>NC_133623.1:79032378-79337140 GCF_048593235.1 Sminthopsis crassicaudata | reverse complement strand
TGTGGGAAAACTGGGACACTAATGCATTGTTGGTGGAGTTGTGAAAGAATCCAGCCATTCTGGAGAGCAATCTGGAATTATGCCCAAAAAGTGATCAAAATGTGCATACCCTTTGATCCAGCAGTGCTACTCCTGGGCAAAAAGATGTTAAACCCACATGTGCAAAAATGTTTGTGGCAGCCCTTTTTATAGTGACAAGAAACTGGAAACTGAGTGGATGCCCCTCAGTTGGAGAATGGCTGAATCAGTTGTGGTGTATGAATGTCATGGAATATTTTTGTTCTATAAGAAATGACCAGCAGGATGATTTAAGAGATGCTTGGAAAGACCTACGTGAACTGATGTTGAGTGAAATGAGCAGGGCCAGGAGATCATTATACACTTCAACAACAACACTATATGAGGATCAATTCTGATGGACGTGGCCCTCTTCAACAATGAGAGGATCCAAATCAGTTCCAGTTGATCAGTGATGAACAGAACCAGCCACACCCAGGGAAAGAACTCTGGGAAGTGAGTGTGGCCCACAACATAGCATCTGCACTCTTTCTGTTGTTGTTTGCTTGCATTTTTGTTTTTCTTCCTGTTATTTTTACCTTTTTTCTAAATCCAATTTTTCTTGTGCGGCAAGATAACTGTATAAATATGTATACATATATTGGATTTAATATATATTTTAACATATTGAACATGTATTAGGCTGCTATCTGGGGGAGGGGGTGGAGGAAAGGAGGGGAAAAGATGGAACAGAAGTTTTTGCAAGGGTCAATGTTGAAACATTACCCATGTTTTGTCAATAAAAAGCTATAATAAAAATATATACACACAGTTATCAATGTGGTGTATATAATACAAAGAGAAAATAAAAGAAATGAAGGTTGAGGAGGAATAAGGGGCCATGTCAGAAGCAAAGCACATCGAGTTCTCATAGCTAGGCTGTTGGCGGGCTCTCGAGTAGACTCACCTTCCTCTTCCTCCTCTGAGTCACTGTAGGTCTTGTCTTCAATGAAACCAGAGCTGGCAGAACTGCCAGTGCTAGCTACACTCTCCAATCGCCGCTTAGTGAGCTCTGTAAGGTCACAATCAGAATCTTCTGCTTTCTTCTCACCTTGTTCAGAAGTATCTTGGGTCTGCGAATTAATTCCTCACAATTAGTCTCTGGTTGGGAAAACCCCCTAGGCCTGGACATGGGAAGAAGCCACCTAATCCAGAAGGTGATTAGGTGTTTGGGGCTTGGAGCTATTGTTACATTTCCCCCCTTTCAGAAATAAAATCACCAGAAGGTTTTATGTGCCTCATCATAGCGTCTTGGAGGGGAGGAGGATCAATGGCCTTGCCAGATTCTACTATGTTAAAATAGCTTCAAGGGGAGTCCCAGAAATATGCTCAATCTAAATTATGTATGAAGAGTCTGGCACCAGATGCTGAAAATTCTTTGCTCCATGAAACCAGGAACCTGTCTCTGGAGAGTGGGAAAGGGTGATGCCCCCATTCTAGGACATCTTACATTGTGGCTAAATAGTTGATTCCTACCTAATGACTACAGAGTGGAATCACTCTACCTAATGATTCCTACCTAATGACTATCAGTGAAGAACTAAATCATAGTGATCTTGACATTCTCACTAGGGGCATGGGGCTGCCCATGTGTTGAGAGGAAGGAGTAGTCCCAAGGGGGGGGAGGGGAAGGGAGAGTGATAATAAAGGAAGAAGGAAAAAAGTTTGAGGAAGAGAGGAGTGCTGAAAGGACTCTGGTGTTAAGGACTATCTCAGAAGGTGGCGCATGGAAACCCATGGCTTTGCTTTGGTTCTACTCACAGTGTTAATGTAGGCCCGAAGGGATGCAGGGCTAACCTGCGCCTTAGTGGAGCAGGTTTTTATTTGTGTTCAAATTCCACAGAAAGTCCTGTCCTCACCGGGACCCCTTGTTTAGTAATTCGACTCATTCTGAAAGCCCTCCTACCATGAGGCAATTCTTCTTGCATGTGACATCCATTCCAAACTTGAGGCATTGGTCATTTTCCCATCAGAGCATCATTTCCCTCAGTGGCAAAAAAAAGCCTAGGGGCCTCTTCCCTAGGGCTGCCTTCATCTGACTCCACTCATTTCCTGATCATTACCTCTTTGAGGCTGGGAACAGAACTGCGGGTGGGTGACCTACCTTGTAGGCAATGAAGTCTCCTCTTTTGCCTCGAAGGAAGTTGGACAGGTTTCCATATTTGCAGAACTCCACAATGACCATCAGAGGACCTGCCGAGGGTTACACACAGTGGGTCAGTAACTTTCCTTGTCCTCCCCTTGCCTCTTGGCCCTGCACCTCAATCAGTGATCTCAAAGGGGCGCTGGATGATTGAGATGTGAATTTTGACTATCCTGGAGCAATAGCTGGCTGGCTAATGAATAAAGAGCAGGAAGATTGCCCTCCTGGGTCTCCCGTGGCCTCCAGGGCCTTAACCCTGGCAAATCTGAGACCCAGTCACATGATGCTCTGCTGTCTGTGTCCCCCAGCAGGCAATATATTTTTGGTTGAAATCATTCTACAAGAAGAGCTAGATCTTGCCAGCACACTGGCAAATGCTACTGAATAGTAGTAAGCACCCCAGGGAGTAGATTTCACTGCACAAAGACGTTCCAGTTTCCCTGTTTCAAAAAACAAACCTATGCCCATAGCTTCCTTCCCAGCAGCCCCTGGATCTGGGCCTGAATTTCAGCTCTACTGCTTATTACCATAGAACTCTTCTATGGTAATAAGTTTCTTCTCCTTCCATGGGCCTCAGTTTCCTCCTATGAAAAATGAGGAAGTTGAACTAGATGACCTTTGAAGTTCTTTCCTGCTTCCAGTCCATGACCTATGACCTAATCTATGACCTGTGACAATCAATGGATTCCAAATTAATGGATATAAGTTCCTAGAAGCACAAATCTAAGCAAAGGGACTTCAGCGCTCACTTAGTCCTAAGACATATAGAGGGCTCATTTGAAGTTTGCCCAAGACTACACAGCTAGTGGGTAGCAGGATCCTTTGCTCTGGGGACTTCTACAACTGTGATGGCTCATTGTGACAGGGAGTTGACTGTGGCTTTGTCCAGACAGACTGGTGGGACACAAATGATGGGGGTTGAGGTCCCTTTAAGATTCCTCTCTGACTGCCCATGGCTGACCTTGATTCACAAATCCTGGTCAAAGGCACCCTTTGAATATCGGGGCCCAGCCCCACTCTCAGCTCAGCTTCCCCCAGCCCTCACCTGATCTGAGCTAACTGAAAAGCCCGCCAAGAACTTGGGGGTACCGCCCACAATCTTTTAAGTATAAAAGGGCCACACCAGAGCCCTCTCTTTGCAGGAGCCCTCCTCGCCAACACATGGTATCCTTCCAGCCATGTAAAGGTTCCTGCCCTCCCAGCGGCCACCTCTGGCCCTGGCGTCCTTCTAACGGAGCTTTACTTCCAAATTTCTACAATAAACCTTTTATTTATCAATCTAGGTTTTCGGGCCTGTAAATTCATTTACAGGGGACACTGCGCCTCGTGGGATTATCTTTGCACTGGCAAACGGGGTTCCCCCTTTCCTTTCCCTCATTACAAATTCTGCCAGGTCCTACTGATATCAAGATGCTTGAAGTGGGTGATAGCTGGTGTCTGCTGCCTAAAGTCTAGCCCAGTCAGGGAAACAGAGGCTAGTGACCAGAAGGCCCGGCACACAGAGAGAAGGGGATAGGGCAGGGTGGGAGCAAGGGGCCAGGGATCACCACTGCCCGAGAAACAGACAAAATACCATCAAGTCCTCACATCATGTGGTCTTTTTCAAAATGAACAATCCCAAAGTCTGACTTTGCAATAGATCAGGGAAATACTTGCGTATGTGTGTGTGAGAGAGAGTGTATGTGTGAATGTGTGTGGTGTGTATATGTACATGTGGAGATTGTAGGAAAATGATCATATTGTTTTTGTGGAAAAGATGGATTTGGAATGTATGGCTCTATGGCTAGACTCGATGCCAATGGAGCAGGAGTTCTCTAGTGGGGTGCCCAGGGACTTGAGTTTGACCCTGTGCTAGTTAACATTTTTACTAATGACTTGAGTAAAGACCTAGATGATGTGTTTATCATATTGATAGAAGACACAGAGATGGGAGGAAGAGCTAACACAGATGATGACGGTCAAGATCTCAATGGACTAGAGCACAAGTTCTTATTGGGGTCTGTGACTTGTTTTTTAAAAAAAATTTGAATAACTGAACTTCAACATAACTTATATTTTATAAGTTATTTAAATGACCATAGAGAATATAAAACTATATAATATAAACATATAAATGATATATTTAAATTATATTTGAATTTAAATCATAATTTATAATTCTGTGTAGGGGCAGGTAGGTGATGCTGAAGTGGATAAGAACACTGGCTTGAAGTCAGGAAGGCCTGAAGACAGGAAGGCCCTGCCCAGAAGGGTCCAGGATACAAAAAAGATTCAGGACCTTTGGGCTACAGCTTTGGATCGAAACTTGTAAGAGCAAATGCAATGAGGATAAAAGTAAAGTTGGACAGTTGGGTTTAAAAAATCAATGTCACAAGAATATGTAGAGGAGACCTACTTAGATAGCAGTTTGACCATCTGGCTGTTTCGTGGAATATATGTTCAACTGTTGGAGGTGACTAGTGGCACAGTGGAGAAAGCTCTAAGCCCCAAGTTCTGAGTGGCTTCAGAGACTTCCTAGCAGTGTGATCCTAGGGAAAGCAAAACCTCAGTCTCCTCATCTGTAAGATGGGGATAATAATATCACTGATCTCCCAGGGTTCTTGGGAGGATCATGAAACAGACCACATTTGAAGTGTTCTGGGACCCTTAGAGCAATACATAAATGCATGTCGTTATGATTATGATTAAGGCACGGCAAATGTTTCTAATCATTCTGTAGACAATTCACCTTAGATGTGCTGAATAGACAACTAAGCATCGAGTCAGGAAGACTTGAGTTTAATTTCACTAAAATTCTTACTAAATCCAACTAAAATTCTTATTAGCTGGGCAACTCTGTGACTCAATCTGGGCTTGCCTCAGTTTTTTCTACTATAAAATGGAGATTATGATTGCGCCCACCTCCCAGGCTTGTTGTGAGGATCAACTGAAATGTTTGTAAAGAGCTTTGTAAGCCCTGAAGTATTGTATCCTAGCTATTGGTGCTGTGCATAAAAATAATACGAGTCAACCCTAAGATATAACAGCTTCATGTGGCCCTGGGCTGCATAAACAGAATCATCTCTCCGTGTTCCTGGAATAAAAAGCTGTTAGTCCCACTGTCCTGTGTCCCTTACTCTGTACTACGTTCAGTTCTGTGTGTAAAATATCAGGAAAGATATTGCTCAGTATCCAGGGCACCCAGAAGAGGGCAAAAAGTTTAGTGAAGGGGCCTGAGTCCCTGTCAATTGAGGATTGGTTGAAGGAGATGGGCCTGTTAAGCCTGGAATGAGATAAGGGTTGGGGAGACAGGACAGCTGCTTTCAAAGATCTGAAAGGCTTTCATGAGGAAGAGGGGTCAGCCTTGTTCTGATTGTCCCCAAGGAAGTCAGAAACTAGGGGAAAACCGAAGCAAATTTAGGCCTGGTGTTCAGAAAACCCCCCTCCTAATAGGAGTATCCCTAGGTGAGCTGGGCTGCCTGGGAGGCTCCCCTTCATCAGTGCAGAGCTGGATGGCCACATTAGCCCTGGGGGGGTATGGCTGAGGGATGGCCACATTAGCCCGGGGTATGGCTGAGGGATGGCTGAACGAGATGGCCACTGGGCTTCTTTCTAGCTCTGAAGTTTTGTGAGGGTGCCATGTACTCTGGAGAAGTGTACTTCAGGCCAAGAAGCTAGATAAAGGATGAAGGCCGGCCCTGAAGATGTCTCCATGGTACTCTCTCCCCATTGAGAGGCCTCACCAGCAACAGTCTGTTTCTGCGGGAGGGGGCAGGGGAATGGGCCCGAGGATCTTGCTGAAGTTGATCTGAATCCCCGGGATCTGCCAATGTGGGCCTGCTCTGTGGCTTCTCTGAGCTGGGGATACCCACTCTAGAGTTTTCCTTCTCAAGCCGCAGGGTACAGGGCTCCCCCAGGGAAGTGAAGCTATTGGAACCTTGCCAGGCCCACCACAAAGGACTAGTGTGGGCCCAGGGCATGTCACTCCTGATGGGATGAGCGGAACCCGGGAAGGAGGGAGGTCTTCTGGAGATGGCACAGTCAAGCTTCACAACATGAAAGAAGAAAGGCTGAAGGCGATTTTTCTGCTGTCTCAGTTCACACTGCTCAGAGCAAAGATGCTCAGTGGTTAGGGAGAGACCCTGCTGTGGGTGTATTGCCCGGATACAGCAGGGCCCCATTAGATGCATGCTCCTCATTGCCTAGATTTGTTCTGGGCCAGAGCTCTGAACTTGAAACAAAGGATTCTTACAAGGTGCTAAGTCAGTGGAATTGACAGAGACAGTGGTTACCTAATTTAGCATGGCTCAGTATGATGGATTTAATCCTACAACAAATAATGGTTTCCTAGTGATAGAATGACCGGTGTATACTCAGTGCAGAGCATGTAAGCTGGGAGCCTCAGCCAGGATTCATTGGGGGAGAGATTCAGAGGGCAGAGAAGACAGGCGGGAGCTCCAGCTCTCGGAACCAAGGAGAGACACCGGCCTCTAAGCAAGCTAACCGGGCCCCAGGAAAGGAGACAAGACTCGGAAGGAGACAATAAAGGATCCGGACTGTTCTTGTGGTGATTACTGAGCTGAAACGAAGGCTGTTCAAACATGGTCCTCAGGGACATCCTTGGACTTTAGAATCCATTTTCTTTACACTTGAGAAAAACTCACTAGTGGAACCGTTATCCAACCCCAGCTCATCTGCCACATGCAGAGATGACGCAGGACCGTGAGTCAGAGAACCCTGGGAATAGCAGTTCCCCCAGGACACTGGTCCAGCTGAAAGTCTGACCCTCCACAGCCAATGAGCGAGGGGAGCAACGCCTGATGAGACCGTTTCTCAGCCTGTCCTTTCCAATCATCTCATCTTATCTCCTGCCCCCATTCTTCCTCCAACAAGGTCCTACATCATCTCTTGACTCCCCCTGCCGAGAGACTGGACCAGACGGCCTTCTTGGCCCCTCTGCTTAGCATGCACTCCTTCCTCTCCTCAATTCCTAGCTTCCTTGGCTGTCTTCAAGTCACAGCTCAAATCCCGCTTTTCACAGGAAATCCTACAGGAAGGCCCCCTTTCATCCTAAGGCTTCCTCTGTTGTTTACTTCCTGTTTCTCCCCTATACGGCATGTTTATACGTAATTGTCTGCAGGTCGTGTCTTCCATTTGACTGTGGACACCTTTAAAGTTGTCTCTTGCCTCTTTTTGTATTTGAGCACAGGGCCTGGTACGTTGTAGCACACGGAACCTATTGTAGGCATGGGGAAGAGGAGCTAAGACAGAGAAAGGAGATGGGGAGAGGATCAGGAATCCTGGATTTGATCTAAGAGGAAATGGGGAGTCATTGAAAATTCTTGACTCAAGGGAGGGGAGGAGATGGGATGTGTGTCTCTAGAACATCACTCTGACAGCTACATGGAAGGTTGAATGTATACGAGAAAGATGAAATTCGAGTGTGAGATGGGAGGTGGGCTGGGACTCATTGGGAGGCTGTGGCAACAGTTCAGGTGAGAAAAGCTGGAGGATTCAAGCACGAGGGGACTTGGATTGGAGAGATATTTGGGAGGCTGAGTCAACAAGACCTGGCGGCTGGCTGGGTACTGGAGGTGAGAGCGAGGAAACAAGAGGCAAAGCTGAATGCAAGGTTTCCAGCACGGATGACTAGAAGGGCAGGCGGTGGCCCAGGCCACAGTCTAAGGGGCAGAGACAGGCTCACGGAAACTACAGCCCTGCCCAGGGAGAGGAGGAAGGGGAAGGGCCCCAAGCCGTCTTGGGATGCCGCCATCCTAAGCAGAAGGGGCAGATCAGGAGTCACAAAAAGGACGCTTAGGAGAGGGTAGGGATGGAGGGGACGGGAAAAGGCAGATCACAGAGACCAGGGAAGTTCTGGCTATGGGGGGGGGCATGGAGGATAAATGAAGCCAACACTGAGGGCCTTGAGGAGCAGCAGAAAGTCGTTATTCAAGAGGATGGCAAGGCACTGGCGGCAGGGCTAGCAAAGGTTCGGCCTTTCTCTGTCTCCCCCTCCACAACACAGACCTTTAAGTACCTGAATACGATTACCATGTCCCATCTCCCCCCACCCCCATCCCGGAGCCTTTTCTTCTCTTCAGGCTAAACATTTTCAAATCCTTCATTTTACAGATAGGCTAACTGAGGTCTGCACAAATGAAGCGCCAAGTCCAAAGATCCACACAAGCACCAAGTGACAGGGCTAGATTCAAACCCTTGTCCTCTAATCCCAACCCTGTCACTCTTTCCAGCACACACTGCTACGCCATCGGATGAAACCTTCAAAACTGTGGGTGGTTACAATTAAGGGTTACAAGGCTCTTTCCTCCCAACAACCCTAAAAAGCAGACCAGCAGACCGGTGTCCCAGTTTATAGTCTAAGAAACTGAGGCTAGAAAGATGACTAGGGTCACATTGTTAGTGGCAGGGAGGGGACATCATCGTCATCATCATCATCATTATCATTATCATCATGATGGGCATTTCTTTAGGGCTAATTGGCCCACATGACTTCACTGGCCCCCAAGGCAACCCTAACGGGCAGAAACTCAAGATATCATCCCCATTTTATAGGTGTCCAAGGTGGAAGTCAAACTCAAATTTCTTCTGACCTCAAGTTGATCACACTACCCATGACAACACGCTGTTGGGAAATTAGCTTTCTTCCTACACGTCTACTATTTCTTCCAACACGCTGCCTTTTCTATCAAAATATCAAGTCATCAACGTTAATTAAGTGATTATGATGTGCCAGGCACTGGGGATACAAAGGTGAGGAATGAGACGTTCCTTAGGCACACAGAATTTATTTTCATTTCTGTAGCCCTAACGAGAGACAGGAGAACAGAGTTATACCCTGAGCCTATGATTGTGAAGATGACCGTCCATCGTCCTACCTCTTAATAATTTTTATGTTTTATGCTGGGCATGACACAGTTCACTTGGGGGGGGTGTCTTGGAGAGGAACGAGGAATCCTATTTTGAGTGGGATGTTATCTTGCAAGGGACAGTGGCTCTTGGGGATCATAGATTTCAAACTTAATGAGTCATATAGGTCAATTGCCTCCTTTTACATATAAGGAAACTGAGGCAGACAGGTAAAGTGACTTACTCAGGGTCACCCAGATAATAAATAAGTGGCAGAGCTGTGAGCTGAACTCAGCCCCTCTAACTTCCAACCCAGCACCCCTGGCCCTAGAACTTGGTGGTCCATCCTACTTTGGGGTTGAGAGGGAGGGCTATGTCTCCGCTCTCAGAACTCTTACCTCCAGGTTTGGTGCAGGCTCCCAGCAGGTTGACCACATTCAGGTGGTGGCCAATGTGGATGAGGATCTTGAGCTCTGACATCAGGGCCTTGCACTCATTGGATGTTGCACATTCTGCAAAAAGGCCCCAGGACGGCCATCATTAACAAAAGGGATGTTTGTTTATCTGGGCTGCTGGGGGATGGGGGAGCATCTCAGATCCCGATTACAGACCCAACCGAGGAGGCCAGCCGACCAGAAAGGCCTGAACACAAACATCTGATGATTTGTGGTTGTACTCAGAAAACAATACCATAAACAGATAGTGACTTGGGGCCCACTGGCCGGCCAGCAAATTGCATCCTGGGCCTCAGTCCTTTTCCTCTTTCCTTCCTTAGAATGCCTTCGTGATGGCTTCCTCTGTGCTTAACCCTTTCAGGTCAGGAGAGAGGTTACAAGAGGTCATCAAATACATGGCCTTTAATAGTTTGGGGAAATCAAATAATTACCCCCCAGGAGAGCCACCAATCGGAATAAATCCCTTTCTCAATGTCAGAAGATACTGGCTGCGAGACCACCAGGGAAGGGGCTTCCACCACCCAAGCGGAAGGGTTTTCAGTGGCCCTTGATGACTAAGGAACCATAAGAGGGATTTCTTTCTCTGTTTTTCAAATGTTGCTTTAAAACCAACAGATGCAAGATCAATTCCGTCTCTTAGCTTGATATTGCACTTGTCCATTTCGGCCGGTCCTTACGTCAAAATCTGGATATATTTTAACATTCTCTACGCTAAGAAGCTAGTCCACAGAGCAAGCACCAGGGCTGGGAGGGGAACCTTAGAACAAGCCAGATCAACTAGAATTGAAGACAATTCTTAAATATCATCTAAGCCCCGCCCTCAGCCCCTCATTTCAGAGAAAAAGAAGCTGAGGTCTCAGAGGAGTAAAGTCTCTTGTCCCAGGCCCTGCTGCTGGTTAGTGCAGAACAGAACTTAGAACTGAGGTCAACTGCCTTGGAGGTTAGAACTCTTGTCTCCAACCATTCAGGCTCACCTGCTTCCCTCCTCTGCCCAAACTAGACCATTAGAGCTGCTTCCTGTGTATTGTTGAAGAGCACTTTGATGGGGCAAAAAGGAGATGTTGCATGTGCTCAATTCCTTCGCAGTCTCACTGGCCTAAAGCTAGAGTCAGCATCTAGAAGAGGCCTGGATGTTCTTGGGGTAAACCTTTTCCTAGGCTCCCCGACTGCAAGGAAGGAGCAATTCTTCTCACTTCCTTCATTTATGGGCTTTGGGCTCCCTGCAGGACAGTGCTTTGGGATGAGCTGTCTGACTGGGCTTTTAAACAACACAACGGATGCCTTTTCTGGGCTGTGGTCTGTAGGGAGTTTGGGGGGAGGGGGGAAGGGGAGGGGAAGGAAGGAAAGGAGGGGAAGGAGGGAAGCTTCCAGTGGAGGCTGAAGGATTCTTTTGTCAGCCTTTATGCAGAGGAGCTTCTTGACCCAGTAAGGGATGGAAACTTCCAGCTCCAAGATGGATTCACTAACATCTCTGAATCAAACCCAGATCGCCTCTCTTGTTTGGACAACGGTCACTTCTCTTGCTGGGCCATAAGCTTTAAAGTGACTTCACAGGGGGCCTGTTTGTCCTGCTTTGTCAGCTGACATCCATAGGACCAACAGCATAACAATTGTAATCATAATAATAACAACAACAACATTTATATAGCACCTACTATGTGCCAGGCATTATACTAGGCACTTTGCAATTACTAACTTATTTGATCCTCAAAATATGGCACTGGAAAGTACATACTATTGTTCATTTTAAAATTGGAGAAACTAAGGCAGACAGAGGTAAAGTGACTTGCCCAGAGTCCACAGGGATAAAGTCTCTGAGGCAGCATTTGAACTTGGGTCTTCCTGACTCTTGTGGCCCACTCACGCCCAGCCTCCTCAGCAAGGGTCCCCCTGGGGAGTAGCCAAGGAAAACATTACCTTTCAACATTTTCACAGCCACGGTCTTGCAGGTTGAAGATCTGTCAATGCCAAAGGCAGAGGCCTCCACCACCTTCCCAAAGGCACCGTGACCCAGGGTCTTCCCTTCAGGGGCAAGAGGGGAGAATGAGCGGCAGGAAGCAGGGAAGCTCCAAGGGAGTGGGGATCATTGCCACATTACAATAGCAGGCCCACCCATGCAGCCCAGACACCAAGCAGATGTAGACCCTATCTGAGCAGACAGACGGGGGTCAGAAAGAGTCCCCCTGGGGCTTTCAATGGCAGGGCCCAATCTCAAGAATTTAGAGACCTCTACAGCGGAGGGCAGCTGGCCCAATCTCCCCATTTTACAGAAGAAGAAAGTGAGGCCAAGAGAACCACAGGTAACAGAAGTAGGACTTGAATTCAGATCTTCTCATTCTAAAGCCATTTTACAAAAGAAACTGAAGCCCAGAGGGAAAGGGGTGCACTTAAGGTCACAGAGCAAGTCAGCAGAAGAGACGGGACTTTACCCCGGGGAACTTCCTCTCCATAGCCTAAAGATGATGGCACAGCTAGAGAGGAAGTCTGGCCTCCAGTGCTCTCCAGAGAGGAGAAAGGAGCACTCCAGCCATCCTCACCCCAAGTCTAGGCTTAGCTACATTTGAGAGGTCTCATTTCTGGGGTGCTCGTCTGATATGAGCCTAAGTTTCCTCGGCTGCAAAATGAGAACAGGAAGGAACACTCCCATTCCTTCCCTCAGAGGGAAGGGAAGCAGCGGAGCTTTGGTATATGGGAAGGAACATTCGGCCTTGGACACACAACAGAGACTCATCCCCGCTCAAGTGTGCCGCCAGCTATTCAGCTCCTTCCTCCTCTGCTCCCCTCGGGACTCCTTAACAAGCGGCTGGGAGGGGAAGAGAAGAGGATGGGGAGCTTACCCAGCCTTAAGCGATCTCTGGGGAATTCCCATTTGTTGCTATCGTAAGGCAGTTGGTCACATTGCTGATCGAGAGGCACCTCTTCAGGGTCCATGATGATGGAGAGATAACCTGTTTTGATGTCAGGGGCATCGGGCTGCAAGGCAAGAAAGAAAACTGGTCACTCCTGTTCCCTCTCCCTTCACTAGTGGCTTGGCAGACCAAGCCAAACAGCGTCCCAGCATGGTGGGAAGGAGTTAGCTGTGACTGTCAATGTTTTGAAAGTCTTCAGAGGTCTCACCCCATTCTGATATTCTGTGTTCTGAGTCCCTCCTATCTCTGACATTCTCAGTGCTAAAACTCTGGCTGTTTCAATACACTGCGTGCTAGGTCCCTCTTACTTGAACATTGTGCGTTCTAAGAGCTGTCCAGTTCTGAAATTCTGGGGCCTAAGGGCCCTCTCAGCTCAGCCAATCTCTGTCCTGCTTGGCTCCAGAGGGTAGATTTTGACACCTTTCTCACAGGGGGCCTAACTCGGAATGGGTGGTCTCCAGGAGGGCGTTTCCTGTCTTCAAGGAGAAGCCAGACAGCATCTCATTGGTGATGTTATCGAGGGCATTCTTTGCTAGTCACTGCCTGTTTTCTGACGCCCCGGGCAGCATATTCTTTCCTCAACCCCAAAACGATGCTCAGTAAATGAGTAGACTTGGCTGAGCTCTGACCCTCTTTACTGTTGGCTAAAAGTTTCCTGTTATGGGATCCTTAGCACAGCCAAAGGGATTTACAAACTGTTCTTGCCCTTGGGAGGGAAAAAGAGTCAGGGGAAACATCATTTATCACTGCTCGGGTTTCCCAACCCCCACCGCAAGAAAGTGAAAGATTTGAGCCATCCAACCCACAAGTTAGAGAAGAGTCGCAGCTAATAGCCATAAAACCGAATGTGTTTATGACATGTACAAAGACGAGCTCATCCGGTCCTCACATAGCCCTGGGAGGCTGCAAGTGAACAAGGATAAAATGACTTTCCCAGGGTCACACCGCTAGAGTATGAGGCAGGTCCTGGACCAGATGTCTCTCTCCCAAGCAGTCTTCCAACCTACCTCCTGCCAAAGAGCTCTCAGAGGTCTCTGGCAACACACATCCGGTTGCCTCAACTCTGCCCTTTCAGTGCTTCCCTCATACCTTTCTGAGTTTTCGGATGACCAGGGTCAAGAGGAGCCAGAAGAGGGTGGCTGCCAGGCCAGTGCAAACCAGGATGATGACCTCAACACTGGAACGCTCCTCCGAACCTATAAATGAGGCAGCCGGGACAAAAGGAGTGGATAAAAGCTATGGATTCAGGCTAGCGCAGATGGGACAAAAATGTAGCCTTCTGAAAGCTACCCGGGTGCTAGATGTCTACCAGTAGTCCTGGGCGCCAACTCTGGATGTTGACGTGTGCGTATGGGTGGGTGGGAGAGTGAGGCAGCGAATTGCTAGTTAGTGAGTGTCAGCTTGGCTTTTTGTGTCAGATGACAGGAACTTCAGAGAAGACAACTCCTGTGTGGAAGGCAGGATGATGAGAGGATTCAGAAGCCTAACTTCCTCATTTCACTGAAGAGAAAATAGACACCCTCAGAAAGTAAGAGAAGGCACCTACTTGCCCAAGACCACACACCTAACTAAGGGGAGAATTAAGATGAGAACTCAGAGCATTTAAGCAAGTAAAGTAAACTGGTGGGTAAAACAAATTGGTCAAACAGAACCGACTAATCCCAGAGAGAGAGTAAATGGGCTGGGACTTGTGGAGAAAAGAAGTTGGGTGGGGACTGTCAAGTGACCACAACATGCTAAAATAATCTGCAAACTTAAAAAGCTTAAAAAACCAAGGCTAATATGATGGCAAGGAGCTAGAAACCGGGTGGATGCCCCTCAAGTGGGGAATGGTTGAATAATGTGAAAGGCATGGAATATTCTTGTTCTATAAGAAACAATCAGCAGCATGATTTCAGAGAGACCTGGACAAACTTACGGGAACTGCTGCGGAGGGAAGGAAATCAATCGAGGTCACATTATACACAGCAAGAACAAGATAATGTGATGGTCAACTCTGATGTGGCTTTTTTCAACAATGAGATGATTCAAGGCAATTCCAGTAGACTTAGGTTGGAAAGTGCCATCAACATCCAGAGAGAGGGCTATGGAGACTGAGTGTGGATCACAGGCTAGCATTTTCAACTTTTTTTGTTGTTTGTTTGCTTGCTTTTTTCTTCTTTCTTGTGTTTTTTTTCCCTTTTGATCTGATTTTTCTTGCCCAGAGTGATGAAAATGGATATACATTGAGAAGAACTGCACATGTTTAATCTATATCGTATTGCTTGCTGTCTTGGGGAGAAAAAAGGAGGGGAGAGAGGGACAAACATTTGGAACACAAAGGTGAATGTTGAAAACTATCTTGGCATGTATTTGGAAAACTCAGGAAAAATAAAACACTATTAAAAAACAAAAAACCAAGGCTCAAAATCACAATCGACATGGAGAGCAGGATGAATTTTGTTTGTATTCTGATCACGGACAAGTGACTGTTGTCTAGATCCCAGGTGAGGGCTTGTCTCGCTCTCAGTTCTGTCTCAGTTCCCCTAAGCAGGGAGTCACAAACCACTACTGGCTGCAACCTTTACTGATCATTTACCCAATAGCTTCTGGAGCTCATAAATGATTCCTTGGAGGACAGTAATGCAAGGAGAGGTGCCAATGCAAAGAGGCAAATTTGACTTCACAGATGTTACTGCAACTTGATGGGGGGGGGGGGGCTGGGCTGTGTGCATGTGAGCCATGTTCTAGTCACAGGTTCCCCTCCCCCAAATGTATGATTTTTTTCATTCTGTTTTGCATTCATTCATTCATTCATTCTGTGACTTTGCATTCACTTATTCATCCTGTGATTCATCCAGTTAAATCTCCTTATTTTATTCCTACATGACTATGCTCTTTTCAGAAGTCCTGTTTCAAAAGGAAGCAAAGGTAGGGATTTGTGCTACATAACTGAACGCTCGGAATTCCAAGTGAGCCCCCGGGAGGTTTTGTAGGCCAGAGGTACCAACTCACCTGCCACGGTAATAAAGGCTGAGGTACTGACTTGTCCTATTTCGTTGGTGGCTTTGCACTCGTAGGTGCCTTCATCGTTCTTCTTAGCTCGTTCAATAACCAGGGTGCTGTTCTCCAAGGAGATGCCTGTAACAAGTATTGGTCCCTTAGTGATAGAACAGATGGGAGCTCAACTCTTCCCAAGGGACTCTACCAAAGTGGAGATTCCACCACCCGAGAAGGACATTCCCAGGCCAATGAGGCTTCAGTGAACCTTTCCTCTCTCCGTTGCCAACCCCTGCCCAGCGATTCTCTTGATGTGGGTTAAGATTCCTTTCTGATTCCCAGCCCCCAGGAATTCCAATGGGAGATATCCGGGCTCTCCCAGCCCCCATCGGATCTGAGCCCACTTGAGCTGTCCCAGCCCCCATTCTAATGATCGGCTCAGGTTTCCCAACCCCCCACCGCAAGCACAGACAGTTCCTTATCTAAAAACCCATTGAATTCTATTCACTGTCTAACCCTGGCTGAAGCCCAAGCCAGAGGCCAACCTGGGACTCCACCCACGAGCCCCTTCAAGATTACCCAAAGCCCCCCATTATAAAAGGGGGAAACTGGAGTCCACTCTTTGCAGAAGTCCCAAGCATGGCATCCTTATGCCGGCCATGTCAAGGGTTCCTGCCCACCGGCGCCAGCCCTGGCCCTGCTTTCTTTCTACCTTTTCCCCTCACTTCCAAACCCCACAATAAACCTCTTTTATCAATCTAGGTTTTCAGGTCTGTAAATTCCTATACAGGGGACTCTTGAGCCACCACTAGATCTGATTTAACTTTGTTTCCTTGCGCCGAATCCAAAGGGGTTGCAGGGGAGCTCCATTTGACTCCCTGTACCCCGAACCTGCCACTCAACCTCAATTAACCCTAATTTCATTTAGCTACTCCTTACCTAATTCTCTCTCACAGAGCTAGCTTTCTGTTTCCCGATCTGGCTACAAAGGGAAGAAGCCAACAGCGACCTGGGGGGCTTGAGGACCTCACACAGGTTGCTAATACATTCACTGCCCCCTTGGGGGGCGCATTTGAACTTCTCAACAGTCCTGGGAGATATGTGCTATTATTGTTCTCATTTTACAGATGAAAAAAGTCAGATAAACTGAAGTTGTGTCTTGTCTAGAGTCAATACATCTAAGAAGGCAGGATTTGAACTCAGATTTTACTGATTTCAGGCCTAGTACTCTAAAGGCTGTCTCTGTAGATCACTAGTTTTGTGGGCAATGTGTTGCACACAGCAGGTATACAACAAATGCTTTTTGACTGACTGAATGAGTTGAGGGCCCCTCAACCAGAGGATGTCCACTATGGAAAAGAGCCAATGGAATTACCCAGATGGCAATCCTGCTATTTATGTACAAGCTGTTGTTCCCATTAGAATGAAAACTTCTTGAGGGCAGGGCCTATTGCCTTTCTGTTACCATATCCCTAAGGGCCTAGCACAGTCTGGTTACATACAGTAAGTGTTTAATAAATGCTTGTCGCCTGAGTGATTACAATAGAGCTGGATCACAATGCCAAGTTCCCCTGGAAGGGACTGATGGGTAACCTGTGTTGGGATCTGCTAGAAGTTGTTTTGCAGAGCTGGAGTGTCCAAATGAGCAGAGCTGCTCATTCGGCAGCAAACTGGAGCCAGAGTTTAAGCTGAGATCTTACAGGCCCTAAGTATTAGAAAGAAGAAGCCAGGCGAAGGTGTGACCTGGAAATGCTCTAAAAGGAGCATTTGTGAAGTGAAGCATCCTGGTACTTAATCCCTAGGAAAATAGAGGGGGAATTTCACAGTTGGCTATGCAAACAGGGCCTCCTTCAGACAAATTGGCTGCCTTGGTGGCCACATATGAAGCCCTGTGGCTGCACCTGAGGCTGGCAGGATGGCATTTCCGTTCTTCAGCCAAGTGATGCCAGGTGTCGGAGTGCCCCCCACTTTACACTGTAGCACAATCTTGCCACTGCTGTTCACATCCAGGTCTGTGAGGTTCTCTATGACGTAAGGAGCAACTTTTTCTGCAAAGAGAGGGAACAAATATGGATCATTAGTATATTATTATCAGGGCAAGCAGGTAGCCCAGTGGGCCCGGAAACAGGAAAAATCAGTTCAAATGTGGCTTCAGACACCTACTAGCTATGTGACCCCGGGCAAATCACTTTAACTCTGTGTGCCTCAGTTTCTCCAACTGTAAAATGGAGATAATAATAGCACCTATCTTCATGGTTACTGTGAGGATTAAATGAGGTAATATTTGTAAAGTGATTAGCTCAGTTCCTGACAGGCAGTAGCTACTATACCAACGTTAGCTAGTACTAATTATAATCATTAATAACAATAGCAGCTAGCACTTAAATACTGTTTAAGTTTTGCAAAACACCTTATGAATATTATTTCATTTTATTCTTGCATATTATCCTTCTTTTACAGTGGAAGCAACTGAGGCAGAAAGTGGTAAAGTGACTTGTTCAGGGTCGTATAGCTAATGAGCAGAGGAGGCCACATTTTCAGGCCTTCCTGACTCCATACTAGGGAGTACTGAGGTACTCCCTAGCTGCTGACATTAGAGAGATCTTCCAATCCATCCTCATCTCAAGACCCAGATACTGTTTGCCATTTGCTCTAGAAGACTTGTTCAGACAGTCTTGTGAAATCCACAGCTAGAAAGGACTTCAGACGCTTCCATCTAGTTTAACCCCACCATTTGACAGAAAGGGAAACTGAGGCCCAGAGAAGGGTAGGAACTCCAGGATCATATGTAGGATTATAGATCCAGAGCCGGGAAAGATTCAGAAGCTGTCTAGTCCAATCCACTTATTTTACAGATGAGGAGCTCAAGACCCAAAGGGATGTGGTTATTGCCCAGGAACCAGCAAGTAACAGAACTGAAATTGAAACCCAGTTCCGGTGACTTGTCTACTGTTCAATGAGCACGACCCGTATTACCTGGCAAGGGAAGTCATGTACGTCAATCGATCTTAAATTAATAGCTGCACTCCTTCAAACCCTTTGCCAACATTTCTGAAAAATGGCAACTGACAATCATATTGTCTACTAATGCTAGAGTAAGGAGCAGATAGCATTGTTTAATGTTTGGGGTTTAATAGTTGGGGTATAAGGTTAAGGAAATGATAATAATAGCATTTAGATAACACTTCAAGTTTACAAGGTTTATATATAGTGTTTTGCAAAGTATGTATATAGTATTGAAAAGATTCCAAGATATTTGAATCTTTGCAACAACCCTGTGACATACATTTTATTATTATCAAATTAGATTATTAAATAAATTGTTATATTAATATAATCTTAAATTAGAATGAGAGTTTCTTGAGAGCAAGAACTCATAATTTTCTATTTGTCCCCAGAGCTTTGTGTATAGTAAAAGCTTAGTAAGTGCACTTACTCATTATCCCCATCTGGAAAAACATCTGGAAAAACAGATGAAGAAACTGAGACCAAGAGGATAAGTTAGTGCTAAACTAGTAAGTGTCCGAGACAGGATTCAAATACAGGTTTTCCTGACTCCACATCCAAAAGGATGTTGAAAGTTTACATAGTCTTCCTCTAGCACAGTTTACAAATGAGGGAACTGAGGGAACTGAATTCCAAAAAGATGGGAGATCCCAAGACTAAACAGCAAATCACTGCTTGGGCCAGAACCCAAGGCCATATTTGTAAAGTGATTAGCTCAGTTCCTGACAGGCAGTGGCTACTATACAAACGTTAGCTAGTACTAATTATAATCATTAATAACAATCAGCTAGCACTGCTATCCCAGACTCCTTTGAGAACTGGGCACTCTCTCTCCTTGAGGCAGGCTGCCCCGGGATAAAGTTGCCCTGGCCTCTTACCTCTGGTGAGGAGCCTTGTGGTCCTTTCCAGTATGACCGTGGTGTTCCTCTGGCTCAAGGCTTTGCATGAGTAGCGCCCTTCTTGATGGTGGGACACATTTCTAATCGTCAAAGTCAAAGAAATGGAGTACTTTCTCACTTGTGTCTCAGTGGATGAGGTAGGAACCCTTTCCCCAAATGGATTGAACCAAGCTAGGTCATCGTAGATGTAGCGAGCTGCTCTACAGGTGAGCTGGGCATCATGGCCCTCGATCGCCAGGATTTGAGATTGGGTTTCCACATGCCCAGGCACATCTGGAAGGAGGGAGAAACATTATTTGTTGGTGACCAGAACCTGTCCCTGAACAATAATGCCCTTCTCCAGTGGCCCCAACAAGACTCGTTTTGATGTCCTCCAGTGAGGGAGAATTCACTACCTCCCAGTTTTTTCCTGCTCTCAAGCCCCAAGTAGCCTCCTTGTTTGTCACCCATTAGTCCTATGTCTGCCTTCTAGGGGCCAAGCAGAGGACATAAAAGCTTTCTTCCATATGACAATGCTCCAAAGATTTGAAGACAGCTATCACGCTGTCCTTTCTTCCACAGGTGACATACCCCTAGTTCTTTGAAGGAACCCTTATATGGCGCCCACTATGGCTTCAACATCCTGGTTACTCTGCTCTGGATCCTTTTATTGTCCTTCCTAAAATGTGGCAATCACAATTAAATAGAATGCTCCATCTGAGCTGTGACTGGAGCAGAGGGGAGAAAGGCTATTTAGCTTTTTGGGAAGCTTGTGGTCGATTAAAAATGCCAGTTCTGCTTTTAAACAACCAGCCCTCTAACCAAAAGACTCCTGTCTCATATCTGTCAAGTTGATTTTTTGGAACCAAAGAATAAGATTTTATTGGCCCCATAACTGTCAGGTTGAGGGTTTGGGGGAACAAAAGTATAAGATTATAGATCTATCAATACTGAATTTCAGCTTATAAAATATATGGACTAATATTCAGGCCTGTTAAGATCTTTTCAGATTCTGACACTTCTTCAGTCATTTTTCAGTCATGTCCAACTTTTCATGTCCCCATTTGGGAGTTTTCTTGGCAGAGATGCTGAAGTGGTTTGCCATTTCCTTCCCCAGCTTATTCTACAGATGAGGAAACTGAAGCAAATAAGGTAAAATGACTTCCTCAAGATCATACAATTGCAAAGAATTAGAGGTTTGGAGGCAAAATTTGAACTCAGGTCTTCAGACTACACTTAATTTAATTTCTTCAGACTACACTTACTTTAATTACCTCCTCAGCTCCTATGTGGTGTGGTTTGCAGTTGAAGATTCATGTACCTCCCACTCATGTTGGCACAGAGCCAATGGAGCCAACTGGGGTGTGTGGTATCGCCACCGTAGGGCCACTGGGGCCTGGGATGGGTGATGCCGATAACCCCAGTGATGGGGCCAGCCTTGTCCTTCCAAACACAGGGCCGGTTTTGATGTAAATAGAATACGCTAGCTCAGACGTCAGACTATCAGTAAGAGGAAGACCTAGAGGAGGTGAGCATACAGCCACTGGTAGGCACTTTCTGTCCCATTTGTGAGGGTACTCCAGCAACTTCAAAAGTTGCCTAGTGAATCCCTGCCAGAGGCATATGGCTAGCACCCAGCATCTCTATTCTGTACCATGCCCCTCCTTCATGCCACCTTCCTCAGAAAAGCTGGGGCATCACTCAGCCAATGACTGCCATCGGGGAAGTGAGGTGCCCAGGTGCACGGCAAAGAGCGGCTGTGGAAGAAGGTTGAGGGCCTCTGGATGTGGAAGACTCCTGCTTCAGCTGAATTGTAACTGGCATCATTAAGCAGGATGCTAGGCTGCTGAGACTGCCTCTCTGAACCAGGGCAATCTTCCTTAAGGCCACGGGTCTTAACTCCTGTCTCCTATCACTGGCCATAAAAAGAACTATTAGTGATTCGGACAAACTCTGTGATGGTCGATGTTAAACACATGCTTCTGAGTACAGTAGAGTAAGGGGCAGCGAGGGAAGGGGGAGCCGGAACAATGCAATACGCAGTATGTATGTGGTTGTAAAAGATGTGGGCACAAAGGGGACTCTTCAAAAGAATCAGCTTTTTCTTGTCAATCAGAAGCACATTCCATCTTCAGGGGCATAGGTCATACAGTTTCTTTTTGCCCTGAGCACGGGGCCCTGGGGACGGGAGAGCCACCATGTTTATGCTCATCTTTTCTTGTCTAGGGTTTTTGTGCTCCCAAGATATGGCTGCAAGGTCATAGGGTTTTAGGTCTAGAGCTGGAAGGGACCTCGGCGACCATTTAATCCAACCCCCTCTCAAAGAATTGGAGATTGCGGGGATGCCCATCAATTGGAAAATGGCGAAAGAAATTGTGGTATGGGATTATGAAGAAATATTATTGGCCTATAAGAAATGCTGAGCAGGATGCTCTCAGAAAAAAACTGGAAAGTCCTCCATGAGCTCAAGCAAAGGGAACTGTACTATGTCCACAGGAATAGCAATGTTGTGGGATGATCAGCTGGGAATGACTTTGCTGTTCTCTGTAATATAATAATGCACAACTACTCTGAAGGACTTCTGATGAAAAATTCTATCCACTACTAGAGAAAGAACTGATTGTATCTGAATAGAGACTGAAGCATCTTTTTTTAAACTTTCTTTTTTTCCTTAAGGGTTTTTTTGGGGGAAATCTATGGTTTTTTGCAACATGGCTTTTAAAGAAATGTTTTGTCCAACATCACATGGGTCTTCTCCATGGGGGACTGAGGGGAGGGAAGGGGAGGATCTGGAACTCAAAATTCTAAAAGAAAATTTTAAATGTTTTTCCAGTCCTGAAGTCAGGAGGATCTGAGACACTTAACGTTTACTAGTTATGTGATCCAGGGCCAGTCACTTAACCCCAATTGCCTTACAAAAAAAATGTTTTATATGTAGCTGGGGAAAAAAAATACATACATACATATATATATATATATATATATATATATATATATATATATATATATATATATATATATATATATATATTGCTACAGGTAATGCTCAGGGCCAGTCAGTCACTTAACCCCAATTGACTTACAAAAAAAATTGTTTTACATGTAGCTGGGGAATATATATGTGTGTATATATATATATATATTTTGCTACAGGTAATGCTCACTTATTTTGACTTGAAAAGGAAAGGGGACAATTATCCCGCATTCCCCTGAATCTGGAAAAGAAGCTCCTGTTCCCTGAACCCTCCAGCTGAAAGGAAGCGAGAAAGGTTATAGACCTTTCTAAAGACTGACATGGGATAGGCCCTCCCCAGATGGACACGTGCCATCTCTTCTAACCCTACCTGTTCCTTGGTCCCATGCTGGGACCCAAGAGTCACTTGGGCCTTAGAGAAAAGGCCCTATCAGCAGAACTACTTGGGCTGGGGCTTGGGCATCCCCAGTTCCTGAATCCCCTGATTAGCCACAGGCCCTCTATCTCACTGGTCCACAGTGTAATCCCCCCAGTTCAGGCCCAATCCAAAGGCGCTACCCTAGAGCTTCATTGCCTGGACTTTCTTCCTCTGCTCCCCAACTAAGCCATATCATCTCACAAATATACACGTATGATTACACAAATATGACCTCACTTGAACCTCATAACAATCCTGAAAGATAGGTGCATATTATGCCAACTAGAACAGGTACTGTTAGTATATGCTATTATTCCTCATTTTACAATTGAGGAAAGTGGGGCAAACAGGTTAAGTGATGTGTTCAGAGTCAGGCAGCTAGAAAATGGCTGAGGCTGGACTTCTGTGCTTTCCAATTCCAGGTCTCAGCTCCGTGCCATCATCTGCCTTGTTGACGGGACTGGGAGTCAGAGGCCTTGGTTTGAGTCCCAGCTATGTCACTTACTAGCTATATGGCTTTGGGCAAGTCCCTTCCACCCTGGGCCTCAGTTTCTTCCTCCATAAAATGAAGGAGTGGGACTAGCTGTCCTCTGAAGTTCCTTCCAGGTCTAGTCACCTCGATGGGCCTCTGTTTCCAGACAGGCCTGAGCACTCTCCCCCTCAACCTCATCTTGGGCAGTATGGAGGAGACTAAGAGGTGGAGGATTTCTACCCATATGCCCCGGGAGCAGCTGCTGCCTCTATAAACATTGTTGTGGGATTTAGTAGCCCCTGGAAGATCCTCATGGCCTTCTCCATACCTCTATCATCCCCTTCACCCTGTTCTCCCTGAGCCCCATCACTCTTCAGGGCCATGGAGGACCAGCCTCGGCCTAGCCTCACAACCACCTCCTCTTCCCTGCAGCCACGTGGTTCCCAGAATGGGATGAGACTTTGGGAGAGGCAGGAAAACTGTTCACTGGCCCCCAAGAAAAGATTCAGGATTAGTGAATGTGAAGTTCTTCTAAAAAGTTGTAGTCCATAGCCTCTGAGGATCCAGATGGAATACACCTCAGTTTCCTCATCTATCAGATGAAAGGAAGAATCCCTCTCCTCAAAGGGTGACTGTCCCTTCTAAAATCAGGTGACCTAAGGCACACAAAGGGCTCAAGCCATCAGTTCCCAATAAGCCCCAAAGAGCCTATGAGTCCTGGGATGCCAGCACTCCATCTTTGTCCGTCTCTCTGGAATGACTCATGTGATCTTGGACAAGTCAGCCAGTTGTATAACCACAAAGGACTTCCGAATATTTCTTTTGGAACAACATCATTTCTAGACCATAAAATTATCACTCACCAGGGCCTGTGCTGATTAATTTTATGATATAATTTTATGACTTGTCTCCTTCTCAGGCGCATACAGAAGAAGGAACATGAGCTTTAGTGGGAATTACAGGATTTTAGGATGTAGAGCCTGGAGGGATTTTAAGGGATCATCAAATCTGACATTCTCAGTTTCCACCTAAAGCAACTGAGGCCCAAGGGGAGAAGCAACTTCTTTTCTCACCTTCAGGAAGTAGCCGAATGGGGCTTGAATGGGCACTTCCTTGACCAAAATCAGCCCCTCTGTTCTATGCTACTTTTATAATGTCATTCAAAGCTGGGAGATTTCTCAGTGCTTCCCAGTAGACTGTGTGCTGCTTTACTTTATTTACATTGATAGAAGGGAATCCCAGACTGGGAGTTCCCATACTAACATGGGAATCTTAGATACAGTTGGCCCGGTCCTATTCCCCCCCCCCAAAACAAACAAACAAACAAACAAAGAAACAAGCCAACCAAAAAGATGAGTCCAAATCTTTCTGAAAATCATAGCTTAGGTTCACCCTGTTCTACTCCACTTGGCCATTTTCTGTTCTTTTCTTTCCATATGCCGAACTGCTCATGACATACCAGTGATCACTCAGCGTGCAATAACACTGACTATGGAATTGTAGCAGACCCATGTGATCACTGGGTACGTTACCGGAATGTGAGTTTCTCAACACCAAGGCCAATTTTCTCTTTGCATCCCCGTCCCCTGACAAACAGCAGAGACTAGGAAGAGGCCCGGGAGTAAATCTGTCCCTTCTACTTTATTGCCTAGGCCTCATTTTTCTTATATGCAAGAAAAGAGAGGATTAGCTTAGATAGCCTCTGGGGGCTCCACATCTTGAATCCTTTTCTTCCTCAGGACTATCCATATATGTAGTCCTTGCCTGTGGCAAGGATGGGAGAGCCAACGAGGTTTCCCATGACACTTCCTGAGATCTGCAGCCTCAGAGCATTCCCATCTCTCCTTGCAGACAAGCCTTCTGCTAGCCTCCTGCGGCTCACCTGGCACTTGGAGACCCTTCCCATGGCTCCCCCAGCTTGGTGACTGTGATGGATCCCTATTGACAAGGGGTCTACCTCACTGGAAGGACTCGGCAAGAGTCACTGGCAGGCTTGGGAATTTTGTTCTTTACTCTTTCTTCAACATCTTAAACATTAAGCATCTTAATCCTTGAGGGATCCCCCTAATTTACACTTCTCAATGAGTGAAGTATCTGTTTATACCTTCCCTGTGTCTCTTTCTTCAGACCGGTTCCGCGTCTGAAACATTCCTTCAATTCCCCGTTGAGTCCACTTTTCAAAATAGCTTTGGGTATGGAACCTTGACAAAGGCTTCTGGCACACTCCAATCCTCTCAGACGAGTTGTATCCACCCAGATTTCCCTGCTTATTTATACTTGACTCATTCGAATAGTCAGGTGTGATTTCTTTAGTAATTGAGTAAAAGCGAGACACATATCTCTCTCCTCTTGGAAAGTGGAACTCTCCATTCTAGGGAATGCTTACAAGATGGGAGCCAACAAAGCTAAAACACCCTGTCCCCCTGCGGGTGGCAGGAGATATTGGGCCAAGCTGAAAGTTTCCAAGGCTTCACAATTATCACCTGGCCTTGCCTGGGCCCCTGCCCTATTTTGACATTTCAGTCTAGCTTGCTCTCAGTATGGTGACCTTATTATTTAAACATTCAATTCCTACACACTTCTTTCCCACTCTCAAAATGCTTATAGGCCAAGACAGTTGATTAGATCATCCTACAACGTTGAAGCTAAAAGACTATGCACCAGAAGAGAGGATGACAGAGGAACCTCCTCCTCCTCCTTTTTCTTCCTCCTCCTCCTTCCTCTTCCTCCTTTTTCTTCCTCCTCCTCCTCCTCCTTCTTTTTTTCCTCCTTCTTCCTCTTCCTCCTCCTCCTCCTTCAGCAATTGGGGTTCAGTGGCTTGCCCAGGGTCACACAGATACTAAGTGTCAAGTATCTGAGGGTAGATTTGAATTCGAGTACTCCCGACTCCAGGCTCAGTGCTCTATCCACTATGCCACCTAACTGTCCCTACCTGAGAAATTGTTACACCTCCCTGGGTATCTAGATATGTGAAAAAGGGATACAAATCAAACATACACTGATAATGAACCAGAATTTCATGACTCTTCCAATCAGTTAGGTGACCCCCCTATTGGGGTTGAGACCCACAGTTTAGAAAGCTTTGCCTTAGAATAGTTACCTTCCAAGGACTTGCCAAGGTATCAGGCGGAGCTCTGTATCGAATGTTTTGTTCACACATTGAAGGGATAGGTACACATAATCTTAAAAGTTAGTCCACACAAAGGTGCTCATGGCTGATCGTGGCTCACTGGACCACATTTCTATTTTAACTGGGGGTCCTGGGGATGAAAGGCCTTTAGCCTAGAGCTTTATAAGAGGCAACACATTTATAATTCTATTTAAAAGGACACGAGCCTGACATTAGCATATGTTCTCATATTTCACCTTGCTATGTGACTGAGAATGAGTCAATAAAAGGTCAATAAAATGCCATCTGGGGCCCCTCCCAGCTCTGAAATTGGTGGCCTCTGGTACTCTCAGTGCTACAGTGTGCCACCAGCGACCGGCAGCCCCACAACCCCGCCGCATAAATGGCAGCCCAATATCGTCTGCTCGGCACACACCCCAAGTCCCGTTCTTTATTTACCTGAGATGTAGATCTTCACGGCTCTCTCATCCCTGCCAACCTTGTTGTAAGCAGTACAGAAGTAAATGCCAGAGTTCGTGCTAGAAGTGATGGTGAGCATGCTCAGAGTCTGAGGAGGAAGGGGAGAAAAAGCACGCGGCAGTTAGGATGATGACTTTGACCACCAGCCGTGGGAATGAAGGGCAGTCTCTTGGGATGGGATGGGATGGCAATAATGGTATTGATGAGGTAGACTGGCCCAGGGTTAGTCTTAAACTTTTTTCACTTGTGAACCCTTTTCACCTGAGAAATTCTTTCATAATCTTGGATATGTAGGTATTTAAAATAGATACACAAATCAAACATCTGTGGATGAGAAATCAGTTATATGACTGTATGTAGGATCATGACACTCAGTTTAAGAAGCTAGGGGCTACAGCCGTACCAGATCTGAAATTATATAATAAAGCAGCGGTTACCAAAACCATTTGGTATTAGCTAAGAAACAGACTAGTTGATCAGTGGAATAGGTTAGGTTCACAGGACAAAACAGCCAATAACTAATAATCCAGTGTTTGACAAACCCAGTGACCCCAGCTTTGGGGATAAGAACTCACTGTTTGACAAAAACTGCTAGAAAAATTGGAAATTAGTATGGCAAAAACTAGGCATGGACCCACACTTAACACCATATACCAAGATAAGATCAAGATGGGTTCATGATTTAGGCATAAAGAATGAGATCATAAATAGATCAGAGGAACAGAGAATAGTCTGCCTCTCAGACCTGTGGAGGAGGAAGGAATTTATGATCAAAGAAGAACTAGAGATCATTATTGATCACAAAATAGAAAAATTTGGGGCCGCTAGGTGGTGCAGTGGATAGAGCACCAGCCCTGAATTCAGGAGGTCCCGAGTTCAAATCTGGTCTCAGACACTTAACATTTCCTAGCTGTGTGACCCTGGGCAAGTCATTTAACCCCAGCCTCAGGGGGGAAAAATTTGATTATATCAAATTGAAAAGCTTTTGTACAAACAAAACTAATGCAGACAAGATTAGAAGGGAAGCACTAAACTGGGAAAACATTTTTACAATCAAAGGTTCTGATAAAGGCCTCATTTCCAAAATATATACAGAATTGACTCTAATTTATAAGAAATCAAGCCATTCTCCAATTGATAAATGGTCAAAGGATATGAGCAGACAATTTTCAGACAAGGAAATTGAAACTATTTCTAGCCATATGAAAAAGTGCTCCAAGTCATCATTAATCAGAGAAATGCAAATTAAGACAACTCTGAGATACCACTACACACCTGTCAGATTGGCTAGAATGACAGGAAGAGATAATGATGAATGTTGGAGAGGATGTGGGAAAACTGGGACACTGATGCATTGTTGGTGGAGTTGTGAATACATCCAACCATTCTGCAGAATGATTTGGAACTCTGCTCAAAAAGTTATGAAACTGTGCATACCCTTTGATCCAGCAGTGTTACTTCTGGGTTTGTATCCCAAAGAGATTTTAAAGAAGGGAAAGGGACCCACATGTGCAAGAATGTTTGTGGCAGCCCTCTTTGTAGTGGCCAGAAACTGATTACTGAGTGGATGCCCATCAATGGGAGAATGGCTGAATAAATTGTGGTCTATGAATGTTATGGAATATTATTGTTCTGTAAGAAATGACCAGCAGGAGGAATACAGAGAGGCCTGGAGAGACTTACAGGAACTGATACTGAGTGAAATGAGCAGGACCAGGAGATCATTATACACTTCAACAACAACAATACTGTGTTATGGTCAATTCTGATGGACATGGCTCTCCAACAATGAGATGAACCAAATCAGTGCCAAGAGAGCAGTAAGGAACTGAACCAGCGACACCCAGTGAAAGAACTCTGGGAGATGACTATGAACCTCTACACAGAATTCCCAATCCCTCCATTTTTGTCCGCCTGCATTTTGGATTTCCTTCACAGGCTGATTGTACAATATTTCAAAGTCCAATTCTTTTTGAACAGCAAAATAACTGCATGGACATGTATACATATATTGTATTTAACTTATACTTTAACCTATTTAACATGTATTGGTCAACCTGCCATCTGGGGAGGGGGTCGGGGAAGGAGGGGAAAAATTGGAACAAAAGGTTTTGAAATTGTCAATGCTGAAAAATGATCATGCATATAGCTTGTAAATAAAAAGCTATAATCATTTTTTAAAAAAAGAAGCCAGGGGCTAAAGAACTGATATCCACCATTCATTCACCATTCTTAGTCAACAAGCTTTTGCACCAGGTGATGTTGGTGTGCAGGGCAATCCAACAACGAAGGAGGCATGATACCTGCCCTCAAGAAGCCTACATTGAAGACCCTCACATAGTGCTCTGAATTGGAGTTACTTATCTGGAATTGGAATGAGAAATCATTTCTGGCTGGGCAATCTAGGAGATACATAATTCCCATACCTCCACAAAAGCCCATTATCCGAGCTACTCAGTTAATTAATCAGTCAATTAATCATGAATCAAGCATCTATTAAATACCTACTATGTACCACCTGGTACACAGAAGCCTAGTTTAGGATTGTACACCTTTTCCAGTGATCTCCAAACTTTTGTGATAACTTATTTCATTAGTAAACCACTTTTGAGCATATGTCCCCAGCACTGATTTATAAATCATATACACGTTCCCATTTTAACCACTGTGGATATACTAAAATTACACAAACAATAAAGCATTTTAAAAAGTTGAGCTAAAGATGCAATATCATCGGATCACTTTGGCGATTTTGAAGGCTGGACTGGAGTGGAGAAAGAGTCGAGGTGGCTGCCTGCCCTCCCTCTCCAGAACAGGCTATTGAAATAGTCCAGTGTGAGGTGATGAGGAGCTGCATCGGAGTGGGGACCGTGTCAGAGGAGAGAAAGAAGCATCCTGGGGGACATCAGAAAGGGAAAATCCAAAAGCCTTGGCATACGTGGCACAGATCAGATATGGGCGGTTGTGGGGGGGAGGGTGTGAAAGAGAATGAAGGCTCCAGGATGACAAGAAAGTTATGAACTTGGAGTCCTGGAAAGACAGTGCAGTCCTCACCAGAATGGGAGAAGTTTGGAAGAGAAGTGATTTGGGGGAGAAAGGTAACGCCATGTGGTCTTTGACGATCAACCTATGAGACTCACTTGGACCCAGGGTTCTACATGGCTGCCGATTGCTTGAGAGTCCCCTGCTGTGGCCATGAAGCAATCTTAGGGAGCTGGCAGGGAATAGGTGAGAAGTGGGATCTTCACAATGATATGAGTGCATTGAAGACAAGACCTACATTGGTTATTAGAGGGAGGCATCCCATCTTCCCATCCTTCAAGTGACAGATGGCATACCCTTTGGGGGTCAGGCACAGCTGCCACATAGGCTAGGGGAGCAGCAGAGTTGAAAGGGAAGAGGATCTACAAAGGTGGCCTGATGGAAAGAAGACTCGACTTGGAAATAAAAGACATAGGTTTCCATTTGGTATTGGCTAAGAAATAGACTAGTTGATCAGTGGCATAGGTTAGGTTCACAGGGCAAGATAGTGAATAAAAATAGCAATCTAGTGTTTGACAAACCCAAAGTTCCCAACTTTTGGGATAAGAATTCATTATTTGACAAAAACTGCTGGGAAAACTGGAAGTTAGTATGGCAGAAACGAGGCATGGACCCACACTTAACACCACATACCAAGATAAGATAAAAATGGGTCCATGACTTAGGCATAAAGAACGAGATCATAAATAAAGTTGTTTTGCTGTACAAAAAGAGTCGGACTTTGAAATAACGTACAATTAGCCTGTGAAGGAAATCCAAAATGCAGGCGGACAAAAATAGAGGGATTGGGAATTCTATTTAGTGATTCATAGTCATCTCCCAGAGTTCTTTCGCTGGGTGCAGCTGGTTCAGTTCCTTACCGCTCTATTGGAACTGATTTGGTTTATCTCATTGTTGAAAATGGCCACGTCCATCAGAATTTCAATGAGCATTTATTAAGCACCTACTATTTGTCAAGCACTGTGCTAAATTCTGGGTACACCAAAAAAAAAAAAAGTCAATAGACAGTCCCTGCCCTCAAGGAGTCTACAATCTGATGAGAGAGACTACAATTAAACAAATGTATGCAAAACAAGCTCTGTGCAGGATCACTAGGAGAGAATGACTGGGAAAGAATGAAGAGGGCTGGGGAGAGTTTCCAGTAGGAGGTGAGACTTGAGATGGGACTTAGGGGGAGCCAGGGAGATCAAGAGTCAGGGCCAGGAGGGAGAGCATTCCAAGCCTGGGGCCAGCCGGAGGGAACGTCCAGGGCTAAGAGATGGAGGTCCTAGTTCCCAGAGCACAGGGAGAGTGGCGTCCGTGGGCTGAAGAGTATGAGGAAAGGAGGAAGGGGTGAGAAGACTTAGGAGAGGGCTGGAGGATGAAGGCCTTTGAATGCTCTAATATTCTGTGAATCTATAAATTCCCCTCCAAACCAAGTTGAACTCGGGACATAATTGGGCCGAGTCAAAAACAGACCTTTTTGTGGGGAGAGAGAGCAGAGCTTTCCAGCTCTTGGAATTTCCTTTCCTCCTGTCCATCCTTATAACCATGAGATGTGAAATCCTGACCTTGTGATTAGCAAGGCCCCTGGCTGCCCAGAGGACCTGGGGCACAGCCATTTCCATCAGGTGGAAGCTATCACCTGCTGCTTCTGTCCCCTCCCCTCCAGCCCATCCCCCCCAGAGCACCATCCCCCCAGCCCCTGGGTCACAAAGCCCCCAGAAGCATGACTCAGTGCATGGCAAGTTGGGTCTCAGTGGCTGAGCTGCCCAAAAGACACAACAGAGCCACAAGGAACCATGTCACCATTGCCCAGTTAACCCCACAGAAGTGATCACATGACGGGAGCAGATCTTTTCCCAGATGCTCAGCAGCTGTCCAGATAGTGCTACTTCATTTTTTAGCTCATTCAAAAGCAAGGGTCACCATCTTTCCTTTGGAATTCCTTGCTTGGGTTATAGATCAGAGCAATTTGAACTATCCTATTTTTCTCTTCTAGTTACAGCAGGACAGCTAGGGGGCGCCACGGTGTACACAGAGCACTAGACCTGGAGCCCAGAAAATCTGACTTCAAATCTAGCCTCAGACACATCCTAGCTATGTGACCCTGAACAAATTACCTGTCTGCCTCAGTTTCCTCATCTGTAAGATAGGGTTCAAAATGGACATCTCTCTCAGAGTTGTGAGGATCAAATTTAGTAATCACTTAGTACAGTGCCTGGCCCGTAGTAGATGCCATATAAAGGGCAGCTATAATCACAATGTGTAACTGTCTTTAGTTAGAATCATTGGCTATGTTGTTTTTTGTATTATTTTCTTCAGTCTAACTTCACATGAGTTTTCTCTCTATGGAATATTATTCCATAATAAGGAATGATGAATAAGAAGACTATCATTTTAGTACATGGCTGGACACATTTTTCACTGAGCCTCTCATTCTCTTTAAGCCCTCCTGCCTTTCTTCTTCTCCCATGTTGCCTTCCAGGTTTAGAAGAACTTCCTCTGCCCCAAATCATCCCCTTCCTTTAAAAACCAAACCTTTACTCCCTCCAAGAATCCATATCAAATGATGCCATATTTAGATGATGCTTTGCATAGTGCCTGGCACAAGGTAGGTGCTTAATAAATGCTTATTGCCTCTCCTGAGGGCACTACTTGGAGTCAGGAAAAGGGAGGTTCAGATACTACCTCAATACTAGACATATGACTCTGAGCAAGTTTTACAATCGATCCGTGCCTCCATTTCTGCCCATCTAAAGTGAAGAGTCTGCACTCGGCGGCTTGACCAACCATGCCGGGATCCCTTAAAGACTCCCCCACTTCACTCCCAGTGTTTATCTGGGGACAAATAAGACCTTATTTCAGAGGACGCAGGGCAGGATGGGGACTTAGAAACAAGCTCCTTCATGCAGAGGGATAAACCGAGGCTCAGAGAAGTGACATTTACTCACCTAAGGTCCACACACTAGATAGATCTTTGCTCTATTGGACATTTCTAACTGGGCACCAAGTATCTCAAGTCAGCAAGTCAACTCAATTCAATTCACGGAGCATGTGTTAAGTGCTTACTATGTGCCAGGCTCTAACTCTGTGTATTCAGAACAGAGCTCCTCTCCCCAACCCCCTCTCCTTCTAACATCCTGAATGAGGACACTGCCATCTGCCCAGTCAACCACATTCATATCTGTGACAAAGAAGGCTCATGACCTGCCCAGAGTCAACGGCAGTACTGGACCTCAACTCTTGGTTTTGGTTTTTGGTTTTTTTCTGAGACCAGTGTCCTGGACGTTACACTAAGTATACCCGGATTCACAGAATATGGGATTAACAAAAACTGGACAGCCAATGCTCAGTTAATCTTGTATTTAGCCAAGACATAGCTCTTCATTTCCATTTGGCTTTGAAATTGAGAAGGGGAGAGAGGGGGGAGAGAGGGAGGAAGGAAGACAAAGAAGGAAGCAGAGAAACAGAAAGAAAGAGAAAAAAAGAAAGCAAGAAATTGAGAAGGGCCCAGGATTTGGGGCAGAACACTTCCCTTCCTAGGGTTAGCTTTGGCAGGTGGAAAGATGAGTGTTCTCTCTAAGGAGCAGGGAGAAAGGTAGACCCAAAATATTCAGGGGAAATAGGAGGGGAGTTGGGCTAGGGATTTGTCTAAGATGCCAAATTTTTTGCACATGACTCCTTGATTGTCACTCCTTTGCTCAAAAACCATCAGTGATGCCCTCCTTCTCACATTTCTCTAGTGAGTTAAGGCTGCTAAAACACATCCCTCACGACAAAGAGGCGGCATGACATAAGGACCGAAGAGGGTTCTTATTGCCAATCCTGCCCCTGACACATAGAGGAGCCAAGAGTATGCACGAGCTAGTGACCTCTCTGAGACTCGGTTCCCTCACGTGAAAAAAAGGACTCGCTACCTATGGTGATTGGCCAATCTGCTGAGCTGCTCGGTGTCCGGCTATGTGCCAGGCCCCCCTCCAATGAAACAATCCCTGCTCTCAGGGAGTTTGCATCCTGCTAAGGGAAATGACACAGGCACCCCTAAGGATGGAGAGAACAGACATAGGCAGAACTGGTCCATGAATCCAAAGTAATTTGGGAGGAAAGGCCTAAGCACCTGAAGCCATAAGGAGAGTGTAAGGTGAATGTTTACAAAGGTTTCCTGCAGAAGAGCTGCATCTGAAAGGAAAAGAGAGATTCTATGAGAAGCTACCGAGCTGAGCCTAGAATGAAGCTTCTCCAAAGGACAGCTGAAGGAGTGTGTGCATTCTAAGCATAGGCCACCACCTATGCTGTGCCTTTGAGCACAGCAACTGGCCAAGAGACAGTCACCTGTGAGGAACAGAGAGAAGCTGAGTTTGGCTGGATTGCAAGGGGAGGGATAATATCTAAGAAGGCTGAAAAGACAGCTTGGGAGAGATCCGTGAGGGCTTTAAAAACCAAACTTAATATTTTCTCCTAGAGACAATAGGGAGCCAGTGAGGCCTGTTGAGTGGGAGGGTAGCATGGCTAGGCCTATTCTTTAGGAAAATCCTTTAGCAGCTGTGTAGAGGATGGTCTGGAGGGGGAAGAAGCTGGACAGTAGCCAATTAGAAGGCTGTTTCAGGAAACCAGAGAGAGATCTCCTTTCCAGGGCTATTGTGAGGTCCAAATGAGATAATGTATGGAAAGTCCCTTGCAAACTTTAAAGCTCTCCTATCCATCTTCCATGAAGATGCAAATGAATATTCCCGAAACACAGCCCTATTCATTTTTGTCATCATCTTTAGTCCCCACTGGGGGAGCCATTGCTGTCTCTAGGATTAAATACTGTGTGGCTTTCTCTTTCCAGGCTTATGCCACATTATTCCCCTTAATGCACCCTATAATCTAACTAAAGAGACCTCTTGAATCCTCACTCCCAGGACTGAAGATTCTGTCTCCTGCCTCCATCTACAACTTTGCCTGGAACACATCTTTATTCCTTAGAATTCTGAATTCCTTCAAGGCCTAGCTCAGTTTCCTCTTCCCACTCAAAGCCTTTCCCAATCCAGGCTTTGTATGATTTTGGACAAGTTGCTTCTTACTGAGCCTCAGTTTCCTCCTTTTTAGACAGACTTGCCCCTTCCAACTCAAGATCAATTATTCTCAGGTCCTCAAAGGAGCTTGTAGGGTAAAGAGATGACTTGTCTAAAGTCATGTGGCTAATTAGAGGCAAAACCAGGCCTTGAAACTGGGCCTATGCCACACTGTCAGGCATGGCTCCTTCAGAAGACTGAGACCATCCTAGAAGACAAAGCAAGATGGGCAACTCTTAATGGCTCTTCCCAGGGACCCAACTCAGTGCCCATCTTCTCCCCACCCAGGCCTGGTGAGTCACTCCCCAATAATGAGTGCAAACAGGTATACAACTGTGGCTTGGAAATGAGAGAGGCAAATTTGATTGCCCTGGCAATTCCATATGTTTATCTGGGGAGGGTTTGGACATTGAGGAAAGGGACACACATGTTAAAAATGGGCCAACATGGCCAAGCTGCATTTCAGATGTCTATAGTGTGTTTCAGGACATGTGACTGGAAGTACAGCTGGTAAACAGAGCAGGATGCTGAGCCTGAGCCGAATGAACATAGGCTCAGAGATCTGAGAGCTAACGGCATCTCAGAGATGGTGGAGGCCAATTACAGCAAGGGAAACTGAGGCCTAAAGAAGTGACTTCCTACAGTGGAAACCTGCCCTTCCATCCTACTTCTCATTCCTTTCTCCTTCCTAAAACTGATGCAGATTGTGGTCCCTTTAAGATCCCTTTCTGATTCCCAACCCCTCCCAGCTGGAGAAGCTAGGACCTTTGATTCACAAATCCTGGTGGAAAGCACCCTTTTGAATTCCACTGGGAGATATCTGGCTCTCCCAGCCCCCATGGGATCTGAGCCCACTTGGGCTGTCCCAGCCCCCATTCTAATGATCGGCTCAGGTTTCCCAACCCCCACCAGGCAAATTCTAGCCCTCGATGAAACCCAGTGAGGAGCCAACCTGGGACTCACCCACGGCCCCTTCAGCCAAATCTCTCCTTATAAAAGAGCCAAGCTGGAGCCCTCTCTTGGCAGAGGGCGGAAACATGCCAGCATCATGCCTGGCACCAAAGACTCTCTGCCCACTGGAACTTCCGGTGCCCTCTTCTCTTTACTTAACACCTTTTACCAGCCAGACTTTAACCTTACTTCCAAACCCCATAATAAACCTCTTTTATCAATCTAGGTTTTCCTTTACAGGGGACTCTGTGCCACCACCAAACCTCATTTAACTCCGTATCCTTGCTCCGAATCCAAAGGGGTTGCAGGGGAGCTCCATTTGACTTCCTGTATCCTGAACCTGCCACTAGACCTCAATTAATCCTAATTTTATTTAGTTGCCCCTTATCTAGATCTCATCAAAACCACAGATTGAGAACTGGAAGGGCCTTAGAAGTCACCTAGTTCAACTCCTTGGGTAGCCCAGAGATTTGACAGGGTAACACTGCTCAGTGGCCGAGCCAGAATTTGAACTCCTATCTGCTGACCAATCCCAGCAGTCTCTTCTCTGTACCCACTTCTAACCTCTGCCAGGCAGGCCCAGGGCTGGACGCCACCAAGGCTTATTTCCCTCCTCATTAGCAAGCAAAGCTGGTTCCCTTCCTTTGTGAAAGACCTTCCAAGAACCAGTTTCTGTGCCCAAACATTGCCTTGGAACCCTCAAGTGGGCCTGTGCTGAGAAAGAAGCAGCAGAAATGTGCCTGGGAATCCCAAGCTGCCTCCCTCTTCTACTTGTCTGACTGGAGAGCATCAAAGTGAGACAATCCCAAGTACCTTGTAATGGACCCTTCCGTATACACACTGACATAGTTGATGAGAACAAGTGGCAAGTAGTATTGTAGTTTAAATCCTTTCTTTGCCACTTGAGCTCTATGGGACCCAGTTTCCCCATTTTACAGGTGAAGAAAATTGGATTCAATGGTATGTAAGGTCCCTTTCAGCTCCCAATCTGTACTTTTATGATTCTATGACTTGTTTTACAGAGTAGGAAAGTGAGGCTCAGAGATGGAAAGCCTGAGCTAGCTTGGACGTAACACCACTGCAGTGTCTTTGCCAAGAAAACTCCAAATGGGCTCACTCAGTGTTGATCATGACTGAAAAACCACTGAACAACAAAGCCCCAAATTTTATGTTTCTTTCCCTCCATTGGCCTCCATGATCCCCCCAAGTTGTTTGTTCTAGCCTCTGTTCCCATACCCCAAATTACTTCCTGTTTACTTGGCATATTTTCGGGATCCCTTGAATGGACAGAAACTCTTTAAGGGGAGACGCAGTTTCGTGATTGCCCGTTTCCCCAGCATGTAGCATAGTGCCTCACGCTCAATAGGCGTCTGATAAATTCTCCTTCAATTGAATTCCAGCGCTGATACGTGGGTCGGTTGGCCTTTGGGAAACTGGGTAGAATTCTAAAGTAAAGAGCAGGGAGGATGTTGGGTAAGCCTTGATCTCCTTTTCTTGGGGGAAGTATCCAGTAAGAGAGAAAAGGGCCTGAGTTTAGCTTATCCTTGTTTACAAGGGAGTCCAGAAAGGCCCCTCACATCTTGATTGTTCTCAAACCCAGTTTGCCAAGGCCAGATGAACGACTGGTAGGGCTATGTGTGGATTAAAATGTTCAATTTCCTTGACTTTATTTCAGGCTGAAGGTCACCAGTTTTCCTGATAGCATCAGTGACACCATCAGTGATACCAGCGATACCATCCAAAAGCTTTAGAGGAGAGGCCCTTTGCTAAGCCAGAAGCTGGGCCTCAGACCACAATGGGATGCGGGCTGAAATCTGAGCTGGGCCTCTCTGGCTTCTCTTTTTAATAAGACATTTTCATCGAGGGACATGTCCTGTGGAGAGCTGTTGCCTCTGAGTTGAATCTGAATTAATCCAGCTGAGGGAGGGAAGAAGGAAAGGAGGAAAGCAGGGCCAGGGGCTCCCTTGGGGGCTGGAACCTGTTGAAATGGAACAAGATTCCAGATCTGAGAAAAGAAGAAGGGACGATTCAAAGGTCACTAAGATAGGACGGAAGAGGAGGAGGATGAAGAGGAGAAGGAGAAGAGGGAAGGGGGAAGGGAGGGAAAGGGAAGAAAGAAGGCAAAATTCCGATTCTTTGACTCATTCCTGAAGCAATCATGGATCTCTTGGCTTGGCATGGAAGGAGACCGCATTGGGGCAGTAGAAAGGAGAGTATCTGAAGGTAGAAGAGCTGGTTTCTAGGCTTGGGGCTGCCACTTACTTATGTGCAAACACTGTGTAATATTGACTGGATATTGCTGAACCTCAGTTGCCTTCTCTGTAAAAAGGGACTAACAATCCTCGTGGTGACTCTTTCACAAGGATGCTACGAAGAAAACACTTTGTAAGCTTCTGATCCATTCTATGTGACTGATCACTGTCTCGTGGGGTCTCTGGAAAATGGGGCTAACAATCCCTGTCCCGCCTTCTTGATTGTGACATAAGGAAGAATCAGAGAATGGGTGGAGGTTGCTTTGGAAGCTGTAGATCACCAAGTAATTGGAAGAATCAGATTTTTATCAAATCTACTTCTACCCCATCAGTGGCAGCTTGCTTAAATATTGGTTCCTTGTCTAAGCAGCACAATCTACAAGAGGCCTAGTCTGAACTACTTCACCATCCCCCCACCCCAATTCCAACATGCTAGAGCAGCAGGAGCTGTGGCCTAAGTGGCAGGAAAAACCTGGTTTGAGCTTTGCCCCTTGTCCTAATTGCACGTCTTCCATTCTCAGAGAGGACCGAAAACGTCACGGGTGATGGCTCAAGTCATGAGTGAACTGGATTTAAGTGAAGCGGAGATGCATAAAGTCATCGGCCTCACTCTTTCTGAGCCACTGAAGTCCAATGACAGGACAAAAGTCAGAATGGCTGGCAATGGTTCGGGTGCGGTAGATGATCCTGGCGTCTTCCAGGCCTGCCCGGGCTCTAGGAGCTCCACGGCACCTGCTTCACAGGCCTTTGTGGCCATCGGAATAAATTATTCTTGTCCGCTCATTCTGCCAGAGGAGGTCTTCACATGCTGGGAGAAGACCCATTCCTACTTCACCTACGTGTCTGAGGCCCATTGGTACCCCTCAACCTGAGTTAGCCCATCCGCTAAGATGCTTTTACCAAGGGTAGCCTCTATATGCTCTACAGTTTCTTGGAGGCATACAGGAGATGTGGGTGACTGGTAAGCCCCCCAAAGTGGGGGAGTAGCCCTGAAAATGGCTTAGCAGTGGGCAGCTAGATGGCACAGCAGATAGAGCACCAACCCTGAAGTCAGGAGAATCTGAGTTGAAATCCAGCCTCAGACACTTACCATCTACTAGCTTTGTGGTCCTGGACAGGTCACTCAACCCCAATTGCCTGCATTAGGAAGGAGCCTGAGAATAATGAATATCAGAGTTGAGGCCCTGTTCTAGGGGTCCACCCAATTCTGACATCCTATGATTCTGGGAATGAGAACCTCCTGCTAGCTGTCATTTCTCTCCGACAGCTCGATTTCAGCCATTGAAGCCTTGTTCTCTAAAGCAGAGCCCAGCCTTAATGACCCCCAAGTTCAGTGACACAGGCCCATACTGCTTTGCTGATAATACATAATGCAGGAGTGAAAGGTTCAAATCACTCTGATTCCCTGCTCTCCTTCTCCACCACCGCCCACCCCGAGCTCCCTAGTCTGTTTTAAATTAAACTCAGGGTGTGAAAGCCTCCCTGAGAAATGCCAGATGGCCTGAGCATCCCAGTTAGCCCTAATCCCCAGGCAATTGGTCAGACTAGACCTGGGGCCTGGCCATTATCCAGGTATGAATGGATAGGACAGTGTGACAGTGTTGCTGTGAGGTATCAGGTCTCTAGAGACCTAAGAAAGGAATTGGGGGGGAGGGAAGGGGAGGCCTTGAACCAGACTCATTGCTGGGCCCTGGACCAAGTACTTTTCTCTTTCCTACCTCAGTTTCCTCTTGTGTGTAAAATAGCTATGATTCCTTTCCAGTGTTCTCAGGGAGGATCCACGATTTCAAGCTGGGAGCAGCCTCAGAAACCACAAAAGTTCATCCCTTCTCCCATTTTATGGAGCCCTTTCAACTTGAGATTGGGGAAATGATTTCATCCTTTTGGGCCTCAGTTTGCTTGTTTGTGAAATGGGAGTTGGGGTGGTTGACCTCCCAGGTCCCTTCCAGTTGGAAATTCAGAATGCAACGTAGGTGGGAGGGGATTGAGATGCCCCGAGACTGAAGGGACTGGCAGGGCATCAGTTAAAGAGTATGGAACAGAGTGGAGAGCCCTGATTTGTAGAGAGATGGAAGCCAAAGCCTTGGCTGGGCTGCGCTACTGAGCTCCAGAGGTTATGGTGGCAACGACCCTGCTCTCTGCAGCTAGCGGGCTAAACTGAGCAGGGACTGAGTTCAAATGTGACCTTGGGCACTTGGTAGCTGGGTAGCCCTAGGCGATGCACTTCACCTCTGTATCCCTTCGGTTTGCTCAGCTGGAAAAAGAGGATAACAACAGCACTTCCATTCCCAGATTGTTGTGAGGAGAAAGTGAGGTCATATTTGTAAAAGCACTTAGCGCAATGCCTAACACACAGCAGGTGTTTAATAAATGCTCGTCTCCTTCTTCCTTCCTGTGAAGCTTTGAATCCCTCGCTACCTTTCACAGTCCAGTCAATGGTACTCCTTGAAGAAGCGTTCAGGGATTCCCCCTTATAATCTCTGATTAGCCGTTATCATAGGGTTGGTTTGAGTTCGGTCTCAGAGGACTGAACCAGCAGCAACACCTGTAAGTGTCCAAGACGCTTGTTTGGGATCAATGTTAAGAAAACCCCTTAGCTGTTTCAGCGGGGAATGGACTGCATGGAGATGCCAAAAGAGGATCTTTAGGGACACACCCTCTGGTGAGTTGGAAAGGCCCCAAAGGCTACTGCATAAAGCCTCAGAGCTGGGGGTCATCCTCAGGTCTCTGGCTTCCCTGTGTTGGCCTCCTCCAGCTCCTCCCAGCGCCCCATACCAACCCATCAGCCTCCACCTCCCAGGCCTCACGGAAACCAACGGGCCCATAACCCTTTCCGTGCCCGTTCAGATCAGAAGGCTGCAGGCTACTCTGCGGGAGGCTGTTTCTGCCACCTGGCCTTGGCGGGGGAGGGCATTTGTTACAAAGGTTACACAGTGGATGCAAGTTTCAGGCAGGGTATTGGACTACTTGACCTCTTAGCTCTTTGAAATTCTATGCCATATAATGCATTGGACTGCTTGTCTGGTGGGGGAGGGGATGGGGGAAGAAGGGGGAGATTTGCTACAGGGGCTTATGCAGGGGTCAATGTTGGAAAAATTACCCATGCATATGCTTTGTGAAGAAAAGACTGATTAAAAAAAAAAAAGAAAGAAATTCTATGCCATATGATTCTGTGGTCATCTCTCTGTTAACCATTTAACTCCCCCAAATAACCCGTGACTGCCATGCCCCCTAACTCCCCGTAGCCACCAAAAGCAGACGCAGACACACAGTTTGGATGTTCTCAAGACTCCAAGGCAGGCTTGACCCTTGAAGCCCCTGATGACGCTCTTAAAAGGAGAAGGCGACGTCACCACCAAAAAACTCAATGTTTATAAATGGCCAAGACTTACCAGGGCCGTGAAAATGGCAGGAATGTGAAAAGTTAGCAACTTGCGATTGGCGACTGGCAGCGGGGCCTGGGAAAGTGAGGCAAGGCCACTCCCGGTGTGCCCCCCCACCCCGCAAGGCCGTGAGGTCACGAACACCGCCCCACCGGAGCTCCGCACTGGAACGTACCTTATTCCTACCCCCGTGCAATATAATCATCTCCTCGATGGACTGGATTTGGTTGGTGGCATGCAGGCCTTTTTCATGAGTGGTTTTAGAAAGTTCAATTCTCTTCCCTCGTTCTCTGCACCTGGAGAAAAGAAGGGAAGGATTTACAGTCTTGTTATGATTGCTCTTCACTAAGCACATCACTAGAAGCACACTCTTGAAGCCACCTGAGTGAAGACACATGTGGACCTCATCTCACTCGAGTTAAATGGCAACCCCGCAGGCTCGATGTGGGAAGGGGAGGTAGGGGGTTTCTTGCCTGCACCCCTTTAGCCTTCTCATTTCCCTTTCACCGGCCCCAGTCTCAGGAGGACTGGCCCAATGCTAGGGGCATTGCCCATTACACTCATGAATTCTAATGGTTGGAAGAATGGTGCCCATAGCTCTGTGGCACAGTGAAGAAAGTAGGCTACGGCTTTGTAAAACTTGGTTCAAATTCTGGCTCTACTACTTAGGCAAATCTCTTCCCATACCTGGGCCTCAGTTTCCCCCTTGGTCTAATAAAGGGATTGGCCTACGTGGCCTCTGATATCTCTTCCATTTCTAGAGTTAGGACCATGGGCAAATCCCTTCCCCTTTTGGGGGCCTCAGTTTCCTCCCCTGTAAAAAAGAAAGTATGTTGGACTGAGTGGCCTCTGAGGATCCTTCTAGCTCAAGATATAGGATCCTGTGTGTAAACATGGACAATTGTCTTCCCTTTCCTGAGTTTGCTCAGGACAAAGCACAGCTCAGCACAAACACAAATAACACATGGGAATATATGATAAGCAAATGCCTACACGAGAGCCAAGGGGCAGAGGAGCTCAAGGCAAGCTTCCTGTAGGAGGAGGTATCTGTTGGATTCCAACAGATGGGTAAGAATTCCACAGATTGAGAAGGGAAGGATATCGGCTCCCAGGGATGCAGCCCCGGGAGGACACTGCACGCAGAAGGGAAAGATCCATATTCAAGCCCTATCTCGGAGACCAGCAGGATAACCCTGGTCCAGGGACTCGACCTCCTGGGGCCTCTTTCAAATGAGGGGCTTACACTTGATAGCTTCTAGGATCCTTTCCAGCTGTGGACGTAGATAAGAGTTCTTTGATCTGAGGCAAGGTTTTGCCCATGCATTGTACTGTTACCTCTAGGGAGCTCGCTGTTTCCAGGGGTTCGAATCCCAGCTGGGTCTCCCATTGGCTCGTTTCTAGTGCTAACGGTCTGTGATTCTACGACGTGCTCGCTTTTGAGAAATTTGGTATTTGATGTGAAAATAGTGCTCCTGATGCACGGGCTGGGACTTGGGGTGAGTATAGACTAGCTCAATCGTAACCCTCCTTCTGATCCTATGATAGGCTATGCATATAGAAGCTGCTGATAGGTCCTGCCCTTGGGAGGAAAGGGGATTGACGGTTTGATGGAGCCTAAACAGAATCGCCAAGCCTTGCCACTGATTGGATATGCGGGCTAAGTAAGAGAGAAGAGGTGAGGAAGGCTCTCAGGTGACTGGGGACAAATACAATTTTCTTTTTTATTGTACTAAGTTTTTTTTAATGCACATTGCTTTATGAATCACGTTGAGACAGAAAAATCAGAGCAAAAGGAGAAAACCATGGGAGAGTTAAAAAAAAAAACCCAGAAAAAAGAAGTGAACATAGCATCTGTTCATTTACATTCATTCAGTCTCCACAGTTCTTTTTCTGGTGGCAGATAGCATTTCTTGTCCAAAGTCTATTGGGATTGCCTTGGATCACTGAGCCCCTGAGAAGAACCAAGTCTTTTGTAATTGATCATTGCGCATTCTTGCTGTTATTATACACAATGTATTCCTGGTTCTGCTTGTTGCGTTCAGCATCAGGGCATATAAATCTCTGCCGGCCTTTCTAATCTGCTTGTTTGGTATTTTTTATAGAACAATAATATTCCATTACGTTCACGTACCACCACTTGTTCAGCCATTCCCCAACTGATGGGCATCCATCCACTCCTTTTGACAAGTTTCGCATTTTCCCCATCCTCTCCTTCCACAGAATCTGAACTCCTGCGGGCAAGTCTTCGCATCGTCACAACAATGCCTGGGACATAGCAGGTTTGGTAACTGATTGGTATGGGAGTGGGGAGAGGAGTATCTCATGTCCCCAACTTGTGTAAATATGAAGGGACATGAGAATGGGGGGATTTTGCTTTTGAGACTTCCTCTTCTCCTTCCGATGGAATGTAGGACGTGGAAGGGGGGACACTGGAAACCCCCCTTGGCAGCCTCTGACCCTGAAGTAAAGGAGGTTTAAGAGAGGGCTCTTTGGGAAGGCCCCAGCCCTCCACACAGGTAAGACAGTGCATCAAATGCAGATTTATAGGGGTCACAATCTATGGCTGCCATCGGGAACAAACCCTGGTTAATTTCACAACATACTGCAAGTGGCCAATCTATGTTCTTAGCAAAGAAATGTATGTGAGGAAAAAAAATGAGACTGGGGCGTTTCCTAAGTGGTGATTGCTTCAATAAGGGGAAAAGGGGTGCCTGTCTCTGACTTAAGGATGGTGCCAGCTGATTTATCCCGGGCTCCCTGGTCCTTCCCAGCCATTGGCCCATGCTCTCTTCTACCACACAGAAAACAAACTCAAAGCCCGACCTAGTGGCAGAATAGCCAGTGTTGGGTCACTTGGGCCTAGCTCATCCTCAGGTGCACATACTGTAGCAGAAGTTCACCTTCTCCCTGAATGGGGGGCACCTCATGGTCTAATGACCAGCTGGCCTAGAAATAAACATGTTTCTTTCATGGGCTCCCCCCACACTGGGCCATTTGGTGAAACTGGGTAATAGAGATATTGATTTTGTAGCGGGAAGAGCTCCCGATCTGGAGCCAGAGGCTCCAATTTTACCTCTCTAGGCCTCATTTTCTTTCTCTGTGCCATTGAGGGGGTTGTAGCAGCCACCCATACCACTCCATCTCAGATCTCTGTACCTCTGTCCCGGCTAGCTTGTGCTTGCAGTGCTCCTTCTGCTCCCTTTTGTCTCTTTGAATCCCTGGCTTCCTTCTAGACTCAGTTCCAATCCCACCTTCTGCAAGAAGCCTTTTGATTGTCAGCACTTTCCTCTCTGAGATAACTTTCTGTCATATTTCAGGTAAGAATGTCATGTGATTAAAAATCCTACCACTTGTGGTCTTTGGGGAGTTGAGGAGAGGTCAATTGGAGGGATCCCCATCTTACTGAGACGCCTAGTGATTTCAAAAGTTTGTTTTTCCCTTCAAACCCATGATAGGTATTTCCTAGCTCAGTAGGCCAATGGAAAGCACTGGTCATAATCTGGAAATCTCTCCCAAGGGAGAGGGAAGGAGAGCAAAGGAAATGAAATAGCATCGAAAGTGAGGAGGCGGGCAGGGAAAAATTGATCATTTCCCCCCAAAGCTTCTCTAGCATCTGGTGGGGAGAGATAAAGCACCCCGAAAGGTCGCAGGGGTAACTAAGACAAGTTGGCTGGAAGGGGTTCTTTTATGGCCATTGAGCCATGGAGCTCAGAGGGATTCTGCTTTCCTCACTGTAGAGAAGTAGCCAAGATGTTTCATAAAATCCGCCTCTGGCCAGTGGAGTCAAAAACCCGAGGACTTGCTATCAGGATACTTGGGTTAAATTTCTTCCCTGCAACATGTGACCTTTCATAGTCTTAACTTGTGTGACCTTTCATAGTCTTAACTTCCTCCTCAGCAAAATGGAGATAGTAAGTGTTGCCCTAAGAGGCAGAGTACTATAGTGGATACAGAGCTCACCTCAAAGTCAAGAATATTTGATTTCAAGTTCCATCTCTGACACATACTAACTGTGAAGCACTTACCTTTCAGCGGACAAGCCACTCTCTAATTTATTTCTCCCATGATTTTCAAATTTTCCTCTTCTGTCTTATTTGGGGTATGTTTATTAGTTGGGTTTCTACTTTTAAAAAATGCATATTCTGTTCATTAATCTCTTGAATATTTCTCTTTTCTTGATATGTGTAATTAGGGATATGATTTTTCCTCTGGGAACAGCTTTAGCAATTCCCTGATCTCCTGGTACATTGTCATATCGTTATCATTGTCTTTCACGTAATTATCAGCTGTTTCTTTGTTCTTTGACTCCTTTATAATTTAGGATTTCATTTCTAAGTCTCCACTTAGGTCTGTGTCTTTAGTTTGTACTCCTGAATTGACCGATGGCTATTTATTATTTTTTGAATTGTAAAGGATGTATATGCACTTTTTGCATTTATTTGTAATTTCTCTGTACTGTAAAACCTGATTAGTTTTTTATAAAAGTACTATTTGATGCAGAGAAGGATTTCCTTTGATAGTCTCAGGCAGTTCTCCTACAAAGGTACAGATTGGAGGTAGGGAAGAAAAAAAGGGAGGGAAAGAATCGGAAACTCAAAATTTAAAAACAATTATTAAAAATTGTTTTTACATGTAATTGGGAGAAAATAAAAAATATTAAATAATTTTTTAAAAAGGCCACCTGCATCAGCAGTGTCTCACGCTGATAAAATTGTAGATCGGGAGCAAAAAACCCACTCCTTAACCCGTGTGCTCCCTCTCACAGAGGTCATATGAGCAAAGCATGTTGCAAGCCTCAAAGCATTAGGAAATGGGAACCAGAGCTGCTCCCCATCCCAAGGTAGTTGAACCAAACACGGCCACGACAGGTGAGGAGAGTCCCCAGGTCATCTGCATGTCCTGGGGCTTGGAGAGAGGAAGAAGGCCACTCACCAAATATCACTGCTGAGGCAGGGCTCCCAAGCCCATTGGAACGTTGGTGGGGGCGTACCACTTGCCGTACAGCGGAGGATGTGTTCACTGCCCAGAAACACTGGCTGTGTCTTATTCAGGTCTGTCTCCTTTTCATATATCTTGGGTCTCTCTGGAAAAGAGAGGAAACTCTCAGTAAATAAGGGTAACCACCTCAGTCCTGGAAAACAGGAGTCTCCTTCCCCAGAGAGGCAGGGGCCTCTGGATGGGGAACGTCGGATATGCTGTTGGGTAGTGTCTCTGTGCTGGATGCTTCTGCTCAACTGATTCTCTTTGTGTGGACAGGTCAATCGGGTAGGCTGGGTAGCAGGAGGAGCCTATTGGGAAACAATGGTTTAGGAAAGTGAGAGCCACAATTCATCTGCTCATGTGATCGGGGGAGAGAGGTGGGACAGGGATTTGATTACATATCCTCTGACTTTTCCTCACTCCCCCATAACTCCTGTTGGCACAGGTTTAGATAACCATGATGGCCTGGTGGACAGAAACCCAGCCTCCCTGGGTAAGGCTGGCTATCACAGTGGATAGTGCGAATTTAGGGTTAGGTTGGGCTCAAAGGAGTACTGGATTTAGATCCAATTTATTTTTATTAAAAAAATGTTTATTTCTCAAAATGCATGCAAAGATAGTTTTCAACATTCACCCTTGCAAAACCTTGGGTTTCAATTTTTTCTCCCTCCCTCCCTCGCTCCCTCCCCACCTCCTCCATCTCCTAGACAGTAAGTCATCCAATATAGGTTAAACAATTCTTCTAAATATATTTTCACATATTAAATCCACTTATCATTCACTTCTATCATTGTTTCACTAAAGGGGTTCGATTGAGGCCCTTCCCAGTTGTGACATCCCTTCTTTTAAGGCCCCTCCCAGCTCTGACATCCTGTGTTCTAAGACCCTTTAGCGAGGCTCTGAAATTCTTGATTCTGCCTTTTGAATTGATTCTGACAATGCTTCTACTTTCAGCAGCTCCGAAGCCCAAATGCCGACAGGGATGAGGCATGTGACGGAGCCCTAAGCTTCATGGGGTAATGAGAAAGAGGAGGATGACCGGGAGGCGGATGGATTGGCCACGTACACCAGCTCTAGGAAAGGCAGCAGTGAGGCAGTGATGCCTCAGAGCTCTTGTTTAAGCCAAATAGAGTCCTCTCTTCATAGGAAATGAAACATCTCAATCAATAGATGGACCTTTTAAGCTCCACAGTGGCAGCTGGTTTGTAGCAAAATCTCTCAGCAAATGGTGGATTGGGCGGATGGAGCAAACCTTGTGTGTTTTTACTGATGCCCTCACTCCCAGCTTCTGGGGATCAATCACTATAAAGCAGAGCCCATTTCCCCTCCCTGGCCTCCCCATCCCACTTCCCCCGCGGAGGCTCTAGAGCTAATCCCATGCGACCCTGCCACTGGCCACTTCCTCTGCTACCACCTCAGGCTCCGAGAGGTCTTCTGACCTTCTCCATGAGCAAAAATGCATCCCATAGGAGTGCCTACCTATAAAATGAGAGTATTTTACTAGGTTTTTACTTAAAATCCTTTCCAGATCAGTGAATACTTTGTGTTTGAAAGTTCCTTTCAGCAGCGGCATTCCATATTCCAGGAGTTCCCACTCCAACATTCCCGGTTCTCTGTTTTAATGGCCTCTCTAACTCTAGCATTCTCCGTTTCTCCGGGAAGGAGAGCCCCTGCAAAGAGCTGTGTTAATCCAGTTGAACTATCTCACCCCTGGGGTAGCCACAGAAGGGGGAGAATAAGGAAAGATAAGACATGGGGTTGACCAGACCCAAGCAAGCCCTTGAGCTCTGTGATGGGGACAGCTGGAATCCCATTTGACCTCTCCTCCAGGAAGCTGACCAGGCCAGCTGCTAGCTTAGGCCTAAAGTAACAGCTGACCTGCCCAAGCAAAGGAAGGGACGAGCAGCTGCCAAGTGTCTCCTCTCCAATTTCTTTCTCAGGTTACAGCAGGGAAGTCACTCTGATAAGCTCCCAGTGCCTGATAGCTCCCATGGAGGGACTTCTTCTTCTTCACTTCTTGGACAGCTCATTCAGGCTGCCACAGATGACAATAGAGGGTTGGGGTATCCCTTATCAGAAGATCCGAGTGGCTTCCTTTCCATTGGGTCACAGAAGAGAGACCTCTCATCTCATTTACATCAGAGGAAACGAGAATAAGTGAATTTGTCTTGGGGAGGTGTTAGTGAGGGAGGGAGGACTGTGCAAGGTCACCTGCCTCACTTTTCCTTCCAGAGCCCACTGGGGCCAGTGGCCAGACATAAATCTGGGTGGCTGAAGATGCTCCTAGATGCAGTGGGATACCTTGGCCTTTTTAAGCTAACAAGATCCGTTTGACTGAAGCTGCACCCTTTTGGTGATTAAGGCTAGAAGATAAGACTAGAAAGGGAAGTTGAGGCCAGAAGAACCTTGAATGCCAGGCTAAGGAGCCTGAACTTTTGTCTTTTGGCAATTAAAGGTTATCGGATGTTTTTGGTTGGGAAAGTGGCATTAATGGTGGAAAAAAAAAAAGAAAAGAAAAAGATTTCATTAAATTGGCATGATGAATGATGGAATTCCGGAGCTGGAAAAGCCTTTAAGACAGAGCACATTGGAACTGGGAGGGGCCTTGGAATAGGGAATGTCAAAGCTGGAAGAGACCTTAGAATGTAAAGACCTTAGAAACCATGCAATCCAAACCCTTAATTTAACAAAGGAGAAACAGCACCCCAAAGACAGGAGGTTCTTTGCCCAGGGATACATCCAGGAAATAAATAGGATTGATTTGAGATTTGAGAACTAGGATTTTAAATTCTTCTTCAGATTCCAAACCTAGTGCTTTTCACCCTAGAGCAGGCTGAGCAATTCTTTAGGATGGTTAGCAGGCCCTTCCTGCAAGATGATCCAGATCCCATTCTTTTCAAGGACCTTACCCCTGGGGGTGGGGGGAGTGGGGGAAGGGCAGGTATCCTGGCTCCCAAAGAGCTGGAGAGCTTTCCTGCTTCAGCTGCCCAGGATAGTGGGAGTGGGGATGGGGGGGGGGGGGAGGAGGTGTTGAAAGAGTTCTCCAGATACAGCAGCTGGGAGGCCTCAGTCTAGACAAAGGGGGCTCAAGGAGCTGCTCAGATTATCGGGAGACCCAGATAGGACTTCACAGATCTCTAGACAGGAGAAATGGCTCCCTACGGAAATCGAAACACAGCCCTGTCTTGGCCCATGCCCTGCCAATTCTGTAACCAGTGTAGGATGGAATCGGAGGGCATCCTTCCGTACTGAAAGAACGACCAAGTGGGATTGTTGAGCTACTCTCAGCAATCTTTGATAGACCGGCAAAAGGCTGGTTAGTGAACAGCAGAAAAGTAAGCAGTGATCAAAAAGGCCCAGCATGACTTCATCAGGAAAGAACAGCTCGTGGTACGTGAAACGGTCCCATTTTTGCTGTCAGGTCAAACTGCAAGATTATAAAGCCCTCATTCTTCACCTTTTGTGTTTTGGAATTCTTTGGCAGTCAACCTTAGCCTATATAGATCACTTCTCATCAAAATGATCTTTTGTTAAATTCATAATTGAAAGGAATAGTTAAAATGTGATGGATTTTCTTGCACAAGCCAAGTTCCGAGATCCCTTGAAATTGATTCATGCACATGCTGAAGTCCATGGACCCCAAGATAATAAGCTCTGACATGAATATGGCTTCCTGAGATTAAGGAAAGATTCTGACAGAATCTCTCGAACTGTTCTTCTGGAAATTTCCAGAAGAAATGATGAAGAAATGAGGTGGGCTCAACCACAGCACAGTTTAGTGGATTCAAATCTGCTTGGCTGAACAGCCATGGCCAAGGAGTAATTAGTCAGGCACGGTCTGTGATCACCTTGGAGGAAAATCTCCAGTGAGGAAGTTAGACAAATTCCGGGTTGATGCAACTTGAAAGTAAGAAAAGTATTTTGAAGAATGAGGGTTATGCAAATGGACAATTGGCTGCTATGGGAGGGGATGGCATCCCCCTCATTGACGTCTCCAAATAAACCTTGGATGTTAACAGTCCCATTGTGGAGGCCGTTATGGAGGGGACTCGTGCAAGGTCACTTTCCAGCTCAGAGATTCTGTGGTTCACTCATGCCCACTCCCATCCCTGTGCATTCCACCCACCCCCAGGCTCTCTGTCTATAGAATGTCTCTCCCAGATTCCCTACAGGAGGTAGGTAGAGAGTGGTGAAGTGGACTCGGAATCAAGAAAAAAAAGCAGACACTTAGTGTGTGATCATGGGCAAATCACTTCAATGTATTATGCCTCAATTTCCTTCTCTGTGAAATGATGTGGGCTTAAACTAGGACTATGAAATCCCGTCCAGTCCTTGATCTAGGGTGCTAGGATCCTACGAACAAAATCTTTCTTTAATTTCGATGAATGAGCGAATGGCTCGATTGGCAGAGACTGGTAGGGGGTGGTGTGTGGGGCAGAAGGCCATCATCTGTCAAGAGACAATATTTGTTAAGCCCTGGAACCGTGTGTTATACAGGGATATGGAGTAGGCATTGAATGTCCTGGATCATTTTTTATTAAAGCTTTTTATTTCCAAAACATATGCATGGGTAATTTTTCAACACTGACCCTTGCAAAGCCTTCTGTTCCAAAATTTCCCCTACTTCCCCCACCCTCTCCCCTAGATGGCAGGTAGTCATGTCAAAAATGTTAAAATATCTGTTAAACTGGATCTTTTTTTTAATGAATTGAATGGAAAGCACAAAACAGGCAAGACCTCAATAGCATCAGACCACAGCTGGTTTGAAAAGGATCTGGGCATTTCAGTGGACTGCAAGCAGAAATGAATCTGCAGAATGATATGAAAGCCTAATAATAATAATAATAATAATAATAATAATATCAACAACATAAAATTGATATGGTAAATTTATAAGTTACTGTGCTAAGCACTTTATAATTTTAGCTCACAACATCCCTGAGAGGAAGGCACTATTATTTGTCTTTTTACAAATAAGGAAACCGAGGCAGACAGAGTTGAAGTGATTTGCCTCACACAAACTAAGAGATGTCCGAGACCAGATATGAACTCAGGTCTGCAGCCACTTTATCCACTACCCCACCTTTCTGTCATCCCTCCCCACCAATTCCAAAAGTGAATTTGTCTGCACTTAGGAGGGTCATGGCTTCCAGAAACAGGTAGGTTGGGATCCTGCTGTACTTGGCTACTACAGTCAGCCCCTATCTGGACTGTTCTGGGCCCTGAGGTTTAAGAATAATATCGTTAAGCTGCAGCGTCCAGAATAGAGGCTTTATTAATCAGGAAAGGCCCGGGTCTTAGTGCAAGAACTAGGTAAGCTGAGCCTGGAGCACCGAAGCCTCAGAGGGAACATGAGTTACGTGTATTTGAAGAGCTGTCCCGTGGAGGAGAGATCACCCTCTTTTTGCTTGGTCCCAGAAGGCTGCAGCAGGAGCAGTGAGGGCAGGTACAAAGAGGCAGGCTTGGGCTGGAGGTCAAGAAGAACCTCCTGATAAGAAGGGCTGCCCTGACAAGAGGTGAGCTTCCCCAGCCCGGCAGCCGGCTGTGTGTTTGTCAGCTCTGCTATGACGGGGATTCCTTTTGGGCACAGGTGGTCTTGAAGGCCACTGAGCCTCCTCCTCACCCTCTGACTTGAGGATTCAAGGAGAGTAAGCCAACTGCTGAAAGCTTTTTCTCTCCAAAGAGGGGCTGGGAAGGCCGAGGAATAAGGCGGAGGGACACCAAGCCCGAGAAAAGGAGTAACGGGAAGAACTCTGATGCATAGTTGAGATTTTTGTCACTATCCCCCCCCCCCCCAACACACTCCCTCTGACCTCTTGTCACCTCTTGATGAAAATAACTCCCATCCTTTTCTCATTATGCTGGGCTCTCCCGAGACCCTCGAGGCCTGCCTAAAAGGTCAGCACCTGAGCTTCGGTGGCACATGGAGCCTGTGGCGTTATCACAGAACAAAGCTGCTTCCCTGGCCCCAGCCCCCAACTGGTCCCCATGTGGCCTTACAGGAGGGGGTCTGTGCCTCCCCATTCTGGAAGAGAAGGGCCCTACAGGAATGGCCTAGGAAACTGGTCCTCCCAATCCCCCATCTACTTTTCAAACCCCCAAACCTCCCCATGACCCAGAGCAAATGCTGGCCCTAATTAAATGAAAATGCTGGAGACCTTGAGGGGGAGTGGGTTGTCAAGGTGAAGACCCAGTCAGTCCTAAAGCACTCACTGGCAATGGGACAGAACAGAGCAGGAAGGGGCAGTGAAGTGAGGGTTGAGTGTGATGACTCCATTTTGGCTCCCCCGGGGAAAGACGAGTGTGCATTGGCTCATTGCTCTGGCCTAGATAATGGAAAATCATTTCCCGGTCACATTTTGGCGAGGGAGACACTTCCAGAAGGAGAGGGGGTGATATTTTTCCCCTTCTTTAAAATATTCTGGGAATGGCTTCCCTCCTCCATTTCTTTAGCTTTGAAGGGGATGAGGAGGATTAGGAGAAGAGTCACATGATGCTGATGGCAGGGGCTGCCTCGTGAGCTATTTCTATAGACAGCCAAGATACTTACTATTAATATCATCCTGAATGCTGCAGCCAAGCTCCTCCTACCACAGACTGCTGCTATTATTAACCCAGGAGGATTCTGTCCCAATAATCACATCATTACAGGCCTCTTACCAATAGTATTAATATTATTGCCATTCTACAGATGAGGAAACGGGGGCATCTGGGTGAAGGAAGTGAGGGTTAATGGGAGGAACATTGGATCTGGGGTCTCGGGGGTCACTGGACCATAGATTCAGAACTAGAAAAGACTTTTATTCAGTATCATTTCACAGTTGGGGAAACTGAGGCCCAGAAAGGGAAAGGAAATCAAAGCCATGCAAGAAATAAGTAGGCCATAAGTTTGTGAATCAAACCCAGGCTTCTTGGCTTCAAATCTCACTTTCATTCCATTATGCCACAGTGCCAGGAGGTCTGAGTTCAAATCTGGCTTTTGCTACTTAACCAGATCAGTGACCATGGCAACTTCTGCCCCTCTCCAGCTCCCTTTTGCAGATGGGGCTAATGATTTTTTGCAAGGCAACTGGGCTTAAGTGACTTGCCCAGGGTCACACAGCTAGGAAGTGTTAAGTATCTGAGGTCATATTTGAACTCAGGTCCTCCTGACTTCAGGGCTGGGGCTCTCTCCACTGCGCCCCCTAGCTGCCTTGGGCTAATTCCTTATTATAAAGGCAGCAGAGCTACTGAGGGGAGCTCCTGCTCCATTCAGTGAGTTCCCAAGTCCTGCACTGATGGAGGGCTTCCTAAATTTGTTCCACTCATGAACCCCTTTTCACGTGAGAAATTTTTCTGTAACCCCAGGTATGCAAAGATAGAAAATCAGTATACAAATTCAACATTTTCTGGTACTAAATCATAATTTCGTGACCCCCACATTCAATTATGAGGCACCCCATGGGGCTGTGGCCCACAGTTTAAGAAGCTGGGGCCTAATCGACTTGCTGGAGTAGAAAGATACAGCCCTTTTTGGGAAAGGGGCCCCCCCGGGGACCTGGACAAAGGGAGCTCCTAGAATCTGGGGCTACTGGGTTGAAAAGGTACGCACTTCTCTTTCCTTATAACGGACCCTTGCAAAGAATGTGGAACAAATATTGAAGCAGCCAGGTGGCGCTACAGTGCGCAGAGAGCTGGGCCTAGACTCAGCAAAACCTGAATTGACGCCCAGTGTCAGACACCGACGAGTGTGACCACAGCAAATCACTTCAGCTGTGTCTGCCCCAATTTCCTCATCTGTCAAATGGGGATAATAATAGCCATTACCTCTCACGGTTGATCCGATAAGTAATAAAGGGCTGCACAATACCTTGGCACACAGTAGGTTTTAAATAAATGTAGGCTATTATTATTTATATCACGTTCTATATTATATCTATTACCTGCAGGTTTGAAAGGCATAAAATAACTTACCCAGGGTCCCACAACCGGGATCATGATTAAGTTCTCATCAGCTTGGCTGCAGTACGAAGTCTGAAGTCTCCCAGAAATCAAGGTCCTCCAAAGTACCCCCCAATCCTAGCTCAGCTGAAAGGGCCCAGGAGGCAGAGAAGAGCTCCACGTGCCACTTCAGGCCACACAGCAGGCATCTCTCCCGCCCACAAAGAGCCTGTTTTAGCCTTTGTATTCTGGGGATAAGTTGCTGAATTCATGTTGCTAGGCAATCTGGCTCTTCTCCCTTCCAGTCACATGATCTAGGGCAGGTCACTCCCCTCTTCCGGGAGGAAGTTTTATCATTGGCAAAAGGGAGATGCTCATTTAAGATTGTCATGATGATGGAAAGGAGACCTAGAAACGTGTGGCCGACTAGCTGGCTGGCCATGTGACCAGCTGGGGTTCAATAATAATCCCAGCAACAATAACGGAGAGAGGCGATTTTTTCGGCATTGAGAATTTTCTGGGGAGGAAACACACAGCTGCCGAGTCAGGGTGTCACACTCAATTAGAACCTGCAGGCCTCAGAAAAACCTACACTTTTTCGAAATTACGCATGTTCTTTTCATTCTGCTGGTATTGTATTTTATTATAAATTGATTAATTATACTTTTATCTGGTTTGGGCCATACGCCGTGGAGGCCAAGTGACAAAACAGGTTCTCCGGCCATTAGAACCCCAAAGAACTTCCCAGCTCACAAAACACCTTCCTCTCAATGCCTTGAAGAAGTGGCTAAAATAGATATTACACTGATCCCCTCCTTATTTCAGAAATTAGGGACAAAGTAGCCTCACAAACTGGAAAAATCCATATAAAGTTTTTGAGTTTTGGACCAGAGAAAAAGTCTGAATTATCAAGGTACTAAAAGATAAAATACACGATGTGGTACAATGCCTATTTTTAGGCATTTCTGAGTTTCTGCACTTTTTTATGTCATCTGCTGCCCTTTATATATCGTCTGCTGCTTCTGCACAATTTCCCCAAAATTCCCATTGAATTTCTTATGCCAACCTTCCACAATAAGGAAAGTTATGATGTGGAAGGGACAACTGTATTATCTCCACTGGACAGATGAAGAAAGTGAGGCTGACGGGAGTGAAGTGATTTGCCTAAGCTCACACAGCTTAGGCTTGAACCTGACAAGTGATTTTTTTAAAGATGATAGGGGGCAATAGTCCAGACAAGAGGCAAGTGGGGACTGTGTGAACGGAGAGGAGACAAGAGGCGAGTGGGGACTGTGTGAACGGAGAAGAGACAAGAGGCGAGTGGGGACTGTGTGAAGGGAGAGGAGACAAGAGGCGAGTGGGGACTGTGTGAAGGGAGAGGAGACAAGAGGCGAGTGGGGACTGTGTGAAGGGAGAGGAGACAAGAGGCGAGTGGGGACTGTGTGAAGGGAGAGGAGACAAGAGGTGAGTGGGGACCGTGTGAACGGAGAGGAGACAAGAGGCGAGTGGGGACCGTGTGAACGGAGAGGAGACAAGAGGCGAGTGGGGACTGTGTGAACGGAGAGGAGACAAGAGGCGAGTGGGGACTGTGTGAACGGAGAGGAGACAAGAGGCGAGTGGGGACTGTGTGAACGGAGAGGAGACAAGAGGCGAGTGGGGACTGTGTGAATGGAGAGGAGACAAGAGGCGAGTGGGGACTGTGTGAACGGAGAGGAGACAAGAGGCGAGTGGGGACTGTGTGAACGGAGAGGGGCCATATGCAAGTAATGTTGGACAGACATTAGACATTAGATGTAGCAATGGTTGTGGAGTGAGGAGTTCAGGGTGACTCTGAGATTGTAAGCCTGGATGACTGGCACTCGATAGTTCCTTCAATACTAAAAGGACAAATCACTTCCCTCACTCGGCTTCCTGTTTTCTTTACCTGTAAACAAAGGCATTTGACTACACCTGGACCTGTAGGGACCATCTAACTAGTATTTCTGCTCACTCTAGAGCCAGTATCTTCTGAGGAGCTTCATCCAGAAGGCTGGCACAAAAGGCAGGAGGCTGTCTCACTGCTGTTTCCAGGCTGGGCCTTCCTCCAAAGCTTCCTGACAGAGAGCTCCCATGAGGGTGTGGGCCAACGACTGAGGCCACTGTCATTAATTTTTCAAGTTAGCTAACTTCCCCCTTTCCTTGAGTTACAGACACAATCACAGAAAGCAAAGTTAGGAACAAGGCCCCCCAAGTCCTGGAAACTCACCGTAGACAAGTAGTTGGATGGTTCGGTTTTCACAGAGGCCGTGCTGGGTGTTGCTCAGAACAATGGTGTAATTCCCAGAATGCTTCACTTTCACATCTGTGATGATGAGTCTGTATCTTAATGGGTCAGAATGGTAGGTGAGGTTCTCTGGGATCAGCTGGCCATCTTTGTACCTGTCCAGAGGGGCAGAGAAATGATCAGTTATGAGGAAGCTCTTTAGACACCCAGTTACACCTTCCACTTGAGCATTTGAACTCTTCACAATTAAGTCACAAGAAGAAGGGACAAGAAGATCATTTTGAAAGCTCTTCTGTTGTTAGGAAATCATAAGCTCTAGGAATTACCAGTAAGGGACCTTGAAATGGCCATGTATTCATTTGTATGTTATTGTTCAGTCATTTTTTGATCACGTCTGACTCTTCATGACCCCATCTTGCGTTTTCTTGGCAAAGACACTGGAATGTTTTGCCATTGCCTTCTCTAATCTATTTATTAATAAGCATTTATTTATTGGACATCATGGGTTGGGCACTTGTCTTAGGCTGGCTACAAAGACACAAATGAAGCAGGTGTCCTCTAAGGGAGCTTACACCCTATTAGAGAAGAGATGATGGACAAAGATAGTGACATCCAACATATGGATCATATAAATGAAAAGTGATTTCTCTGTCTCAGTTTGGGGTCATCCATTTTTCCTGGGGATCTGAGTAAAGAGAGGGACTCCATCAAGGAAAGAAGAGAGTGGAGGGGAGGGAAGGGGAGAAGAGAAGTGAAGAGAAGAGAAAAAAAGGGAAGGGGATGAAATGGGGAAGGGAAGAAGAGGAGAGGAGAGAAGGAGGTGAGAAGAGGAGGAGAGGGAAAGTGATGGAGGGGGAGAAGAAGGGAAGGGAGGGGAGGGGAAATGAGGGGAGAAGACAGCAGATGGGAGGGGAGCAAAAAGATGGAAAAGGAGGGGAGGGGAGAGGAAGGCAGGAAAGAAAAGAAGGAAAGGAAAGCAAAGGAAGGCCAACAGACCAGGTTACATTGGGCCTAGGGAAGGCATCCACTCTGACAGACAGCTTCTGCACACCATGGCCGGCAGTCACCTCATACACAGTATTCCGCCTGTAGGTCACATTGATATATGCTTTCTCTGAAAATAGAATATGGACAAAAACAAGATTTAGAAGGACAACCAACGCACAAACTAGGCCTTTGTGGGCTTCACAACAGGCCCTTCAACAAGCATTTATTAAGCACCGATTGCATGCCAGGCTGACAAAAATGGCCCAGTCCATTCAGGGGCAACATGTACACAATAAAATAAATACTAAATATGCATGGAGTCATGATGCAGGGCAGGGCAAAAGTATGTGGGAATCTAAGGGTGGCCTATATGGAGGGGGGCACTTTGAGGAATGCTAAGTGGGAAAGGTAAGGAGGAAAAACATTTTAAGCATGGGGCACAGCCTGAGCAAAGGCATGGAGAGAAAGGATGAAATACTGTAGAAGAACACTACCCAGTGTGTCCGTTAGGCTGCAATGAAGAGTTTGGGGAGAGTGCTAGGCCGCAGTCAGAAACTCATTTTCCTACATTCAAATCCAGTCTCAGACACTTACTAGCTGTGTGACCCCGAGAAAGTCACTTCAATCCTGTTTGCCTCAGTCCCCTCCTCTATAAGATGAGATAGAGATGACAGTGGTAGTAAACCACTCCAGTATCTCTGCTGGGAAAACCCCAAATGGGCTCATGAAGAGTTAGACACAACTGGAATTTTGCAATAGGTCTGAAAAGGAACACTGGAGCTGAAGGGTGAAGGGCCTGAAATATTACCCAGACAAGTTTGTAGAGATGCCACTAGTGCTGCTGGGGGGGGGGAGGGGGAGAATCTTAGGAGGACCTAAATGGGGGGACACTGGAGGCAGGGGCTGTCAATCAGGAGGCTGCTGCCATTGTCATGGCTTCCCTGTCTCCTTTCAGGTCTCAGTTCAAGCTCTACCCGGGAAACCTGGCCCAATTCATCCTCTCTAATCTTCCCTCCCTGGAAGCCCAACTGATCCCGTACGGAACTTAATGGCACATTGCTGTTTGCAGTTGGCTTCCCCCGTTGGATTGGAGAGCAGAAATTGACTTTTGCCTCTCTTTCTATCCCTCGTAGTTGGCATAGTGCGGGCAGCAGAAACTTGTTAAAGGCTAGCTGTCTGCCTGGGTCGGTGAGAGGCAACGAGGGCTTGCCCTAGAAGGGTGAGAGCGTGTGCAAAGAGAGAAGCGGAAGGATGAGAGACGTTTTCAGGAGACCCAATCGACAGTACTTGGCAACTGACCTTTTTCAACAAGAACAGCAGGGAAGAAGTAAAGACTGTGACAGGGCAGCTCGGGGTGGAATCCAGTGGAGCTCAGCTCAAATAGAGATGGGGCCACTGAACAGATGCCTGCGGGTGCAGACGGACTTAGAAAACCACATCCTTACCTTATATGTTCTATCATGTGTGTATGGCTCTGGCTGCCCTCGGAAGTCTCGGGGGCCATGCCAGTCAGCAGACACCTCTACTGTAGACAGTCGAGGACAGACTTTTTATTTGGTAAAGGTAGCAAAAGGGCAAGAGAATTTCTGAAAAGCGGGAGCTCAGAGATCAGGGCTGGGAGAACCCTTAGGACAGGGAACGTCAGAACTAGGATGAACCTCAGAAAAGGGGAATGTCAGGGATGGGAAGGAGCTTAGAACAAAGGACGTTGGAAGTAGGAAGCCTGGAGAATGCTAAAGGTGAGGTGACTTACCCAGCACAGTGATGTTGATGCTGGCCTGGAGGCTTGAACCATTGCCTTCCCGACATCGGTAGAGGCCACTGTCCTCCATGGTCACGTTCCAGATGGTCAGGTTACTATAGCTTTTGTACACAGAGGTGCTTTGGTCCATGTTCTTCTTAATTTCATAGCGCTTGGGATTTGCTTTGTTCTGTGACATGGCAGAAAGAACAAGCAAAGCTAAGTGAAGTCTTTAAGCCTCCACAAAGTGTTTGCTGAGGTCTTCCCATGAACTCAGACCGGAGCTAGCTTTGGGGGAGAATACAGACATATCTAAGAGTCAGGCCCCATCCCCAGGGGATTCATACCCATGAAACCACTAGAACAAAACAGGAGTCTCTGTGACAGGTGCCCAGGGCCCAGAATGGGAGACACTCCAGATAGACCACTGCACAAAGGGTGGTTGCTGGGCTTGGTTGAAGGAACAGTCTATTTATGAAGATAAGTCTCTTGACAGACAGTGGCCAGCTGTGACCCATGTGATAGAACTAATGAGTGTCAAGCCCAGGCCCTGTCTTAGATCCCTTTCCCTCTAAATCCCCCAAATCTATGAATCAGAATTCAGTTTGAGTTGGGGAGATAGCTGTACACAGATAATTTCCTCAATGGCACCATTTTGCCTACAGCAGAATCTCATCAAGAAGAAAGGGCTTATGTGAATGGCCAAGAGCTAAATCCAGAAGCAGCAGGCACAGGAAAGTGACTACTGATGTGGGTAAATTATGTGCCCATGTCAAGTCATCCTAGAGCCTAAACTCCTTACAATAGGGATCCAGCCATGACCAACAACTAGCCATGGCAGAAACAGCAGGAGACAACCATAACCACTGTCTGAGCGGGAAGGGACCTCAGAACACAAAAAGCCACAGCTGAGAGAGCTGCAGAACAGAGTACATCACAAATAAAGGAGGCCTTAGAGCAGGGGTTCTCAAACTACGGCCCACGGGCCAGATTCGGCCCACTGAGGACGTTTATGCAGCCCGCCGGGTTATGGCAACATCAGACCGGAAGTGACGTTTGACTTAAACTCACGTTAGCAACGCGCGCACTTCTGGCCCTGGGCTGAGGCGGCGGAGAAAGAGTGTGAGGCGCTCCAACAGTCTGAGGGACAATGAAGTGGCCCCCTATTTTAAAAGTTTGAGGACCGCTGTCCTAGAACATGACCCAGAGATAGAATGTTGAAGCCAGGTGGCCCTCAGACTACAGTGTTTGAGCTAGAAATACCTCAGTCTACAGATGCTAGAATGCTAGGGCTAGAACCCAGCATACCTACCACGGACAACCTAGAACCCAGCACACAGGGGCTGCTGACAGCCTAGAACCCAACCCGCAGGTGCTGGTGCTCTAGAACCCAGCACACCGGGGCTGGTCGTGATCTAGAACCCATCATGCTCAGACTGCTGGTAATCAAGAAAGCTCTGGACCATCCATCAGAAACTGCCAGCAGAAGAAGGGAGCCAGCCCCCTCCTTCCAGCTGGATAAGGGATCTCTCACCCCTTTCCTCTTGTACTCCCAGTCAAGCTCGATGCGCCCATTGAATGTGGTCTCAGCTGTGCAGGTCAGACTGAGGGTTTCTCCTGCGAGCAGTTTTTGGTGATTGACTCTGATGGCAATGTTCTCTTTTTTGGTTTCTGGAAGACAGAATGGAGACTCAAACTCTCCCCTGACTGGTGCAGAAGACATGAGCCCACCCCACTGGGAAGGAAAACAGGAGAGAAAGAAAGGAAAGTGGCCACTTCCTCATCAGTGTCCCCTCCCACTTGATGGAAACATGGAATGGGACTCCAAGAAGCTGGAGAAGGACCTTTCAAAGCCTTTGTAGCTAACCACGCCCACCATTCCAGCCAAGGTTACCAAGGGGATGCTGTAGCACTACTTTAGCATTCAATCCCAACCAACCAACATCTATTAAACATCTACTGTATGCAGAGTTCTGTGATGGGTACCGGGGGAGGGGAGAGAATACAAAGTATAAATAAAACATAATTTCTGCCCACAGGAACTAACTAAACTTAGCTCCAAACATCAATGAAGCCCAATAACATGCAAGGACAGGACAGATATCAAAAACTACTTGTGGTCTAAGGGGTAACTGGTAAAATCAAAGGAGCCATCCTACAGGTGATGGTATCAGATTTGGATGAAAGGATGAGTAAGAATTCAACAGGTTTAGTAGGAAAGGATACTGTCTCCTATGGAGGCCACACAAGAGAGGGGAGAGGCCACTGAACTTGGGAGTCAGGAAGTCCTAAGTGTAAATTCTGCCTCAGATACTCATTGGATATGTGATCCTCGGCAAATCACAACCACCACGGCCTTCACTTTCCACATTTGTAAAGGAGGAACTTAATCCTGATGGTTTCTAAGGCCCCTTCAGGTTCGAAGACTAGGGGTCCTAGTCATTTTTGTTATTAAGAAATTTGATTTTTTTGAGCTTTCCTGACTCTTTCAGACCTCTATGGGGCACAGGCGCTAAGAGGTGAGAGGTTACTAGGAATAAGATGAGAGTCACAAGGGAAGCAGATTTCAGCCAGACATAGGGGGAAATCCCCTAACAACTAGAAATTCCATAATTACAATCAGCTACCCCGGGAGAGAGGGAGCTCCCTATCAACACAGTTCATCAGGAGTACTGTCGAAAGGATTGGGCTCAGGTCAGTTTAGAGCTTTGTCAGGAAGCTCATCTTTGTATAAAGCCCCAGTCCCTCATGTTTCCTTGTGACTACGTTTTAGGGGGCATAGAAAGCTGTTTCCTCTTCCCAAGGGCATAGATTTTTCTCAAAATTCTGTGGGGCCTTTTACTGGAGTTCTCAGATGGATATGAAATTAAAGGGCAAATAACTTGCCAAAGGTCATGCGGCCACTAGTAGGATCAGTAGCAGCAGTGGGATATGAAGAGGGGTCATCCTAACTCAGGCCCGGCCTAATTGCTAAAGAATCACTCCTTTCTAACATGATATACACCCTCCAGTCCAGGCTTCAGGACACATGAAGCCTTAACTCCAGGTGGGGTTCTAGGTGTGGTCAAGCACACTCACCTACTTTCTGTGGCAGGTAAAGGGAAATATACGTCTTCCCATGGACTTCTGTCACACACTGGAGCAGATTGCTGAAGAATTGAAAGGATGGACGTATGACCGTGAAGCCTTTCTGGGGGTCCCAGTCCTTGCTCGTATAGTTGAACTTTTCCAGATTGAACTGTAGGAAAAGGGAGGCAGATGAAAAGATTTAGCTTGGCTTTCTGTATTAGCTTAAACTAAGCTACACAGATGAAGAATGGGCTCTAGACACGGCAAGTGAGTCAGTGCTGTGGGGGGGGGGAAGGCAATGGAGCCGGAGGCCCTGGGAGTGAAGCCTGCCTCCGATGCCTTCATGAAATGTGACCTCTTCTGCTTCAGCCTTTTGCTTGGATGCCATTTTTACCCTTTCTTGTACCTATTTCTCTACACAGTCTCTATTCCCTTGTCAGAAGCTCTGGGTTTCTTGAGGCCGGTGTTCTTCATCTTAAAATCCTTAGCACCAAGCTCCAAGGACTTGTATACAGTAGAGACTTAAGAAATGTTTCCATTTCTTCCAGTTCTAGATCTAGGGTCTTCTGTGTGACCTTAAGTCCTTTGATAGCAAGGATCTTCTACAGAATCATAGAGATCAGGGGTCCATAGCTTCGGAACTGGAAGGTACCTCAGAGTGTCTGAAGGGGTTAGACTTGAAGCAGACTCTGCAAATTCCTAGGTGTGACCAGAACTGCATTAAATGCCTTTGGGAAATGGTTAGCGAAAGCAATACGGATGCAACAGTGTTTATTTGTGGCTATTAAAGCCAATAAGACCATGGGTTCCAATCCAATACCTTCATCCCAAAAATTAGCATTTACACAAATACAAAAGTGAACAAGCCCCTGCCTCTGAGGGCCTTTCATTTGAATGTGTGTATAAACATATGAACACATATGAATTTATAGACACATAAGATGTGTATAGAATAGACACATATAGAACCTATGGAAACACAATACACACATGGAACAAACACATATAGAACCTATAGAAACATGAAACACATATGGAATAGACACGTATTATGCAGACACATAAAATGCATATAGAAGAGATACATGCAGAACCTAGAGAAACACAAGACACATGGAACAGATACATATAAACTAAGTAGAAACACAAGATATGTACAGAATAGATACACATAGAACCTGTAGATACTTTAGATGTGTATAGAATACATCTAAAACCTATAGAAACACAAGATAAGAATAGAATAGACATGTATAGAACCCACAGACACATAAGATGGGCACAGAATAGGCATGTATAGAATCTGTAGAAATTTAACGTGTGAGTAGAATAGACACATCTAAAATCTACAGAAACATAAGACACATAGAATAAAAGCATCTAGAACCTATAGATGCATATGACACATACAGAATGGACACATTGTATTTCTGTAGAAATACAGGCTATATATAGAATAGAAACATCTAGAACCTATAGGTTAATAGCATGTATAGAATAGGCACATCTAAATGTATAAAAACATAAGACACATGTAGAATAGATACATTTAGAACCTACATATGCATAAGACAGACATGGAATAGACACACTTAAAATCTATAGAGACATAGAACACATATGGCAGAGAAACATCTAGAACCTACAAGTGTATGAGACACATATAGAATAGACATATCTAGAACCTGTAGAAACACAAGCCACATATAGAGTAGAAGTACCTAGAACCTATAGGCGCATGACAGGTATAAAATAGACACATATAGAACCCACAGGTGTATGAAACATGTATAGAATAGACACATCTAGAACCTGTAGACACATCTAGAATTTATAAAAACATAAAATGTGTATATAATAGACACGAGATGATGGGAAAGGTCACTAGCCTCTGGGATCGGGCAGAAGGTGGAGCTTGAACTGAGGCTGGCAGGGAGCCAGAAATCCCCCCCAAAAAAAAAAAAACAGTAATGAGGAGGGAAAGTACTATGGGAGCCCAGAGTGGGAAAGAGATTGACCCTGATTCTTTAGGCTCCAGGATTCCAACTTAGGTCCTTGGACTCTGAGGGCTGCATTTAATTGGAGGGCTAGTCTCTCCTCCTTATTTCCTCCTCTGTAAAAGAAGAGGGTTAAACTAGGTTGTCTCTGGGGTCCCTTCCAGTTCTAGATCAAGGATAGCATTCAAGGATACAAATAAGGGTCCTTTCCACTAAATGATGCTGCTCCCCAATTTGCATGACCCTTATCACCTCTTCAGCAAAACTGTGCTAACATCTACTTTGCCTCCCCCAGTGAAATAATATTAGCATTGTTATTAATGGCATTTATGCAGAGCATTAAGGATTGCAAAGTACTTTACACAGGCTAGTTATCTCATTTGAAGATGCCTTGCCTTGTAAATTTGAATGCCTACCCAGATTCATTTGTTGCTGTTAGCAGAAATTGTCGTTCAGTTGGTTTTTAGCACTGTGTGACTCTGTGACCCCATTGAGGTTTTCTTGGCATAGATATTAGAGTGATTTGCCATTTCCTTCTCCAGCTCATTTGACATATGGGGAAACCGAGGCAAATAGGGTGGAGTGACTTGGCCAAGGGTCTGAGGCCAAATTTGAACTCAAATTTTCCTGATTCTAGACCTAGTAGTCTATCTACTGCAGTGCCACCAAGGTGCCCCATTAGCAGAGAAGTCTTCATAAAATGTGACCTCTTCTGCTTCAGCCTTTTGCTTGGATGCCATTTTTACTGTTTATCGTACCTATTTCTTTACACAGTCTATATTCCCTTGTCAGAAGCTCTGGGTTTCTTGAGGCTGGTGTTCTTCATTTTAAAATCCTTAGCACCAAGCTCCAAGGACTTGTATACAGTAGGGGCTTAAGAAATGTTTCTTGAAGTAAACTTGCTCTATAATTTATGGGAGGGCATTTTAAGACCTATAAAAGGCAAATTCCTTGAGGCTCGGGAGTACCCCAGCACAACAAACTGCTAAATGTGTAGAATCCCCAGCACCCGGAAGGTGCTTGACAAATGCTTGATGGATTAACTTATTTAGTCCATCCTGTCTCATCCTTTTACAGATAAGGAAATTAAGTCCCGGTAAAGCAAAAATTAGAAGAAATGTCACTAGAATTTGGCTGTCATCTGAGTAGAACCTTGTGCAAAGTTGTACCAGAAAAAAGATTTGGTGCTCGGGCCTATGAGCATTCTCAGTCACAATGAAAGGGAAACTATGCTGAGCTTCCTCCTCTGGGAAATGAGGAGCCTGGATTAGATGAGCTCCAAGGTCCCTCTCAGTTCTGATGTTTAGGGTTCTAAAATCTCTCCCGGTTCTACCATTATCTGTTCTAAGTTCTCTCCCAACCCTGGCATTGCTTTGTTCGAAGATCTTTCCAAGCTATGACATTCTCTGTTTTAAGACCCTCCCAGTTCTAACATTCCCTGAATTTAAGGTAGCATAGAAATAAGGCCTTGAGCATCCCTTAGGCTTCCATTGTGGCTGTTTGGGAAGTGTCGGGCTCCTGCCTTTTTTCTTAAAAGGTTAGTGTGTTGGGAAAGACAAGCAAAGATGTCCCTCTTCTCACCACACCTCTTTTGACCTTTCAAGGTGAAATTTCAAGGCTGCTGGCAGCTGTTTAGTTTGGGGAAAAGGATGTTCAAAATTAGCTGGGTCCCTTCCTTGCCTGAAGCTTCCTCTTGGCATGGGAAGGAGACATGGAGGCTCCACACAGTCACTGAGGCTGGCTGGGTGGGGCTTGTCCGCCCTCATTAGGAGGGATTGGAGGCTGGTGGCAAGGGCCAGCTGAGTGCATACCTCTGCCGCTGACTGCATCCTGCATTCCCTCACCGGCCCTGTTATTTGAAACTAGGTCCCCAAAACACAGGGGCACCTTTCTTTTTCCTTTTGAGACAGTCTCTCCTGACGGCAGCAGGACTGTGTAAAGAAGCCATTCTTTTTTTAAATCTCACTTTTTAAAAGTTAATTTTTAATTTAATTTAATTAATTAAAAAATTACTATCTTTTGTTTTGACATCATCCTCATTTCTAAATATATCCCTTCTCCTTCCCCTCCCTGACAAGTCATCCTGATAACAAAGAAATAAAAGAAAGGGGAGGAAAATCCAGTTTCTCAAAATGAACCAAGTGCCCACCACATGTGACAGGATATGTGCTCTTCCATACCGATATTCCTCTACCTCTCCAAAGGTGGAAGGAAACTCCATTTTTCTCAATTCTTTTCAGATCTCAGCTTGCTCATTTTGATTACAGAGCATCCAGTTTGGGTTTTTTGGTCTGTTTTTCAAATCCTTTCATTTATGTGGTTGGAGTCTGGTTCTGCTTCCTCCACTTTGTATCAGTTTACATGAGTCTTCAGGGGACATTCCTAAGTCAGAAGACCTGGGTTCAAGTTCAACTCTGCTAATCATGGCCTTAGCAAGTCACTTTGATTCTCTGAGCCTCAGTTTATACCTCTGCAAAAATGAAAGGCTCAAACCAGATTAGCTGTAACTTAACTGTGCCTTTGGGCAAGGCACAGACTAGCTCATGAGCTAGGGGATTGGACTATGTACTCTAAGGGTCTCCCTAACAGTCTATGACTTTGGAATCTTGTTTCTGACAGATGAGGATGCTTTTGTACACTTTTGAAAGTCAAAAAATCCCTAATTCTAAAACATCATCCCCATGGTTCTCATGTGGTAGGCCTGGGGCACTTTGGCGAACTATCCTTCATCCTCCTGCTTAAGAATAAGCTAGCTACTGGAGAAAGAAACTCCCGTTTCTACGATGACACTGCTCCCATTTTACTACTGAAGAAACTGAGGCTTAAGAGGTCAGAGGATCATTTGTTTTAAAGCTAGAAACAAGTTACTTAACTCTGTCTGCTTCAGTTTCCTCCTATGTAAAATGAGCTGGAGACAGAAATGGCAAACTACACTGGTATCTCTGCCAAGACAAGCCCAAACGGGGTCACGGACGGTCAGATGTGACTGAAAAACGACTAAAGAACAAGTTACTATTATTATTATCTTCCCAAAAGTGCCTAATTTGGGGAGGCCTTTCAACATGCTACTCTCCTGCATTTCTCTATGGAGATTGCCTCAGAAAGTATTTGTGCTGCTAATAACAAGATTTTTTACTTATCAAATGGCTTAGACTTCAATGGCTATGGATTGGACGGTCACATGAGGATTACGGTGGCAAAGACGAACACTCCAAGGGAAGCTGGAAATGAACCAAAATATCCTTATCTTCCACATCTGAGATCTCGCTGAGATCCCAAAGGTATCACTTACCAACTCCAGCTTGACGTTTAGGTCAGGGGAAGTTACTCGGCAGGGGACTATCACCTCCCGGGCTCCAGAAAACACAGTGATCATCAGTGGCTCCTCATAGTATCTTTGCACAAAGGGCTGACTGTCATCTATGGGAGAAAGAAGGCAGACAATGAGCTCTCAGGGCTTAGCTTGTGGCGGTCAAACCCCAAGGAATAAGGGAAGGAACAAGTTCGTCTATAAATTTCTCAGGAGTATGTTTAAAGAGATCAGTTACCACGAGTAAATAAGAATAGTTTTGAATTCACATTCACCCCGTCTTTCCTAGCAGGGGCCAAGGGAAAGTCAGTACTCTCAAGTACTGACCTCTTGAGGTGAGGCCCTTCGAAACAACTATGGAAGCAGAGCCTTGTTTTGTACACTAAGACATCCAATGGGTAGAGCAGAGTCTGGACATCAGGTCTTGCTCTAAATTGCTCTGGTCACGGGGTGCCTCCTTCTTTCCAGCCCCCTCACCTGGGGCTAAACTTAGATGACAAGCGGGATTTCTTATTTTGCCTTTGTAAAATACCAGGGGGCGGTGGCTGGAGACCCAGGCTCAAAGCCGGGAAGAACTGAGTTTAAGTTCCATTCCCAGCACGTAATTATTGAGTATGACACGAGTCATTGAACTTCTTGGGTTAACCTCTAAGACGCTACCAAGATCTTTCACCAACTGAGCTGAAAGGTCAGTACTGACCTACTTTGATAGAGGGCATCACTCTACCGGGAATTCTCTACCCAGGTGGAATTACAAATCTAGACCCCATTCTTAAAGTAACAGACAATGAGTCTATCTGGGCACATGGCTCTAGGACTTTAATGTTGACAGACCACAGTAACTCCCTTCCCTCTTTCTTGCCAATATTGTTGTCAGGAAAGCATTATAATTCTCATTTTCCAGATAAGGAAACTGCAGCCTCAACATCATGTGACTTGACCAACAGTAGGACCACAGACCTAGCAAGGGCTAAGACCATGGAATGCAGCCCCTTCATTTAATGAGAGAGGAGAGGGAGGCCTAAAGATAGGAAGGTCGTATGTGGGGTTGGAAGGGACCTCTGAGACCAACCCTCTGACTTGACAGATGGGGAAACATTCTAAGGGACGGGAAATAATTTGTCCAATGAGACAGAGGTGAGATTTGAATCCAGATCCTCCGATCCAAAGTCAGAGCCCTGCTTCTTAGGAAGGAACAGTCTTAAAGCCAATGTGCAAATCTTCCATTCCTTCCTTACCTCAACTGTGACCCTTCTACATGCCTATGACCCCCACAACTGTGGCTCTGCTCCTAAATTCTGATGGGATTTCGCCAATGGGTCATCTTCACTGGGATGCTACTGAGTCAAGTTCAAGACGTCCCAAATGGAAACTTTTCTTGTTATCTTAAGCCCTCCAGGGTCGCCAATGGGAACATACTGTAAAACTCTTGAAGCTATTCTTGATCCTCCATATCCCCTTGTGTCCCCTCACCTCCTCTCCCAATTGTGGGTTATGTTGCCTTTGGATTCTAAAGCTTATTTCCATGGCAGCATTAAAAGCTGAAGGAGAAGGAAGTCATTGAGATCCTTCTTAACCTTCTGGGGTAGGAATCCAGCAGACAGGCCACATGTGTCTAATGGGAGATCTCAGAATCTCCAAGGAAGGGAAAGATTGCAGGAAGATGGGGCCAGGTTCATAACTCCAAAAAGGCTGTGGGAGCAAAAGCGCCGGGTCCAGGCCACTGGGACAAAATTAAGACAACTCCCCAAAGCGAAAATCTTACACTTGCCCTGTAACGAGGCAGAGCGCTGGAGAAATATAGTTGAGGCAAGGATTCTTACATTTCCCTTTGCTTGGGATTTACGAAGGTAAGAGAAATCATAGAATGTCAGAGGTTGGGGGCGGGCCTTAGAAAAGGGGAAGTCAGGGCTTGGAGGGAACTTAGAACACAGATTCTGGGAAGCAGAGAAGCCCTAACTGAGCACTGCCTAAACAAAAACAGGCCAATTTATAACTACTCAGCAGCTCAGTTACAAAGTTGAGCCGAGATGCTTCAGGTTTCCTAGGGTCCCTCACGTCACTGTGCCCCCGACATATTCTAAGCGCATCATCCCCGTTGTCTCTAGGCACAAACTGACCAAGACATAATTGGCGAGATTTTGGGTGATGTCACTGATTTTTTTCAAGCTTGAACCCCTCTGCAGAAGCCTTGGTGAGGACCTTGAATGGTGGTGCCTTGATGCTCAGCACGAGGCAATCTCTCTCTGCTGTCAATCCTTTGCCCTTTGTGGCCAGCCTTCAGGAATGGCTTTTCTCCTTCCCCTACAACTTCCCTGCAAAGCCCCTCTTCCAACTGTTGTAGTGACTTAATCACTAGAGAAAAGTGCAGTGTCTCCAGATGGCCCCTGTGGAAATGTCCACGGGTGCATGTGTGAGTCTAGTGGTCAGGCACAAAGAGTGCTGGGCCCCCCAGAACTGGCATGCAGATGGCTCTACATTATTAGCCATAATGGGCACAAGTCATCTGAAAATATAGCCAAAAACAAGTGGGATACAAATGGAAGAGGTAAATGAAGGGCAAGCCATCTTCTGGGCTTTGCCAAGTTTCTTAGGGGAACACACAGAGCTCTGCCAGCTGCTAAGGGAATGCCAGGGGCCCTGTGCATTAAAGGTTCTTGGACTCTATCAGTTATCCTCAACTTAGCCTATAAACAAATTCATCGGAAGATGGTCGATGAGCCTCTGGCCTACAGGATTGCCTCAGAAAATGGTCTTGGGTATCACCTTACAAGGCCTAGTTCAGTGGCAGGAAACCTGATTGACCCCGAGATAGCCTCAAAAATGGTGACAGCTAGGGAAAACAGCAGTCTCCTGAGTCACATCCTAAGCCTAGAGAGAGAACCACAACTGGCCATAGGTTGTAAGGAGGCCAATCCCAAACCTCAGCCTGGTAAGAAACAAAAATAAAATCCATAGAATTTCAGATGTGGCAGGGGCCTTAGAACATGGAAGGTCAGATCTGGGAGGTCCACTTTAGAACCTACAAGAGAGAATGTCAGAGCTGAAAGAACTTTTAGAATTGCCATATCCTATGTTCTAAGGATTCTGCTAATTCTGTTTCCTCCTCTGGAAAATGATGGAGAGATGGCAGAGTGAAAGGGACCCTTGGGATAACTTTCCCACCCGATTTCAAATAAGCAAAACCTTAAAACAGAAAAATCAGAACGGGTAGAAAAAAGACAAATGTCCCATCACAAGATGACTTGTGTGTGTGTGTGTGTGTGTATGTGTGTGTGTGTGTGTGTGTGTGTGTGTGTGTGTGTGTGGTTTCTATCATTTATGGGAAGCCATGACCCCTCCCCCATCTTCTCATGGGAGGATGTCCTGTGTATATAGCATTTATGGAAGGTCACGGATAAGGACTGCCATAGAGTGAGCACATGTGGATGGGCTGGAAGTTATACTCTTGGGTTTGGAGAGAAGAGAAGTTCATAGTGGATAGAGTATCAGGCCTGAAATCAGGAAGACCTGAATTCAAATCCAGCCTTAGATTCTTCCCAGCTACGAGACTCTGGGCAAGTCATTTCATCCTGTTTTTCTGTTTCCTTGTTTGTCAAATGAGCTGAAGCAGAAGGTGGCAAATCACCTCAGTATCTCTTCCAAGAAAGTCCCAAATCTGAACAAAAACGACAGAGAAAAGCCAGGACATTGCTTGAGCTCTACCCAGCTTTCCTCAGAATCATTGCTAGATCAAGCCTAAGAGTGAATTTTAGAGTGACAGAACCCCAAAATATTCAGAGTGTAATAATTTTCCTGCTTAAGGTGTCTTGGAAAGACTTCAGGAGAGGTGTGTCTTAATTGGGCACAGAGGAAGGTGGCCCAGCACAGGCACAATGTGGAGGCCCATTTGGAAAGGCCCATTCTGGGAAATCTAGTGGGAGGCTCTTAGCTAAAATAAAGCAGCATTGCCTATTCTGTCCTGGTTCAGAAGGCCAATGGATCAGTATACCTGCCGTGAGACCTCCAACACAACCACAGAAAGCAAATTGTGAGCCCCCAAACCAAGCTTAATAAGTGTAACGTGACCAGGCCAACCCAGTGCAATGGGAAAGCCCTAGAATGGCAGAAAGGCAGTGACAGGCCCCTGTCTCCCAGCAAAAAAAAAAGCTTGGGACAATCTCCCCTAAGCCCGAGGAGCAGAACTCAACTTTTAAAAATTGAGCAAAAAAGCAAAAAGAACTCTTATCTTAAAAAGCTACTATGGAGACAGGGAACATCACAACACAAACCCAGAAAAGGACAGTAATGGCAAAGTGCCTACAGGTCAAAGTGGGTTATGAACTGGTCTCAAGCTCAAAAAGCTCTTTTAGAAGAGCTAAAAAGGATTTTAAAAGAGAAATATAAGAGCGGGAAAGAGAAATGATAGCTATGCAGGAGAATTATGAAAATGTAGAGGGAGAAAAGCCAACAGTTTAGAAAAGGAAGCACAGGAAACTGACTGAAGAAAACAACTCCTTAAAAATAAACTTAATGAAATGGGGGAAAAATATCCACTGAACAAAACAACTCCTTTAAAAGTACAATTGGTCAAATGAAAAGGGAGGTAAAAAAAAAATTAACCAAAGAAAATAATTCATTAAAAATTAGAATTGGAGGATAGAGGAATGTAATAGAATATTATTATTCCATGTGAAATGATGAGCAGGTTGATTTCAGGAAAACCTGAAAAGACCTACATGAACTGATGCTAAATGAAATGAGCAGAACCAGGATATCATTGTACACAGTAACAAGAAGATTGTATGATGATCAATTGTGATGGACTTAGCTCTTTTCAATAATGAAGTGATTCAAGGCAATTCTTCTAGACTTGGAATAGAAAATGCCAATCGCATTCAGAAAGAGAACTATGGAGACTGAATGTGGATCGAAGCATAGTACTTTCATCTTTTTGTTTATTTGTTGTTTTTTCTCTTCCCTGGGTTTTGGGTCCCCTTTTGATCAAAAGATCCCCTTCTTGCACAACATGAGAAATATAGAATTTTATTTAAAAGGATTGCACAGATGGCTGTGTAAAGGAAGGAAGAAGAAAATTTTACAAAAATGAATGTTGAGATCTATCTTTACATGTGTGTGGAAAAATAAAAATAATATTGGATAAAAAAGAAAACCCCAAATCATAAAAGTTAGACATGACTGAAATGACTAAACAACAACAACAACTTATAATTAATACAAATTTTTAGATTGGTGAAGGGAGGAAGCTAGATAAAATGTAAATGGGCCCAGAGGAGAGTAGAACTGAAGGGGTCACTCCTTACACATCATCTAATCCAACCTTCAAAGACTGCATTTGGGCCCTTGCTCAGATACTTGAAGCTCTGTGACTTCAAACAAAACACATCCCTTCTTGGAATCTCAGTATCCCCCTCTCTTGAAAGAGGGTGTTGAGTGTATGGTCTTCTAGCTCTGACAATCTGTGATTTGATGTGTCTGCCTTTCCCAAAAAATATATCCTATTGCCCCAGCTAAAATAATCTGGGTGGTTCAATGGACTATAAAATAGCCCTGGAGTCAAAAAACATGCCTCAATGTTTCTACCTCAGACATATATTGGCCACCTGTGAGTGTCCTCTAGGCAAACATCCGAGTAACCAATCTGCACTGATCAAGGAAGTGTCTAACACTAGTGAGATGACAGGTCCAACCAACCCATCCCAACTAGACTGGAAATCCCTCTGGGATCAGAACCACATTTTTAATCTTCTTTTCATTTTATAGCATGCTTGGGACCATGAACTACACATGGATGATGCTAGAAAAATGTTTGTTGAATGACATTTCAACAATGCTGAAGGAAACGATGGTTAATTTTTTTATTTTATAATTATAACTTTTTTTTGACAGTACATATGCATGGGTAATTTTTTACAACATTATCCCTTGCACTCCCTTCTGTTCCGACTTTTCCCTTCCCTCCCTCCACCCCCTCCCCTAGATGGCAGGCAGTCCCATTCATGTTAAATATGTTATAATATATCCTAGATATAATATATGTGTGCAGAGCCTAACAGTTCTCTTGTTGCATGGGGAGAATTAGATTCAGAAGGTAAAAATAACCCGGGAAGAAAAGCAAAAATGTAAACAGTTTACACTCATTTCCCAGTGTTCCTTTTCTGGGTGTAGCTGTTTCTGTCCATCACTGATCAATTGGAACTGAATTAGCTCTTCTCTATGTTGAAGATCTCCACTTCCATCTCAATACATCCTCATATAGTATCATTGTGGAAGTGTATAATGATCTCTATTCATTTCACTCAGCATCAGTAGATGTAAGTCTCTCCAGGCCTCTCTGTATTCCTCCTGCTGGTCATGTCTTACAGAGCAATAATATTCCCTAACCTTCATATACCACAATTGACCCAACCATTCTCCAGGTGATGGGCATCCGTTCATTTTCCAGTTTCTAGCCACTACAAAAAGGGCGGCCACAAACATTTTTGCACATATGGGTCCCTTTCCCTCTTTTAAGATTTCTTTGGGATACAATCCCAATAGAAACATTGCTGGGTCAAAGGATATGCACAGTTTGAGCATTTGACATCTTTGCCTCAGTTTCCTCAACTGTAAAATGGCAATAATAGCATCTACCTCCCAACATTATTGTGAGGATCAAGTGAGATATTTGCAAAGCAGGTAGTAGCACAATGCCTGCTCTACTTTCCTTCCAACCGTAACACTGACTACCCTGGCCAGTCCCTGTCCTCATGGAACTTACAGTCCAATGGGAAAGAAAACATATAAACCAATATAATCAAAGCAAGCTCTGTTCAGGATAAATAGGAATAATGAACCAGAGGGAAGGCACTGCAATGAAGAAGGTTGGGGAAGGCTTCCTGTAGGACTTGAGAGTTGAGACTTAAAGGAAATCAGGGAGGCCAGTAGTCAAAGAGGAGGAGGGAGATTTTTACCAAGCAAGGGGGACAGCCAGAGAGAATGCCCAGAGCGAAAAGGTAAAGTTTCTCGTTCATGGACCAGGCAGGAGGTCAGGGTCACTGGAGTATGTGTAGGGGAGTAAGGGGCAAGAAGATTGGAAAGGCAAGGGGGTCAGCACTTGTTTGTGGTGGCTGAATTGAGGACTGATTGATATGAGGAAAGACTTAAAGAAAGGAGACCATTCCTCCTAAGCAGCTGTTGCAATAATGAAGCGAGGTGAGGAAAGCCCGCACCAGGGTGAAGGTAGTGCCAAAGGAGAGAAGGAGATGGACTGGAGAAATGCTGCTAAGATGACGTCAGCAGGGTTTGGGCAACAGCTCGGATCTGGGGGCGGGGATGTGAGACAGAGGAGTCCGGGATGGTGCTTAGGTTGTGAGTCTGAAGGACTGGGAGGATGGCAGTGTGCTTCTTAGTAATGAAAAAGGTAGACCATGGAAGGGGCCCTGGGGGGGAAGCTCTGTGTAGGGAATGCTGAAATCTACTGATGTAGTTTGAGATGTCTGAAGAGTAATTGATTAGAGATGGGAGATCAAACTTTTGAGCATAGTTCCAAATTGCTCTCCAGAATGATTGGATTCTTTCACAACTCCACCAACAATGTATCAGTGTCCCAGTTTTCCCACAGCCCCTCCAACACTCATCATTATTTGTTAACTGTCATCTTAGCCAATCTGACAGGGGTGTAGTGATATCTCAGAGTTGTCTTAATTTGCATTTCTCTGATCAGTAGTGATTTTCATATGAGTGAAAATAGTTTAAATTTCATCATCCGAAAATTGTCTGTTCATAAGGGATGGTTCATTTTTGACTACATTAAATTAAAAAGGTTTTGCAGAAAGCCAATGCACCAAGATTAGAAGGGAAGCAAAAAGCTGAGAAATCTTTTTTGTAGCCAGTGTTTTTGATAAAGGAAAGGATAAATGAAAGATTCCTTCATTTGCTCAATCCAAATCAAATCTCTCCCTTCATAGTTTCATGGAGTCTGAGGATTTAGGACTGGAAGGGATGTTAGTGAACTTGTAGGTTAATTCTTTCATTCTATAAAGGAAGCATTCTATAAAGGAGACTTGTAATTTACCTAAAGTCCCACAGATTTGTTATGTGGTAGTTCTGTGATGTTTTCAGCAAGTCATTTAAAGTTTAAGCCTCAGTTTCCTCCACTATAAAATGGGGGGTGAAGGAAAATTAAGAAAATGGAAGAACTAGAGATCCCATAGGAGCAATTTTCTATCTATTATGTCAAATAAACAAGTTAAAATATCTCCAAATTCAGAAGACTCAGCAATGGCAAGAAGACCAACTCATCAGTCCATTGGTCAGGGCACTTCAGTAGAATGACTTCAGGAACCTCCTAAAGGTTTATTTAGCAAAATGATTAAAAGAAATAAAAGCAATCAAAGAAGTAAAGACTGGAATAAGAATTCTTAAAGTGAAAATCAACAAGTTCAGCCAGATACCAAAGATTTTAGAATGAAAGATAAAATGACTCTTCCTATTAGTAGATTCTAGAAGGAAAAAAAGACACACAAAGAATTTTTTAAAAAGGAGACAAAGAAGGAAAACTATTTTAAAAAAGAATGGAACATGACAGCCTTACAAACCATAAAATTGAAGTCTAGGATTAGGCTGCAAAAAAAATTAATCTATAGATTCAAGGTCTTCTTGAAAAAATACGAAAAGAAAAACTGAATGCCATACTCCAGGAAATCATATGGAACCCCTTCCCGGAACTATTAGATGCAGATGACTAAGTTTGGGTCAAGGAAATCCCCAAGACATCAGCAGAAATAAACCTTGAGTTTAAATTGTTGAGAAACATAGTCCCATATTTGGAATGACAATATCAAAGAACAAATCTTTCACGGGAGAAGAAAAAACTAGCTCGATTTTAAGAAAGAAACAGGCAGAATAGCATCTTGGGATTACTCTGGAGTTACAAGAAATCTAAAATTGGAATGAGACATCCCTGAGAGTAAGAGACCCTTAGCTGAAATGCCAACATAATAAATCTCAAAAGGGTGAACCAAAACATCAAAGAATATGCTCATGGAAAGGAAAACACTTGAATTATTTCTTCAAAGGGAAACCAGGTGGTCTGGGCTTTAAACTTTAAAACTGAACAAATTGAAAGCTAAATAATTTCAGGTAGCAGTAAAACATTAAGAAATGAAATGTTTATTTGCATGTAGAAAGAGTGACATAAAGACATGAAGGTGGGGGAGAGGGGTGATTTTATTTATTCATAATTTTTTAAAAAACTCAGTGAGTGACAGGGAAAATGTAAAACCTACGCTATCAAAATTATGCTCAAAAACAGGGAAAGAAGGCACTGTGCCAACTGCCTCTTTCAAGGCATCCTTGGGAAAAGGATACTAGCTTTAAATGACCCCAAAAGATAGGGAGAGAAGGAGAAAGTGAAACAGCCTCTAAGTACAGTCTAGGGAAGGAACAGCAGGGGCAGACACTGCGGGGTGGGAAAGACGCCATTGGATTTGGAGGGGGTTTGAATGCCTCCTCTTTGACACTGATTAGCTGTGTAATGAGGGCCATCATTTCTCTCTGAGCCTCAGTTTCTTTTATCTGAAAAATAGGGATAATTCTTGAACTAGCTCATCTACAGGATTGTCGTGAGGAATGTGTACAAAGCTTAGAAAGCGTAAAATGTTACAGAAACATGAATTTTACTGGAAGGGGATAATCTTTTTGGTGGAAGTTCTCCTAACTCCCCCAACCCATACCAAGCTCCTCAGCTCCTCTGATTCTTTCCTCATCCACACTCTAGCAGGAGGCCAAGGAAAGGGACTGTTTCAGATAGCGGAAGAGGCAGAATTCAAAGTCAGCTTCTCTTCCAATCTAGTGTTACTGTGGGACCTTGTATAAGGTACCTCTGGGTTTCAATTCCTAGCATCTCTGAAAAAATGAGAAGGAAACAAATCTTTATTAAATGCCTACAATATTGCAGGCACTGGGCTAAATGTTTCCAGATATTGCCTCATTTGAGCTTTACTGCAACCTTGTGATGTGGTACACTTATGATCCCCCTTTAGAGTTTGAAAGAGGTTTTCTCTAATGAGGAGGAAACTTTACAGATAAGGAAACTGAGGCAGAGAGAGATTAAGTGACTTGCCCAAAGTCACACGATAGGAAATATCTGAGACCAGATTTGAATTCAAGTCTCCCTGATTCTAGGGGAGTACTCTATCTACTTCTCCACACACACACACACACACACACACACACACACACACACACACACACACACACACATCTTCCAGCTTTGCTCTTCTCTGTTCTGTAATCCCTCCTGGCTCTGCCATTCTCGCTTCTAAATTCAGTGCTAGAATGATGTTCAAACAGCTGCTGGTTCTGGATTCTGAGGGCCTGGGTTCAAATCTGGACTCCTATCACTTTGTATCTTCATGACTTTGAGAACGTTACTTCATTTTTCCAGGTCTCATTCCCTTTTTTAGAAAATAAAGTGCCAACCTATTGTTTCCTATCTTGTAAGGGAGGGAGGGAGGGAGAAAAGTTTGGAATACAAAGTTGAAATGAATATTGCAAACTATCTTGACATGTATTTGGCAAATAAAATACTATTGAAAATTTTAAAAAAAGAAAAGAAAGTACCAAATGGACTCCAAAGTTCCTCCCATTCCTAAATCTATGACCTAAGAGTCTCATTTTTCAGAGGGAACGGAGACTTTAAAAGATTAAATGTGTAACCCAAGGTCTCAAAGAGACTAAGAAAAGTTAGATACAAACCAACTGCTCTGACTCCTTCCTCATCCATTGTTTTCACATCTTGCCACGCTGCCTTAGCTTGGATTTTGGTATTTTCTAGCCCACCAGGTATACTTCCTTCTTCCTCACTACCCCTAGAAAGATGTTGAACCTATCTGCACGCCTGATGGCCCAGAGAGCGTGGCATGGCAAACACTAGCGCGTGGGAGTAGAGCTAGAGGAGACCACACTCACTTTTGACGTACACGTACACCCTGGTCATGAAGCTCGGGTCCTCCGAATCAGGGCTGTCCTTGTAGCTGCAGGTGAAGTAGCCAGTATCACTGGCCACCATGCTGAAGATGGTGAGCTGATTGCAGATGAGCGGAGCATCATTGGGACACAGGTGCTCAGCTATGCGAAAGGAGCTGCTGGAGGAGCTGTTGACCCAGTGCCAGACTAGTGGGGCAGATCCCCTGTGGAAACAAACCAGAGAGACACATTTTCAATCATAGCTGGGGTAGGATAATCATTTTGGAAATGTAGTCTGCCTTAGCTCCAACCTCCCAGGATGAGTGAGCAGGTACCTTAAATGTACAACAGCTGTGGGAAACTCAACCTAGAGGTAGCCCAGGATTCCCCAAATTTATCCCAAGACAACAGTGGGAAGCCAATAGGTGGTCACTCACTTTTGAGGGGTCTTCTTGAAAAGAAGACTATATCCCATCTATTCTGTAGGTGTCTATTTATATGCAAGTTACCCCCCTCCTTAGAATGGACTATCCCTGAAAACCGGAATCGTTTGGGACTTTGTCTTCCTAGCACCTAGGGTGGTAGTCAGTACACAGTAAATGCTTAATAAATGTTTGACTGAAGGAATGGAGGAATGCCTTAAGTGTCTACTGTTCAGGCCTTCATCCATCTTCCACATAGCTGCCAAAGTGATTCGGAAAGCCCAGACTTGCTTGGTCACTTCTCAGTAAATTCCAGTGATTCCCTATTACCTCTGGGGTAAATTACAAACTACTCTGTCTGGCTTCCCAATCTGGATTCAATATAACCTTTCCAGACTGAATCTAAATTATGGCCTTTTTCCTCACCCCCTCCATTCCAGCTGAGCTGTTCTTCTGGCTTTACCTCACACAGGATGCAACTGCTTGGGATGCTTTCCCTTCTCATTTCCCTTTCTTAGAATTCCTAGTTTCCCACAATGCTTAGCTCAAGGGTCACCCACTTCCTACATGAAACCGTTCCAGATCCCCCACTCACTTACTACCCTTCCCACCAAATTACTTTCTATTAATTAATTTTCTTTCTTTCTACCTATCTATCGATCTATCCATCTGTCTAGGCATCTAGGTGGTGTTTCCGTGGATAGAGTATCAGGCAGGACTAGAGTCAGGAAGATCTGAGTTCACTCTGTTTGCCTCGATTTACTTATCTGCAAAATGAGCTAGAGAAGGAAATAGCAAACCACTCTAATAGGTTTGCCAAGAAAACCCAAAAAGGGAGTCGCAAAGAGTTGAACAGCACTAAAATGATTAAACAACAAAATCTATATAATCCAGATATTTATCTTCATGTGTTGTCTCCTTCCAGGGAAGATAAGCTCCTTGACAACTAGCATTAGTAGAGTACCTGCCATATGCCAGGCACTGTGCCAAATGCTTTACAAATATAATTGTTTGATCTTCACGGCAGCACGTGGAGGTAGGTGCTCTTATGACCCTCATTTTATGGGTGAGGAAACTGAGACAAACAGAGTTAAGTGACTTACCCAAGGTCTCACACCTAATAAATATCTGGGGCTGGATTTGAACTCATGTATTCCTGAAGCCAGTCCCAATGTTTTCTCCACTGGAGTGCCATGTAGCTGTCCCAGAGGGCAAGGACTATCACTTTTGCCTCTATCCCCAGCACTTAATATAGTAAGTGGCACATGGTAGATACTTAATAAATGTTTATTGACTGACTAATGGAAAGCCCTACCCTAAGCACCAGGAAAACTGTGAAACTTAGATGACATGCAATCCGTGATGGCATGGCACTCAGAATTTACTGCTTTGCATTCTCTGCTCAGCGTAAGGAGATACTGTCGTGTTGAACTGAAACCTCTCTGGCATCTTAATGCAGGAGAAAAACCAAATATGCTCCTTTCTCCTTCACTCACTGTGGAATATATTACCTTCCTCCAATATTCTTGCCTGTGGTCATACTAGTCTCCTACACTTGAATCAGGGAAAGAATTGATTTCCCACAGCAGTAGATGGACGACCTTATGGCCTGCAGCCTGTCTGGGCCAATTTGAAATCACAGAATTCTGAGCTAGAATTGTCCTCAAGAGCTCCATGGTTCAACCTTCTTCACTTCACAGTGGAGGGAGCTGGAAGCCTAACAGGGAGACAGAGAAGGGTCTTTGCCCCCTCCATCCTGTGAGGCCCTAGATGGGCTCAGATTCTAACTGGGACTGCACATCCAGGGTTTTGCCCACTGTATCACATGACCTGTCTGACTGAATCCAATTCACGCAACAATCCTTTATTAACCAACCCCATTGTGTCTGTGTTGGGAGAGGTACAATGTTTAAGTCAAAGCTTCTTAAATTGTGGGTTTATGACCCCATATGATGTCATGGAACTGAATGTGGGGGTCACAAAATTATGATTTCCTATCAGTAAATGTTTAAGTTGAATACCTATTGTATATACTTGTGTGTGTGTGTGTGTGTGTGTGTGTGTGTGTGTGTGTGTGTGTGTAATATTCCTATATACCCAAGGTCGCATAAAGATTTCTCAGCCAAAAGGGTTGTGAGTGGAAAAAGTTTATAAAGCCCTGGTTTAGAGGATATCCACCCCGGCTTTCTGACCAAGATCTCCATCTTCCTAAATAGAGGCAAGTTCCTACAATGTCTACCTACTCCATCAGAAATCTGAAATCAAAATGATCTCAGAATTCAGTGAGAAACAACAGTTAGTGATTCCTTTTACCCCTGAACTTTACAAAGAACTGTCCACTGTAGATCGCCCTCTCCTCCATGATCCTCTTTTGCCTCTAGGATTTCAGGACACCCCTCTCTCCTGTTTGTCCTCCTCCCTCTCTAACTGCTCCTTCTTTGCCTCTTTGCTGGATCCTCCTCCAGATCACACCCTCTAAACACGGGTGTCCCCTGGGCCTTCTCCTCTTTTCCTTCTGTGCTATTTCATGGCGAGTTCATCAGCTACCATGGATAATCATTACTTTCGATGTTGACGATTCTCAAATCTACCTATCCTCCCATAACCCTCAGCTTGTTCTTTGATCTCCCATCTCTAATCAATTACTCTTCAGACATCTCAAACTACATCAGTAGACTTCAGCATTCCCCACACAGAGCTTCCCCCCAGGCCCCTTCCATGGTCTACCTTTTTCATTACTAAGAAGCACACTGCCATCCTCCCAGTCCTTCAGACTCACAACCTAAGCACCATCCCGGACTCCTCTGTCTCACATCCCGCCCCCAGATCCGAGCTGTTGCCCAAACCCTGCTGACGTCATCTTAGCAGCATTTCTCCAGTCCATCTCCTTCTCTCCTTTGGCACTACCTTCACCCTGGTGCGGGCTTTCCTCACCTCGCTTCATTATTGCAACAGCTGCTTAGGAGGAATGGTCTCCTTTCTTTAAGTCTTTCCTCATATCAATCAGTCCTCAATTCAGCCACCACAAACAAGTGCTGACCCCCTTGCCTTTCCAATCTTCTTGCCCCTTACTCCCCTACACATACTCCAGTGACCCTGACCTCCTGCCTGGTCCATGAACGAGAAACTTTACCTTTTCGCTCTGGGCATTCTCTCTGGCTGTCCCCCTTGCTTGGTAAAAATCTCCCTCCTCCTCTTTGACTACTGGCCTCCCTGATTTCCTTTAAGTCTCAACTCTCAAGTCCTACAGGAAGCCTTCCCCAACCTTCTTCATTGCAGTGCCTTCCCTCTGGTTCATTATTCCTATTTATCCTGAACAGAGCTTGCTTTGATTATATTGGTTTATATGTTTTCTTTCCCATTGGACTGTAAGTTCCATGAGGACAGGGACTGGCCAGGGTAGTCAGTGTTACGGTAGGAAGGAAAGTAGAGCAGGCATTGTGCTACTACCTGCTTTGCAAATATCTCACTTGATCCTCACAATAATGTTGGGAGGTAGATGCTATTATTGCCATTTTACAGTTGAGGAAACTGAGGCAGAGCTGTCAAATGCTCAAAGTCACACTGGTTTGAAGCATCTGAAGCTGGCTTTGAGCTCAGATCTTCCAGACTCTGAATCCTATGCTATTTAAGGCCCAGTAAAGTCCCACTTCCTGCAGGAAGCCTCCCCAGTGCCTTTGAGTGCCTTGTCTTTGTTCACCATCTCCTATTTACCCTCTATATATCTTGTTTGTTTGTACATAGTTCTTTGCATATTTATTCCTCTATTCCATTGGAAGCTCCTTGAAGACAGGGACTGGTTTGTTTTTTTCCCCTTTTGTATTCCCATAACTTAGCACAGTGCCTGGCACATAGTAGGTGCTAAATAAAAATATATTGACTTACTGGTTGATCCAGGAGCCTGCCAAGAAAGGGGGAAAGTATGGGTATAGCCAAATGCGATGGCCTCTCTGAGAAGAACCAGATACATGTAGCCTGCAAGACCTTCTGTCCCGAAGGAGCAAAAATGGAGGAACTTCAACCCAGGACAGAGGGAACAGACACCAGAGTGAGCCCAGCAGGGCTGTCTGCCCTAGCCTATATGCATGTTTCCAGCTCCTTCAAGACTAGACAGGTCTCTTGTCTTTGTTTCTCTAGCACCTAGGTCTGGCACTGAGAGGGGAGGTAAATTCATATTTCACAAACATGAGAACATGAAAAACATGTTTGGTTGACTGAATGACGGTCATTAGGCTGGGATATATGCATATTAGAACTGCAAGGGAAGCAAATATTTGTGGTCCAGTGGGAAGACCACTGGCTCAAGACGCAGAGGATCTACAACCTGAGGGAAATACTTCCTCGCCTGGGCCTCAGTTTCCTTTTCTGTAAATTGAGAATGAAATAAAATGGTCTCAGAGGTGCTCTTCAGCTCAAGTCCCTCCAAGGACTTTCTGGTCACTTGGCAACCTCATGCCAACATGGAGTTCCTAATTCTGAGGTTCTCCAAGATGCCTTCCTGGAAATCAGGTTGGATTATGTTAAGAATTCTGGGAATATTCTGGGAAAGCAGCACTGTGGTCCTGGGGAATCCCCTGAGACTCTGGCAGATGATTCTCATGCCTTAGACCAGTTGTGACATTCCCAGTCACAAGGTCTCTCCCCCACCATCTTCCTGGGGAGAAATAAGCAATGTGTTGGATTCCCCGATCTCCTGACTAATTTTCCTATCCTGTATTCATGGCCTGGCCCCTGGGGACCAGTTTCCCGAGGCTTTTAATCTGTGACATGTTAGTTTAAGAAGTAGAGCCCTGCTGGGCATCTGTAGGCACCGGGCAAGGCCTAGAAATCCAAGCTAACCCAGCAAACATTCATACGTGTCTCTTAGGGTAAGGTACCTCGCTAAGTAATGGGATCCCAAAGGCACAAAAGAAGGAGAGCCCCGCCTCCAAGGAGCTCAGAGGGTCCTGGAGAAGAGATACATCTCTCCTATTTGGTATATCTGAGAAAAGCAGACAGACAGAGAGAAACGCCTCTCTCTCTCTAGACTATCTCTGTATGTGTGTCTCTCTCACACACAATACACAGATAGAGAGACACAGAGACTGAGACAGACACAAACATACAGAGATAGAAGGACAGAAAGACGGAGAGATCTACGGAGAGATAGGGAGATGGGAAAGGAGGAAAGGAGGGAGGGACAGAGGGACTGAGGGAAGAAAGAGAAAAAGATTAGAATTGGAGGAGGAGAGAGCATTCAGCAAGGATTTTTGTAAAGCTGGTACCCGAGCTTAACTTTGAAGTGGTCCAACAGGTTGAAAAGGGGCCTGTCCCGTAGGCTGGTGCCAAAGACAAAGAGGCGGGTGATAGAAACAGGCCTGTTTGCTTGAACCTGGGACTCTCTACCACAAGGAGGAATAATGTCTCTGTGCTGGGGTACACTGAGGCTGCCACGGTGGGATGCTGACCAAGGGCCATCTATCACAGTCAGCATGCTTGCCACCGCAGAATATACTAGACAGCATTAAGAACCTTCCAGCGCGGCTGTTTAAGTGTGCTCCCATCGTTTTATCCTCAGCGGCTGCTCAGGCCTGGAGGCGAGCCCGGACTTAGAAGCTGGTAAAGAGTTCCAGGTTCAGCCAAACTGGCCTAGCTGCCAGGCACTGTGCAGTGGCTGCTCTCTTTAGCTCATTTACCTGCCCCACAATGTCATGATAACAGTAATAATGACAACTCTTATTGCTCTAGTGCTAATAAGGTTTGAGAAATAAGTAGCCCCACCCCTTCCTCTCTCTCTGTTTGAAAATTATTTTCCTTGTTCTGCTCACCTCGCTTTGCATTAGCCAATAATACAGGTTTCTCGGAAACTATCCATCATTTCTTACAGAAGAGTAATATTCCATTACATTCATATATAATAATTTAGAATCATTATTATTAATAATATTATTATTATTATTTATAATAATAATCATATTTGTTTCTTAAAGAGTCTATATCTGTCTCTGTCTGTCTCTCCTGGAAGCACTCATGGTTCACACAGGCTCAGGGTCATAGAGCCAGCAAATGCCTGAGGCCGCATTTGAACTCAGGCCCTTCTGCCTCCAGCCCAGTGCTCTATCCACTGCAGCGCCACTTAGCGGCCTCTCCTTGTTATTTCATTTAACACGCACAATAACTGTGAAAGGGCAAGCGTAAGCAATGGGACCCCTGAAGGTGAAAACTAGGAAGAAGGGGAGGGAGGTGCTTATGCCTGGACTCCCCTATTCTTTTTTTTTTATTGTAGGGATAGTCATTGATTTTGGTAGGAATGTGGCAATATGATAAACATGATAACACTACTGTAATTTACAAATTTAGTGCTTAATCAATAAAATAACCAAATTATCAATTGAGTAAAAACAAATCTTTGCGTCGTATAAGGGTCTGGATCCCAGACCCTTATACGATGCAAAGATTCTTTTATGTTATCGTCCATGTTATGTTATATACATATACATGTGCATGTATATACATTTGCATATGCACACACATATCCATGCATACACAAATATGATATTGGCACAGATATGTATAACCAAGAGTCAAAGAACATGAAAAATTAGTTTTCCAAATAATTAAAAAATATTAACAACCACCTCCTGCTGGGTAGCATTGTGGATAGAGCACTTGGCTTGTATTCAGGGAGATTCATCTTGTGTGTCCATATACCTCAGACACTTTCTAACTGTATGACTCTGGGTGAGTCACTTAATCTTGTTTGCCTCAGTTTTCTCACCTGTAAAATGAGCTATTTTCTTTGCCATTATCTTTGCCAAGAAAGCCCCAAAGGACATCTTCACAAGCCGAACACGATTGAAATAACTCAACAACAAACTGTTTGACATTGGGTAAGTCACTTTAACTCTTTGGGCTTTACTTCATCTGCAAAGTAAGGTGACTGTATTCAATGCTCTCTAAAATCCCTCCCAGCTCTAGGTTTAGAATACTCTGTTTAAGATTGCTCCCCATCATTTTTTTAATAATAGCTTTTTATTTACCAGATGTATACATGGGTAATTTTACCACATTGACAATTGCCAAACTTTTTGTTCCAAAACTCCTTCCCCCCACCCCCTGCCCCAGAAGGCAGGTTGACCAATACATGTTAAATGCGTTAAAGTATAAGTTAAATACAATATATGTACACATGTCCAGACAGTTGTTTTGCTGTACAAAAAGAGTCGGACTTTGAAATAGTGTACAGTTAGCCTGTGAAGGAAATCCAAATTGCAGGCGGACAAAATTAGAGGGATTGGGAATTCTATGGAGTGGTTCATATGGACTCCCCTAATCTTATGGGCTAATCTGGGAGCCCAGACCTCTGCTTCATCCATGGGATGTAACTAACTGGAGACACAGACATGAAGCCCAAACATCTCATCTCCAGATTGATGTTACTGGCTACTGGCTACAAAGATTATCCCCTAATAAACCTCATCAGGACATATGAGTTCTATATATGTAGCCTGTCTCTCGCTTTATGAAGTCATGTAAATAAAAATGATAATAACAACAATAATGCTGTCGTTCCCTTGTGTTTAACTCTGTGGGACCCAATTTGGGGTTTTGTTGACAGAGACCTTGGAGTGGTTTGCCATTTTCCTCTCCCCCTCATTTTACAGAGGAGGAAACTGAGGCACATAAGGTGAAGAGACTTGTCCAGGGTCACACAGCTATTAAGTATCTAAGGTTGGTTCTCAGTGCAGATCTTCCTGTTTCCAGGGCCATCTCTCCATTCTCTACATCACTGAACTGCCTCTAAAATTTAGAATGCAAAAACAGGAAGTAACATTGAATAGAAGAAGCTAATCCATTCTCTTTTGAATTCTTTGACTCTCAAAGTAATACTCAGCCCCAAATTAACTCTCTTCCATCTCCACAGTAATGCTGACTCTTTGATCCCAAGAGTAATTCTCTTTGACCCCCAAAGTAACTCCCTGTGACACCCAAGGCAACACTTTAACCCCTCAAGTAACGCTGATGCTTTTGGGGAAAAGGGAAAAGGTGCTAATTGAAAATTCCTGATCTTTTTTTCTACGAGACCTAGTACACAGTAAGCACTCAGCAAACACGTTGACTTGACATTACATACACATCTCTGCTTTTATCAATAGTCAATATAACCAAAATCCTTGAGGACTCCCCTTTATCTACAGGATAAGCTTCTAGTAGTCAGGGCCCTCCCACAAACATGACCCAACCTGCTTTTCTGTCCTTTATTCCTACTACTGCCTTTTATACACTCAGTTGTTGTTATTCAGTCATTTCAGGCATGTCCATCTCTCCATGGACTGTTGTTGTTAGTACTATTATTACTATTAACAATAATTATGAATTAATATTAAATGTCTGAGTCTGGATTTGAGCCTCAGGCACTTAATAACAATAACAATCACATTTTTAAAAATTTTTGAGCTTAAATGCCTTAAATACTTTATAAGCAAGGCAGTGCAAGTGGTCCTATCCCCATTTGATGGATGAGACAACTGAGGCCTGGAAAAGCTGAGGGATTTGCCAAGAGTCCCTCATTCAGGACTCAATATCTAGGAGATTCAAGTGCCTGCACCCTGAGCCCAGAATATCCCTTGGAAACTGGCTTCTTTTTTTCCATTTGAATGATGAATTTTGTGTTTTTATTAGAGCTTTTTATTTTTAAAACATGCACGGATAATCTTTCAACATTATCTCTTGCAAAACCTTGTATTCCATTTCTCCCTTCCCTTTCTCCACCCCTCCCCAGCTGGCAAATAATCCAATATATGTTAAACTTGATAGAAATATATGTTAAATCCAATATATGTGTACATATTTATATAATTATCTTGCTGCACAAGAAAAATCAAGTCAAACAGGAAAAAAATGAGAAAAAAATAAAAGCAAGCAAACAACAACAAGAAGAGTGAAAATGCTATGTTGTAAACCACACTCAATTCCTCCAGGCCTCTCTCTGGGTTTATATGGCTCTCTTCATCACAAGATCATTGGATCTGGTCTAAATCATCTCGTTGTTGAAGAGAGCCATGTCTAGCAGAATTGATCATTGTATAATCTTGTTGTTGGCATATATAATGATCTCCTGATTCTGCTCGTTTCACTCAGCATCAGTTGATGTAAGTCTCTCCAAGCCTCTCTGTATTCCTCCTGCTGGTCATTTCTTACAGAGCAATAATATTCCATAACCTTCATATACCACAATTTACCCAACCATTCTCCAATGGATGGGCATCCATTCATCTTCCAGTTTCTGGCCACTACGAAAAGAGCTGCCACAAACATTTTGGCACATACAGGTCCCTTTCCCCTCTTTAGTATTTCCTTGGGATGTAAGCCCAGTAGTAGCACTTCTGGGTCAAAGGGTATGCACAGTTTGATAACTTTTTGAGCATAGTTCCAAATCACTCTCCAGAATGGTTGAATATGGTCACAATTTCACAACAACGTATTAGCGTCCCACTTTTCCCACATCCCCTCCAGCGTTTGTCATTATCTTTTTCTGTCATCTTAGCCAATCTGACAAGTGTGGTTTGGTACCTCAGAATTGTCCTAATTTGCATTTCTCTGAGCAATAGTAATTTAGAGCACCTTTTCATATAATTAGAAATAGTTTCAATTTCTTACTCTTAAAATTACCTGTTCATATCCTTTGACCATTTAAAAGATCTAGAGTCTATTTTTTTCATTTTTTGTTAAAGCTTTTTATTTTCAAAACATATGGACAGATGATTTTTCAACATTGACCCTTGCATAGCTTTGTGTGCCAAATTTTCCCCTCCTTCCCCTGATCCCCTTCCCTAGATGGCAAGCAAGCCAAAATATGTTATACATGTTAAAATATATATATTAGATCCAACATATGTAAACATATTTATACAATTAGGAGACTGGCTTCTTAAAACCAATCCAAACCAAATTGAATCTTGACTCTCAGCTGAATTTCAAAGAAAGGGGTGATGATCACAGAAGCCCATGGCAAAATAAAAACCCAAACCCAAACTCAAGCCCTCCCAACAACTTGGAGGCTCTGTCTCAGATCTCTTCAAGAGAAATTAAAAAGCACTTCCGAAAAGCTCCCTCCATCCTGTAACTCCTTAAGGATGACCAAGTCCAGGCCTTGGTTTCTTTGAAACAGCAGGAGAAGAAAGAGATTTGAAAGGGTTATCATCTCCTTTAGCAGATGAAGCAAGAGCAAGAGCAGAGAGTGGGTACAAAGGAGGGGTCACAACTTAGTAACACTTAATTCAATTAAACTTAATTGATACTCAATCTTATTAACATAGGCTTGGTTTTTCTGCTCCATGTTTTACAAAGCACGCCATCATGGATGACACTGATCCTCACAGATTGGGGGGGGGGGGCAATATTTTATCTCTACCAACTGAAACGGAAAGCCATTTCACACAGAGAAGCCATAAGTAACAATGGAAAGTCGCATTGCTTTGCTTAACAAAAACCTTAAAGAATTCCTAAATTCGGACCCTTGCATCTACTAATTGTGGTCCTTTGCTCAATGTCAGCCGAAACAAGTCTCACTCTGCTTGCCTGTGATTTGAATTTTGTTTTCATCAACGTTTATACTGGAGTTATGGTCATGATATCCCCTCATTTTTGTGACTGCCCCACGCCAAGCGCCCAGGAGTTTTTCCCTCCTGGGGCCCCTACTCAAAGCTCTACACAAGGGTATGACCTAGGATTGGCAGCAACCAAAGAAGGACAAAGGAAAGAGCAGCTCCCAGCTCAGCCCAGACAGGAGCTGCCCGAGCCTCCAGCTGTCGCTAGCCTTCAGATTGTCTTTCTCCAGCTGTCCAAAGAACCCTGAGCTTGGCCATTTCCGTGCCTATAGTCAAGGCTTATCTTCAATCAATACATGAGGCCAAATGGGTCAGCTCTTGAAGCCTTTCCTCAGCTGCACTGTGCCCCTTTCCCTGATTACCATAGGTTTATGTGTCCAATCTCTTTGGATTTACTGTTTTCTTGGTCAGTCGGGTTTTTTTCCAGTCATAGCTGACTCTGTCACCCCATTTGGGATTTTCTTGGCAGAGATACTGGAGTGATTTGTCATTTCCTTTGGGTCATTTGACAGAAGGGGAAATGGAGGCAAACAGGGGGAAGTGACTTGCCCAGGGTCATACAGCTCCTTTCTGTGATGGATTTAAACCTGGGTCCTCCTGATTCCAGTGCTGGCACTCTATTATACCACCCAGCTGCCCTTTTTATTTATTAAGTATGTGTGTACACATTATGTGTGTATATGGGCATACACACACACACACACACACACACACACACACACACACACACACGAGGTACTTTTTGTCTCCTCTGTTAGAAGGTAAGAACGAATCGATCTCTATCCTGGAAGAGCTTGCCTTCTAACAGAGGTTAGCTCTTCCAGGATAGAGATGGATTCATTCTTTTTCTTCATTGCCCACATAGCAGTAGTCAGAAAGGCAAGCTGGGCAGCTTTATTCACCTCAAAGCCACTGCAGGAAGCAGCAGCCAGCTCAAGTCCATCCTTAGCCATGCCTTCTTTGACTTGAGCTCCTCCACCCTCTGGATCCACTCAAAACTGTCCCTTTTCTTTCTTTTTGGTGAGATTATCAGGGGTTAAGTGACTTGCCCAGGGTTAAATGTCTGAGGCTGAATTGGAACTCAGATCCTCCAGATTCCAGAGCTGGTGTTCTAACCACCGCCCCACTCGAAACTCTTCTTGCAGGAAGATGACTTGAGGGCCTCATGGCACGGAAGGCAACAGCTAACAGATTAGTGCTTGTGCTAGTGGTTCTGGGCACTGATTCAGAACCACATTGTCACATCAGCTGGTTTCCTGAGGAATGAGGCCTTACTGTGGGGCCCCAATAGTTGTAGCTCCTATCTGTCGAGCTAGAAGGGGCCTCAGAGGCCATCCAAAACAACCCCTTCATTTAACATGGGGAAACTGAGTCTTGGGGGTGAATTCCAAAGTCACAAAGTAAGGATCCCATTGACAAAAGTGGAAGAATTGAGATTTGAACTCGGGTCTTCACTGCCACCCCAGTGTACCACACTGGCAGAATTAGAAGTTTTTGTTGAACTCTGTCCCATGGACTTTTATCTAAGACCTGATGGTCTTCTGTCCGTGGGCCGTTAGAGGAGTGAGAATCCCTTCCCTGCTCTTGGAGAGGCAAGAGGAAGTGAAAGGGAGGATACAGCTGCTAGAGACGCTGTTCTTGAATCCACAGCAACAACCTTATCTCTGGTTTGCTCCAAAGGTCCAGGTGAAGGAAGAGAAAAAGAGGAAGAGGAGGAGAAAAACGAGGAGGTAGAGAAGGAGCAAAGGGAAAAGAAGGGTGGAAGGCATGGGAGTAAGAGGAAAGAGCTAACCAGCTGGCAAAGAAGTCCTGAAATAATTTTTAATTGAATAAATAAGCCAAAAATGAGTAATTAAATAAAAGGGTTTTTTAAGAGTTGACTCGTTCTCATCTCCCCCCTTTCACAATGAAGAGCTGCTGCAATCAAAACTTTGTGTCTCCCCGCCTCCCCTTGCCCAGGGAGGCCTCCAGAGGCTGGAGGAGTCCCCAGGCAGCCAAGACTCTGTCCCTCTGGAGGGAGAATGCCAGGCTGGCATGGGGGCTTACATAGTTTTGAAGGTTACCCTCCCCTGGGACGTACGATCCAAGGAAAGTTCTCTGGCTACTCTGGACATCACAGAGGATCCATTCAAAGGGATGGTTAAGATCTCATGGGATTCAATGCATCTCCTAGGACAAGAGCATGACAGAAATTGAATTGAGGAGTCTAGGCTTTTGGTGGCGTCGAGGTGGCACCTCAGCCTTACGAGAGGACAATAGTTCCAGCCCCAGTATCCTGGGAGGCCAGCGACTCTGAGAGAGATAAATGGTTCTGAGTGAACATGATGGAAACCCCATACCCTCTGGCTTGAATTGAGCCTCCTTACCTGCAAGTCACATCAAACGGAGAACCAGCCGGGATCACTACTTGGTCCCCCAGGAAGCTGAGTTTGGGTTTTATCAGGGTCTCTTCATTATTCGCACGACCTGGACCAAGACAAGAGGGAAATTTATTAGGATTATCAACCTTTACAAGACCAATATTTCGTTCTACATCTATGAATCGTTTCATCAAATATACTTAATATCTGTTTATTGGCTGACCGGCTAAATTGTGCTTTCCCGAAAAGTAGAATCAGGAGCTAGAAGGGACTTTAGAGATCCTCCGAGCCAAGCCTTACAAAGAAGGAGACTGAGGCCTGGAGTGTTCTTGTTCAAGGTCACATCGCTTGAAGATTTCAAAACTGGAATTCAGGCTCTAAATCCAATGTTTTCACCATTGCTCTGCCAGATCTTATCTAAACTTTGTTTCAAAGAAGGATGAGTCAGTTCAACAAACATTTCCTAAATGGCCACTGGGTCCTGGGTCCTGGAAGACTACCAAAGGCCACTGCTAAACTCAAGGCTTCTTACAAAGCTCCAGAATGTGAGCTAGAAGAAGCCTCAGAGAACATTCTCTAACCCTAACCCCTCAACTGACTTACAGGGAGGGTCTCTGAAGATTCCTCAAAAGCTCAGTCAGCCTTGGGCCTAGACATCAAGCCTCAATTGTTTTCCCGACTCATAGGGCAGCTCTCTGGGGCCAAACAGGATAGTCTGCCCCCATCGGACTGCTCTTCAGATACTTGAAAACAGCTGCCATGCCTTTTACTGCCCCCTCCTCCACTTCTACCCAAGACTTCTCTTCTCCAGATTAAAAAACACCAGCCCCTAGATCTAGAGCTGGACCAATCCACAGAAGCCAGTTGGGCCAAAATCCTCATTTTACAAGAGGTAGAAACTGAGGCCCAGGGATGGGAAGTAATTCACCCCAATTCACAATAGGATCACCAATCTAGAGCTCATCTAGTCACATCCCTCCTTATTTTATAAATGAGAAAATGATGGCCAAGGAATGGAAAGGACTTGCCCAACATCACACAGCTAGCATGTGATAACTGTAGGATTTGAATCTGGGTCCTCTGGCTCCAAAACAGGGATTTTCCCAGTGTACCATGCTACAGTTTTTAGTTCCATAGCACAGTCCATCTACTATGATCCTGGGGAAAACATTACTTCCCTGGGCCTCGGTTTCCTAATCACAAAATAGAGATACTAATATGTATAATGGCCACCATAAAGTGGGGAAGCACTTTGTTAACATCAAAGTGCTACAGAAATGTGACATTGATGAAATGAACAGGGGAAAAGGGTTAGTTCCCAGGGATATAATGTCAACTTGCCTGTCTTTCCCCCCGCCCCTGAGGCTGGGGTTAAGTGACTTGCCCAAGGTCACACAGCTAGGAAGTGTTAAGTGTCTGAGACCAAATTTGAACTTGGGTCCTCCTGACTTCAAGGCTGGTGCTCTATCCCCAGCTGCCCCTGTCATTTACACTTTTATCAGCAACATCAAAGTGCAGAGCTGTTGGAAAGGCTTTGATGCTTCCCTGGGTCTACCTCTTCATCAGAGCGCCCGGGACCCTCAAGTTAAGGACCCTGTCTCTGGAGAAGGCTGGGGGCCTCAACAAAGAGACCCACATATCTTCATACTAGGCAGGGGGAGGTGGGCAGGGCCTACAGACTTGACCCTGGGCCCAAAAACCCAGAAAATGGTCACCTATCCTTAACCAACTGAGGAAACTGCCGAAGGAAGCTCCTGCACCCCCAAACTGGTCAGCCTCTCTTGCCATCCTGGGCATTTTAATCTTCTTTAGGTTTGATGGAAGGGGAGCTGGATCTAGAGAAGGTGGGGATGGGGATGAATCCCATCTTGGCCACTTGCTTTACACCCATCGGTGAATTATTTCATCCTTTTGGAAACTCTAAGTTGAGAGCTAGTGGGCACCTTTCAGCTGGTACATTCTCCATTCTCAAGCTTGTCTTAGTCCTAATATTAGATGATCTCACGGCACGCACATACATATTTTGCCCATGGTGCCAGAGTCCAGATACGTGATGAAGCTCTATTTCAAGGCATTTCTTTCTCTGATATGCGCTGCATGCTATTAGGTTTGGGATCTTTCTAAGCATTAGCACAAGATATGCAGGACAGGCCCAGAGGTCACCTGTGCCAGGGCTCCTGAAACTTTTTTCCACCTGCAACCCCTTTTTGCCCAAGAAATTTTTACATGATCCCAGAGATATAGGTATATAAAATACGTGTACAAATCAAACATTTGCTGATAATAAATCATTATTTTGTGACCCCCCCAGATTCAGTTACAAGATCGCAGATGGGATGGTGACCCACAGTTTAAGAAGCTTTGGTGCAGAGGAGGGCTTGTTAAACATTTTCCACCAACAACCCCTTTTTGCCCAGGAAATTTTTACATGACTCTGGGCATATAAATATATAAAATAGGTAAACAAACCAAAAATTTACTGATAATAAACCATAATTTATTTTAAAACAATGCTTTGGTATACATCTAATTTTACCATCTAAAAAAGACAAAAGCAGATTTGCAAACAAATGACGTGAATGTGCTTATTTATTTTTACAGAAAGAATTAAATCTTGGAGGAATATTGGATACCTTTTACTTTTGCTAAGTTTTTGTGACCTCCACATTCAGTTTCATGATGCCCGGTGGGGTCATGACTCACAGTTTCAGAAACTTGGATCTAGTCCAACTCATTCCCTCTTTCCCACTTCCCTATTTCTGCCGAGAACCCCGGCATCCTTCCCATCATCCAGGTTCTAGGAAACAAGCTAGCAGATAGCATTGCTTCAAATCTTGATCTTGCCCTCCTGGGAGTGGCTCCTGACTTTAACATTCTGAGCCTGAGGAGAACCTAAGCACCATCAGCCTCAGGCAAGTATCCCCCAGATCAGGGATGCAAAAGGATGGCAGCATAGATAATGAGGGATCTATGTGGTAGCATGACGAAATCACCATGGATCACCCTCAGTTCTCTGGAATCATGCTTGGTCACTGTACAGAGCAGAGTGCTTAATTCTTTCCAAAATATTTATCTTTCCAATGCTGTTGGTTTGAAAATTATTTTCCTTGTTCTGCTCACCTCGCTTTGCATTAGCCAATAATACAGGTTTCTCAGAAACTATCCATCATTTCTTACAGAAGAGTAATATTCCATTACATTCATATATAATAATTTGTTCAGCTTTTCCTCAATGGATGATGCCTACTTAAATTCCAGTTCTTTGCCTTCACAAAAAAAAAAAAAAAAAAAACAAAACAAAAAAAAAAAACCACAAAACAAACAAACAAACAAAAAAACAAACCCTGCCATAAATAGCTGTGCTCTCTTCAAAACAAATGATTAGTAGTGATGTGAATGGGTATGTTCAGTTTAGAGAATTTTTGGGTCCACAATTCCAAAGTGATTTCCAGAAAGGCTGGACCAAGGCACAGCTCCAAAGTGCACATTAGTGTCTATTTTCCCACAGCCCTTCCAATATTTATTGTTTTCTTTTTTGTCATCTTTGTCAAACTGATGGGTGTGAGGTGAGACTTAAAAATTGTTTTAATTTGCATTTATCTAATTATTAGTGATTTGGGGCATTTTTCCATATGGCTGTTGACAGCTTGGATCCCTTCCTTTGAAAATTGCCTGTTCACATCTTTTGGCCATTTATCAATTGAGAAAGACTAATTGTTTTTATCATACTTTAGAAAAGTTGGATCAACAAAAGCATTTCAATTAGCCTGAGCAGCTGTCCAACAACACAAGACTCCATCCCTTAAACATAAAGTTTTCTCACAATGCCGAATGGCTGAAAACCATTGATATGGTTTTTCAAAATGCCGAATGGCTGAAATACCATGATCCTGGAAGAATCACGCTTGTGAAGTGACCCAAAGAGAAAGACACCGGGTGGGTTAACATAGACCCCTGCCAAATTATCAAGGATGCCTCGTACATGAGAAGTTACCAAGGACATGAAGTGATGGGGAAAAGGTCATACGGTGGGAGTGTAAGGATGTCAGATCTCGGTAGAGCTATACAAACATCCGGGAAATATTTCAAGTCTCAAAGCAATCAATACCTCTGGCACACAAGGAGGCTGCTTTAAGGAATAAGAGAAAGACAAAAATGAGACAGGCTGAGAGGATGTGGGTCTGCACAGCCAAAGTATAGCTACAACATAGCGTCGGCATGTGAGTTATCATCAAGGGCTACAAAGGGCTTTCCTCGTTACTCTCTGGTGCCAGAGAGAGGCAGAGCAGCGATAATTCTCCCATTTTTAAAGATGCTAAAGAAAAAAATGACTTGCTGAGGTGCGCTCAGCCAGGAGGATTGGAGTTCAAGTCACACGCTGGTCTTCTGACTGATGTCCTGATCTACAGTCTCTGACCTCCTGCCCTGCAAAGCGTCGGAAAGCTGGAAAACAGCAGGAGATGGTCCTCTGCAAGGTCCGTGTTGCTTGGTGCAGAAGGGCTGTTTGAACAGGAGAGATGGCCCAAGGCCATGTTTTTCAGCAGCCTCACAAAATGGTTTTGCAGGGACAAGCATTCATCAGTGCTGATACTTCTGTTCCCCCAATATGTTTGTGGGAGCCCTTGCTTTGGCTGATGGGAGATACATCCAGCTACAAGGTCTGAGCTGGGTAAGGGGAGAGAGGAAGGAAAAGATGATCACAGGTTTGGTAGGATCAAGAGCTGGAAAGCCCCTGAAAGATCATCTAATCCAAATCTCTCATTTTACAGGTAGGGAAACTGAGGCCCAGGGAGCTAGGTAACTTACCTCCTAGAATCAGAGCCAGAAATGACCTCAGAGGCCATCAAGTCCAACCTCCTCATTTTACAGGTAGGGAAACTGAGGCCCAGGGAGCTAGGTAACTTACCTCCTAGAATCAGAGCCAGAAATGACCTCAGAGGCCATCAAGTCCAACCTCCTCATTTTACAGGTGGGGAAACTGAGGCCTAGAAAGAGCAAGTAGCTTGCCCAAGTCTGAAGAGCTTAGTGGAAGAGGCAGCTTTGACATCTAGGTAGCCACATGGCACTATTTTTTCTTATCTGAAACAGTTCATTTCTCCAGGGCAGCCAAGGGCCATAGGGGGGAAAAAAGAGGCTTAAGGTAGGCACCTCCACAGGTTCTAGAATGAGAAGGATAGGGCAGTGATCCCTGCATTTCACTCATCCCCCCCAGCATTTCTTTTCTCACCTGAAAGTCACTCAGGTTTTCTAGTCTACTATCCTGTTGCCCCAGGCTTTTAGTTTTCTTTCAGGTGGCCCAGGGTGGTCCTAAATGGCTGTCTTCACAATTCTGGGAGTCTGGGAGGGAACTGATTACTTTGCCCATTTTACAGATGAGGAAACTGAGGTTCTGAGACACAAAATCATTTGCCCAGGGTCACGCAACTAGTAAATATTGTGATAAAAGAGGCATTTACTAGTTGGCTCTAAGACTAGATCCAATGTTTTGAAAGTTAAAATGACTTGTCTGGGTACTCCAGAGAAAGTCCCTTAACTTTTGGGAGACTCAATTTTCTCATCTGCAAAATGAATGGTTTTGGACTTACTGGTCTCTAAGCTCCCTCTCCAGCTCTGAATCAGGAACCTGGAGGGGAGAAAGATGGAGAAAATAGTTGCGCTTATCTTGAACCCAGGAAATGAAGCAAAATGATGGGCAGAATCCAGAGGAACTGGGTCATGCCAACCTGCCGAGGCAGGATTCAGAGGGCTTTCCAGAAGTTTGGCCTGGAACGGAGGGGTGCCCCGGGAGCATAGATAGAAAGCATGTTGTTAACTGAGCAGCTTAGAAACAACTTCACCAGGGGGAAGAAGGGACGGGAAAAGAACTGGGAATAATTGCAAAGGTCTATTCCTGTGGTAACCTATAGGCAAACAGAAGGGATTACGCAACCCTCATAATAACTGAGGATCTGGCCTCAGAATCAGGAAAACCTGGGTTCAAATCCTGTCTCTGATATAGATATAGATAGATAGATAGATAGATAGATAGATAGATAGATAGATAGCTACACACACACACACACTGGCTCCATGACCCTTTGAAAGCCCTTTAACTTCCCAGATTCCTCAGCTCTTCAAACAGAATCTGGAGAGCAGGTTCTGAAATGTATTACAAGTTTCTTTATCTGGAACTCCCCTTATCGGTGGAGTTACGGGGTCAGTCCAAAAGATGTTGCCACAATAAAGCTGATGGAAGTGTGGGTGATTATTATGATAGCGTCTAGAGTGCTTCCTTCACAACATACTCTGGCTAGATAATTAGTCCAAACCTTCTAGTCTCCATTTTCCAAAGGAGGAAACTGAGGCTTGCGGCAGGAAGTGGTAACCCAGGTCAGTGGATATGACTTTGTAAAACAAATTATAAACAGTATTTTGAGGGGATACAAGGAACACTGGACTTCAATTTGGGACTTCTGCCCAAGATTCCCACATCCTACATGTAGCATGATCGAAGCAAAAGAAAAATCTTTCGATGAAGCCGAGGGACAGTGGGCAATTAGTTGTTCCTAATAAATTGCAAAAGAAACACAAGGATAGCCTGGAGGGAAAGAAGAATAGGTGCGAAGGAGAAGCATGTCTTCCTGATGATGATTCATAAGACCTGAAAATGTTGACAGAGCTGAAAAAACTTTAGCGGACCATGTACATAAAAGGGTCTTTGGGACATTCAAAATGAAACGCTCCACTTTAAAGGGCCTTACAACGGGGAAGCACTGTACAACAAAGAATGTCAGGGCTGGGAAGGCTTTAGAACGGCGGGTGTGAGAGCTTGGAGGGGACTGACAACAGAGAAGATCAAGGTGGGCAGAGCTAGATCTGGGAAGAATTCTAAAACAAAGGAGAAAAAAGAGAAAAAGGCAAATGTATCCCAGCAAGCCTGTTTCCTCCTGATTGGAAGCAGAGAGTGAATGCTCCCCCCATGAGGATACAGTCTGAGCTGCTTCCTTGCCAGGCCAGCCCAGAGCTGAGCTAACAAGCTTGGGTGGATGTAGAGTGCTGGGGAGCCTCTTGCTTTCGGGTAACATCCCCTGCTGCCGAGTACATGGCCAGTGCCTGGTGGCTTTCAAGCACACTTTCTGACATGAGTTTGTAGACTAAACAGAGCAATTCTCGTGAATAACTGCCAATTCCTGGTCAACTGAGCACTCAGAAACAGACTCCAGCTCTGGGGTGCTGGGTGGTGGCCCAAGATCAGCCCCTGACCTCCTGATCTAGGGAGGGAGAGAGTGGCTGTGGTGGCGGTAACCACTGGAGCTGGGAGCCTGGAGGTCCAGGAGGGGCCGCATCAGGTCCATTTCTCTCATCTGGGGAGCGGGCCCGGGTTTCCATTGTCAGGGATGAGCAATGTGCCTCCCGTTCATCCCAATGGCACAACCGGGCAATCTTCCCAGGTGACAAGGAAGTGAGCCGAGGCCTGGATGGGCAGCTAAGTGCCCCGGTCTGTCGTTTGCCGATCTGATTCCTGCCTACGTGTGTCTCTGGGTCCCACTTGCAAAGCAGCACAGCCTGGCCTCTGTGGTGGCACTGTGTGCACTGGGGAGGATGTCACTTACTTGAACTCCGCGGACAGTAAGCTTAAGGGAGACTCAACTGAAAAATAATGCTAGTTTCAGAGTCCAAAAGCCTACATTCAAATCCTGGCTGAGTCACATATGATCTTGGTCAAGTCATTTTCCTGGGCCTCAGCTTCCCCTTCCATAAAGTGAAGAAATTTCGTTTGATGGACATTTTAGTCCCTTTTAGCTCTCGAATGAGGATCCCACAAAGGGAAGAACCTCACTTAGCCCAGCTAATCCGCTGCCCATTTCTCCAAATCTGATCTTCCATTCACTCTCCTAGCACATTGCACATTCTCTTTAAGGGAAAGGGGATGAGAGAGCTTGAACCCAACACTCTCAAATTCCCAATTAGTCAATCAACAAACACGAAGAATGTCCCCATTCCGTGTCAGGCACTCGTGCCAGATGCCACATATAAAGGCGAAAATGAAAAGAGACCTGCCCTATAGGAACTCACTAGAATTTTCTCAGAGAGAAGCCATGCATGATGCAGATACATACAGAATTGATTCAAAGTGAGATTGTCTAATCGGGAAAGGTCCTCAGAAGCCCTATTGCCCAACCCCTCATTTTGCGGGGGCAGAGAGTGTAGAGGGGGCCTACAGCGGAGCCCTCTTCCTGACTCCCAGGCCAGGGTCCCTTTAGCCAAACAGTTGGAGTTTGGCGTCCCTGTGGGATAGGAGGCACCGTTCCCTGATCTCATGACTCGGGATAAGGAATAAGCAATGAGAGGGCCCCTAGGGCCTCCCAAGTACCCCAACTCCCCAAGTCTCACCCCAGACAAAAATGAAGCTGCTTGGGAGGGCAAAGCTTCTAAGAAGAGAGTTCTGGGAATGCAGAAGGAAAAGCTGCCCTTGAGCAGAAATTCCCTGCTGCCCAACTCCTGAGAATCTATAGTCCTGGGAGGATGTCTCCCCTTCCTCAGGCCGCCCACTTTCAATTAGAAGCCCAAACTCCAAGTCTCTTAGTCTCCAGAAAATTTGAAAAGTCAAAGAAGACAAAACTTTGGGAAAGAGAAATGATCCCTGGCAGGTACGGGAAGATACATGTAGTCCCAGAAACCCTTTCCTTCCATAAAAAGAGAAGCCCAATGCCTGCCCTCCATCAAGGCTGGCTGACCAGGGGAAGGAGGTTTTCAATCAGGGTCAAAGCCTGGCCAGATCTTGGGGCCCACCAGATCGGCATCTCTTTCTCTGTTCTCTTCATCCTGTCACCAGGCTCTCTTGTGTGACTGCTTCCTTAGGAAAATAATCAGAAGCAGTCTTTTAAACCTCATGTCCTGGGCCAATTCCCAGTATTCCTCTGGGAAGGAGCCCAGGAAATACCCGGGCAATCTTGAGCCAGTTGTTTGATTTCTCTAGGCCTCAGTCTCCCTCCAGTGAAAGAGCTGGGGATGGGGAATGGTCTAGATGGACTTCAGGGTCTCTTCCGGGTCTGACAGTGGGGTTGGGCCCTAAGATGGAGAAAGCAACATGGAGAAGTGTGATGAGTTCGCCAGAGAACATAGACTCAAATCCTAGTTGTTCTTTGATGAAGGAACTCTGGGATAGAAGGGGAGTCACTCAGCTTCCTCAACTGTAAAACGAAATCTATCCCTTCTAACTGCAAACCTCTAATCCCCCATAGGACTTTGTAAGCCTTCCATTTATTCATTGAACAAGCAGCTGTTAAGTGCCTATATAAAGCTGTCAGGCAGCATGATATAACAATAACAGCCTGGATTTAGAGAGAGCTTTGAAAATTTGCAAAGGGCTTTGCCAATGATGCCAACTCATTTGATCATTTGAGTAGTCGATAGAAAGGTAGCCTCTGAGCAAGATACTCTCCAAAAAACCTGGAAGGTCCTCCCCAAGCTCAAGCACAGGGAAATGACCCATGGAAAAAGGAATAGCAATGCTGCGGGGTGAGCAGCTATGCATGATTTTGGATTCACAGCTACTCTAAAGGACTTGTGGTGAAAAATGGGATCCACACCTGTTGTGTCCTGCTTTCTAGAGCCCCCAAGTTGGGGTGACAAAACATACTGGGCTTTCTAGAGCCCCACACCGGGGTGATTAACTATACCGTCCTAGGGGAGAAGTGATGAGGCGGGACTCCCGAGGATGGTGGGAAAATGGAGTCCATTTATTTCAAGGACCTTTTCCCCTTTATATAATGTAACAAAAAGAACACTGAGCACATAGGACCACATAAACAACTTGCTATTGTACGGAGTTTGCCACCTGCTCTCACTCTTCCACCTGGTCTCCCTCTGCCTCAATCTCCACACGGGTTGTCATCGCCCCCTGACTCCTTAGGAAGACCCAGAGCCCTCAGGGGAGATGGGGAGCCCAAGCAGACATTGTCAGCAGGCTCCCTCTGGGCTGAAGGGTCTTACACCTCACCCAGAGTTTCCCCACTGACTGTGACCCCCTACCCACACCCAGAGAAAGAAGTGGCTGTGTCTGAATGCAGACTAAAGCACGCTTTGGGGTTTTAATTTTCTTGAGAGTTTTTCGGGGTAGAAATCTATATTTTCTTTCACAACACAACTTTTATGGAAATGTTTTATATAACATCACATGCGCCTTCTCAATGGGGGGTTGCGGTGAGGAGGAAGGGTGAGAATCTGGAACTCAAACTTTTTTAAAAATGTAAAGAATTGTTTTACATGTGCCTGGGCAAGTTCAACGATTTTAAAGAATTTTTAAAAAGCAAGGTAGCCTCCGAGTCAGGAGAATTCTGGACATTAACTGGTTGTGCGACCCTGGACAAGTCACTTAGTCCAAGAAACTCTCTCACACAATAAGTTGAAGATGAGGTGCTGAATGTTTGTAAAGGGAGATTCCTTCTAGTAAATTCCCTAAATTAATGAAAAGGGAAGGAGGGTCCTCAAAAAAAGGGCAAGACTGAATGGCGGGGCCAAGTGGGGGGACGAAGGACGCAATTTAGCTGCCCTTCTGTGGGTTCAGTGCCTGCTTCTCGCTGAGATATGAGCCTTGACTTCTCTAAGTTGAGTAGCAGAGGTAGGTGGCAAGAAAAATACGTAGTCAGTCTCATCAGAGCCCTGAAGTCCAGCCAAACCAAGCCAAGCCCAGGCTCACTGGACTGATGTCTAGAAAGAGCAAAGGGAAGGGGAAGTAATATTTTATATTTGTGCTATTTTCACATTATCCCCCCAAATGAAAAGAAGCCTGGGGTATGGGAAAATCTGTGATCAACTGGAAGCGAGAAGACATTCAAACAAGGCTTCGGAGCATCTAGAACTCTAGTGAGCAGAGGAATAACATAATGGAACTGGAAAGGATCTTAGCCCCAGACTGCCACTTCCTGGTGTGTAATCCTGGGTAAGTCATTTCCCTTTTCTCAGCCTGTTTGCCCCTCTGGAAAATAAGAGGGTTGGACTAGATAGCTGTTATGGGCCAGAACTCTGAACTTGAAACAAAGGATTGAAACAAGGTACTAAGCCAGTGGAACTGACAGAGACAATGATTATTTAGCCGTAACAGTTCTCTAGTTCGGTACCCGTCCTTAGTACTTACTATAGTTGTACAGGATCCACACCTTTAAGGCTAGGAGCCTCAGCCAGGATTCAGTGGGGGAGATTCAGAAGCCAGAGCTCAAGCTCTTGGAATCAAGACTCCAGAAGGCCTTTAGCTAACCGGGCCCCGGGAAAGGAGACGAGACTTGGAAAGAGACAATAAAGGATTTGGACTTTAATCCCATTTGGGGTGATTACATTGAACTGAAACGAAGACTGCCTCCAGAGACCCCAAGAAAACCCCAATAAGAGAAGGTTACATTTTAACGAAGGCATTACGGATAGCCTCTAGGGTCTTTCCAGCTCTAAATCTGGGAGCTTATGATGTGTAAGATAAGAATGTTGGCATAGATTATTTGAACCTCAGAAAGGTCACATGAGTTAGTAGCAGAGCTGGATGTGAAACCTCACTCCTTCTGACCTCCACTGCACCTGATCCTTGGCCTTCTAGAGTAATCCTGAAAGGGCCCGATGGGTTTAGGGTGTGTGGATCCAACAAGAGAGAAACGATTCTCTGAGATCCCCCTCCCCACCCCAATTGCCCCAGTCATCTTTTCTACCTTTTCTACCTAGCTGTCAGAGCTAGAAGGAGCCTCTAATTACCTCATCTACCCATCTCTTTTATATATGAGGGATAGTAAATGACTCGTCTAAGGTCACACAGCCAGGGTATGGCAGGCCTGGGGCTCAAGTCCTAGTCTTCTCCAAGTCACAGTTAATGGTTATCCCGTACCCTGACCCCAACTCTCCCAGTGACACCAGTTAGTTCTTTGTCTCTTTCTAATCTGGTTTTGCCAGAAAGAATGGTGGGCATTAGCAGGATGCCAGGGGTGTCATTTTCAGCACCCACAAGGCCAGCCTAGGCCTAACTATTGTGTATTTATTTTGCAATTCTCCATATATTTATACAGGCCTATGTTGTCTTCCCCTGATAGAATGTAAGATCTTGGAGGGTAATCCCTAGCTAGTGCAATGTCTGGCACAGATAGGTACCGAATAGATAGATGGATGGAGAGGTGGACAAATGGATGGATGGATGGATGACTATGATAGATGGATGGAAGGCTAGATGGCCAGAACGGCAAGTAAGCTTTATGAAAGCAGGAGCTTTTTTTTTTTTTTTTTTTTTTTTTTTTTTTTTTTTTTTTTTTTTTTTTGGCCTGAGGTGACCCCGGATGGACCCTAAGATCAAACAGTTCCTTTAAATTCCTCTTCTGAGAAATTCTCCCCAGGCTGTTCATGAAAAGATGGTCACTCTGGCTGAATAAAGTCCAGTCAGACTGCTGGAAGAAATCCAGACAAGCTCCTTGGAGTGCCACTGTTTGGTGCTCATCAGTTTTGAATTCACAAAAAGTAGCCTCCCGGTTGCTCAAGCACGGGGTCCATGAAGTGTCAGGAGGCTGGGGCCTGACTGCCAGGGGATCTCACAGGCTCCTTCTCTCTGGGATAGCACAGGATTCAGAGCTGGAAAGGCCCTTAAAGACCCTACAGCTTATAGCCCTTTGTTTCCAGAAGAGGAAACTGAAGCTGTGCCACAGTGCATGCGGAGTCTAGAGTCAGGAGGATCCGAGTTCAAAGGCAACCTTGGCTACTTCCTAGACATGGGATCTTGGGCTCAGTTTCGTCAGTTATGAAATGAGGATCATAACAGCCCCCAATTCCCAGGGTTGTCATGAGGGTCAGTGAGATATTTGTAAAGCACTTAATCTAGTGCCTGGCGTTTAGTAGATGCTTAGTCAATACCTGTTTCCCTTCCCTTCTCCCCCTTTGCAGCACAGGTTCAAGACCAGTGTTGTTGCCACTTGCATCTCTCCACTGATCTGAACACATCGCTCTTCCATTCAAAAAACAGCAATTGTTCCATCCCGTTCCCCGAGCAAAGCTCCCGGTCCCTCGCTAGAATCCCAGGCCCTCCATATCTAGCATGTCCCCAGTTGACTTTCTTCTGCCAATGCTCCCCAGGCATTTCACCCTCAAGTCAGTGAGACAACTTTTTGCTCTTCCTACTTATCCTGTGCTTTCCCCACTATCTTGCCTTTGCCTCCTGTAGTTCCCGTGGCCTGCAATGCCCTTCCTCTCATCCTCGTTGCTGAATTCCTAAGCATTCCTTAAAGCTTAGCTCCAATGCTACCTTTTACCAAAAGCCTTCCTTGGTTTCCCCCATCAGTCAGAATCTACCCTGATACGACTTTTTTTTTGTTTCTAAGGTAACGTAATGCACGTATGCCTATGTCCTGCCCAAGTCTTACTGACGTGTCGTTTCTCTTAGTCCCTAACGTTCTATGAGGAGCAGGAAACTTGAAAACAGAAGTGCTGAATAAATGGATATTTTGCGGAATGTTTCCAGGAGAGGAGATTAGTATTTGTGGTGTTAGGAAAGGCCATGAGCAAAGGCGCACAGCTAGGAAGGCTCAAGGTGTGTTTCAGACAGATTGAACAAATGCATTTGACCTGTGGAGAAGTTATGAGCAATGAGGCCAAAGCATCAAGATGGAGATATCACAGATAAGTTGAGGTGTCTGGATTTGGTCACACGGGCAACAGGGATTTATGGGAGATGTGTCACATAGATTCATGTGGCAATGGCACAAGACTCAATCAGAACACTAAGATCTGCTTCCTACCACCCATGTTACCCCTGGGAAAGACATAATTTCCATTTTACAGATGAGTAAACTAAGGTTCAAAACAAGTCTGTGCAGTGATCACAGGATGCTGAGATGACTTTGGAATCAAACACTTTGGGTTCCAATCCTGACTCTGACATTTATCACCTGTATGACACTGAGCCAATCATTCCCCCTCTCTGGGGCTCAGTTTCCTCATCTGTAAAATGTGGCAGTGTACCAAATGGCTTCTGAATTCCTTTCCAGTTCAAGAATTTTAATGCTCTGATGCTAAAATTATCAAAAGCCTCGGAAGCAAGGGAATTTCCAGCCTTCTCCAACCTCACAAGCAACAAATGATTCACCTTCTGTACAGAAGCAGCCTGGAGAACTGTTTGTCTATGGCCAAGTCCCTTCCCTTCCCTTCTCTATGCAGGTGCAAATCCATAAGCTGGTAGGGGCATGGGTGAGGAAATCACTTTGTACAGAACTTCAAACAATTCCCCCTCAAAGGAACAGACGATGGGAAAGATGTGAAGCCCAACTCGTCCGATCAATCCCCCTCATTTTACAGATAAGCAAACTTGAGGCCGTTATCACAACTCCCCTCTATCTTCTCTTCTCCAGACTCACCATTGACAGATACATTCATTAATCTTCATGTGGCATGAACTGAAGGCCCCGACTCATTGCTCTGATTGCCATCTCAATCACGCTCCCTCGCTTGCCAACGTCCCAAAAATGTGGCATCCAGAAGTGAATATGAGGCATAAAATGTGGTCCGACCGGAAAAGATTATTGTAGTCCTAGGATCTCCCTACACTGTGGTCTTTCTTCATCCAGTCCAAGAACAGAGCAGCTTTCTCAGCCACATATAGCAATGTCAAATAATATGCTTGCTGTCTACCAAAAAGCCTTCTATATTTTTCAAGTGAATTTCTGTCTATGCGTTTTTGCTCACCCCACCATGATATGCTTGCAAATTTTGGTTTCTGAGCCCAAGTGGAAGGCTTTCCCTCCATCTCTGCCAATGGACAGCCAATGTTTTCTGACTATACCACATTGCCTCCCCTTTCCTGAGCTCCCCCAGGATAGGTACCGGATTTTTCAAAATAATGTTTGTTACTAACAGCTAAAAAGGCAGAAAAGTCAAACTCCGGGGCTTAAATCATCATATTGAAGTCTCGAAGCTTGAGGCAGGTAATTGTATCAGCTTCTGTTACTAAATTGGGGTTGAATGTTCTGAACTGTGAGGCGTCCGCCTCTGGGGGTTGGGGGGAAAGGCAGGAATGAAGCAAAGGCTGAAATAATGAATTAGTTTTTTACTATAACTCCCTCATAAATATAGCTACTTTTTTTCAATGAAGCAAGACTGACATAGCAAATCCACAGCACAGCAATGAATAAGGTATGTGCAACAGTAGTCTGGTGAATGTCTCCACTCTACGATAGCCCCATCTGCCATCGTCCCCATCCGCTGGCCAGCATAGCTCATGGCCCAGACGAGTGGTGTTGGCACGCTCCTCGGGGCCGAACATGCAATTTCTGGGCGGCAGATATTCTATTGTTCAACAGTAATCATTTCAGTCAGAATGTCAGAATAAATTGGGACCCCTCTCCTCCAAAAACTGCTTCTTGTAAAATATTGAAGCGCGTCAAGGAAAGATAGTATAAGATTTTCCACAATTTAAATTTGTCTTAAATTATTATGATATTTGATTCTTTGAAGGAAAATAATATTGCTTCCTGGGGAGTAAATCTTTAACTTCTTTGAAGAGAAAATTATTTAGAGGAGCTGAATTTAGTACAATTATATCAACAGCAACAGTTGAAGTAGCATAAACGCAAGGCCAAATTTAGATTAGATATTCTACTATCGGCATCATCGGAATTCACAAGGATTTTTAAATGGAGAAGAAAGGGAACTGTTCTTTCCTTTAAGTGCAAGTAACATGAAAGCTAATAAATTGATATGACATCTCGAGAGTAGACACATAGAATAAATGATCAAGACGAGATCATAGATTTAGAAATGGAAGGGAATTTGGAGATCCTCTGGCTGCAGAATCACAGGGTGTCAGGGCTGACAGGCCATCAGGTCCAACCCCTTCATTTTACAAATGAGGAAACTGAGGCTCATAAAAATGAAATTACTTATGTAGGATCAGAAAATTAGTATCCAAACCAAGATGTAAACCCAGGTCTTTATGTTCAACAACAAAGTATCAGTCAATCAATTAATTAACAGGCATTTATATTATAGAGTTGAAAGAGCACTAGACTTGACAGTCAGAAAGCCCTGAATTTGAATCCTGCCTCACTTACCAGTAGTATGGCCCTGGGCAAGTTATTTAACTGCTTTGTACCTCAGGTTCCTCATCTGTAAAATGGGAAGAATAATAGCATCTACCTCATAGGTTTCTTGATAGGATCAAATGGGATAACATGTAAAACACTTACAAAGCTTGAAGTGCTATATAAATGTTAGCTATTCAATCATAATACTAATAGTAGATTTTAGGCACTGTGTAAGCTCTGAGGATACAAAGAAGTGCAAAAACAGTGCCTGCCCTCATAGAGCTACCATTCTAACAGGGGGATCAACATGTGAATATCGAGGCACATCCACATTAGGTCTACAGTAGGTGACAAGTCATCGGAGAGGAAAGGAATGAGGAGACAGAAATGAGGAGAAAAACATGGGGGACAGTCACTGAAATGGTATGGAGCCAGGAGGAGAGCTGTCACATGGAGGGACTGCAAGCAGGCCAATGTCCTTGGAGAAGAGAATAGAGGGGAAGTAAAGTGCCTAAACTCTAGAAAGTGTGGACTTTGACAGCTGTTGTCTCTAGCCCTCAGTGAACTCAGTACCTGGCTCCCAATCCTTCTTTCCTCCCCAACTCCTGCCCTCCAACTATGGGACATCAAGATATACAGTGATACTCCCTGGAACACCTTAATCTTTTATTTCCTCAACCTATCCACTTCCCATGACCTTCTCCTCCATCCCACCTCAGACACACACCACAGACACACAGACACACAGACACACAGACACACACATAGAGCATCCTTTGAACCTGCCATCACCCATAAGGTTGACTTCCATGATCATGAACTCTGACATCCTTTTATCTGATCCCAATCTGTTGTCTTTTCATTTCCCCAAACCCTCTTCTTCATTCTGTTACCTCTTTCCCTCAGTTCTTTACCAGGTCATCACGCCTGGACTGGTTACATTATCTTCCCTTTCATATCTTGACCCCTGCATAAACCATTTCAACTCTCTATTACTGTCTTCTTCTCTTGAGTCTTTCACCTCGTTAATCTATTACTAATGTAAGCCCACCAAATCTCAAACTCAGACTACTCCCCCCATTAGCTGTCTGTTCCTACTTGTGAAGCCATACTGTCCGGGGACAGAATCATCACTGTTGCAAGGTGATCCTTTTACCCCTCGCTAAATGGCTTCACTCTCTCACTCACCACAATTTGTCCAAATATTTTCATCTTTTCTTAAACTTCTCACAATTCCTCTTTCCCTACCTCAGTTGAAATTCATCTTTTACTGAAAAAAAAAATGAGGCCCTCTCCAATGACTTGGATGCTTTTTTGCTGTTTCCTCATGAAGACATGGCCTGACACCGATGGAATCTGAGATCTACCTATCCAGCCTTGATCTCTCCATTGACCCCCACTCTTAGATCTCCCACTGCCTCTCAGACATCTCCAACTGGATTTCAGAAGCCATCTGGAAGCCCCGCAGTGGCTTCTTCTAGCATCCCTTTAGCTGCCCCTGCCTCTGCGTCGGAAGCTGTCATTAGTGTTTTTAAGAACTTTGTGTTGGCTTGTCCTCATTTCCAACAATTAGATTCAATCTTAGCTTTGGAGAGGAAAAACATCTCCCAGCCTGAGCAACAAGACAAGGAGCACATTCCCCCCTCCCCATGGCTGAATTCAGCTGCTCCCACACACTTTCCTCCTCCATTCCTCTACCTTGCCGTCGCTGAAGATAAAGTAGAGGGAGCTCCCCCAAGCCTGGTCTCACTGAGGCCTAAGCTCCCTAGGAAAGGGCCATCCTGTGGGCCCAGGTGCACATTCTCCTCACAGGCGGAGCCGGGCCTCTGGAGAAATACAGCAGTAAGAATCCTGGCTCGGAGTCAAGCCTGAATTTTGACTTGGCCATTTGTTGTGGCAGTTCACCTTCTGTATCTGGCCTTTGCTTGCCCCTCATATGCACCACCAGGAGACTGACACTGGATGAACCCAAACACTCCCAAATCCAGCCCTGAATCCCATGAATACGACCCCCTTTGGAAGCCCCAGGCTGAGTGGCTGGCTCCATCCCCTACGGCTCTGGTGAGCCAAAGGATGCTCTCAAAAGTTGACTAATGAGAGGTTTTCTTTTTTTGTTTTAATTTTTTTATTCTGAACTTAAGAAATAAAACAAGCACTTCCATAACAAAGTAGAATAGTAACAAAAGTAAAAAAAGTAAAAAAAATAGTAAAAAAAGTAAAAAAAAAAAACATGAAACTATAAATCTATTAGGTACAACTTGCTTTTCTTTTAAATATATAATAAAGTTATCAGGCAACTTTCTTTTTTTTTTCCTTCCTCTGTCCTAGAGATGGTTACCATTAGACAAAATATGTCATGTGTATATATGTACATGCATATAAATCATATATTTATGTGTATATAGATATATAAAAATCCATTCCATACATCTTTCTAGATATCAATTCTTTTTCTAGCTGGAGATAGCATCTTCCTTCAAAGGTCTTTTAGTTCATTTGGATATTTATAATACTCAAATGGCTTAGTTGTTCTTAAAACAATGTTGCTGTTACTGTGCAATGTTACCCGATGATTTATCTGTTGTATGATTTCTTTTCATAAAAACAACTCCTCGTTTTATTTATTAATTCAATGGTCTTCTTGCACTCAGCTATGTTATTAATGTTTAATTGGAGATTTTTAGTTTGTTCTTTTTCTAGTTTTTTTAATTGCATGCCCAATTCATCGTTCTGCTGATGAAGAGTTTTCAAGAGTCACATCCTGTAACGCCCCGGGGAAAGAAAGACCAGTCATGCCTGTAATGGTCTAAGATCTCCTTCCCCTCTGTCTGAGTCCCCCGTGGAGCACTTAAGGGCAGCATCCAACTCTTTTAGCTGTGTGACCTTGGACAACTCATTGTCCCTCTCCTGTGTAAAACAAAGGAGTTGGGTCTCCTACAGCCTGAACCCCAAGATCTTACGAAGAATGCTCAATGCCCCAAGACAGAGACTGGGCTCAACCTGGGGACAGCAGGAAGGAATCCCAGGATGTCTGGGGGAAAGGGGCCTCACAGGCCAACTAGGCCAACTTGCACCTGAAGAAAAATCATCTGTAAAATGAGCCAGAAGTCCAGCCAACATGCGAAAACCTCCACTGAAGCTGCCATCTCCTGAGGCCACCCATTCCACTTCTGCACAGCAAGTTTTTCTGAGGCAGAGCCTCGATCTATTTATTTCTTTGCAGTTTCCCAGTTGAAATGCTCCTAGCCTGTACTGCCGCCCAGCTGATTAAATCTAAACTTTTCTATTATGAGAACAGAGGCATCATGTTCTCTCAAATGTCCATATCTTCCGGCTAAATAACCCCAGTTCCTCCAGACCGCCATAGAGGAGGGGGCCCTTTCTACTTTGCTTCTTTTCCCATGGTATCAATGTTCCTCTTAAACTGTGTTGCTCAAAGGAACTAGAAACTGAGTGGATGCCCATCAGCTGGAGAATGGTTGGATAAATTGTGGTATATGAAGGTTATGGAATATTATTGCTCTGTAAGAAATGACCAGCAGGAGGAATACAGAGAGGCTTGGAGAGACTTAAATCAACTGATGCTGAGTGAAATGAGCAGAACCAGAAGATCACTGTACACTTCAACAATGATACTGTATGAGGATGTATTCTGATGGAAGTGGCTCTTTTCAACAATGAGATGAACCAAATCAGTTCCAATGATCTTGTGACGAAGAAAGCCCTCTGCATCCAGAGAGGACTGTGGGAACTGAGTATGGACCACAACATGGCATTTTCACTTTTGTGTTGTTGTTTGTTTGATTTTTTTCTTTCTCATTTTTTCCTTTTGATCTGACTTTTTCTTGCACAGCATGATAAATGTGGAAATCTGTTTAGAAGAGCCGCACATGTTTAACTTATATTGGATTACTTGCTGTCCAGGGGAGGGGGAGGGAAAAGAATTTGGAACACAAAGTTTCTGCAAAGGTGGATATTGAAAACTATTTTTATATGTATCTTGAAAATAAAAATCTATTATTGTTTGAAAAAAATAATAAACTGTGTTGCCCAGAACAGAAGTCTGACCAGGCCAGAGAACTTGATTGAAGAAGTCAGGAAGCTAGGATCTGCATGTGAGGACATTGTGAAAGAGGGGAAAGAGCACTGTATTTGAAGTCAAAAGATCTGGATTGAAATCTCTCTGTATTAGCTGTATGACTTTGGATGAGTCTGTTCCCTTTCCTTCCCAGAGCCTCAGTTTTCTCCTCTGTAAAATGAAGGGATGACAATAGCTGGTGACTGGGGCCTCTTCCAGATCTCGGTGAAGGACCCTATTATAAGTAGGGGGGGGAGCAGCAGGAAGGCCAAGGGAGATGGAGGAAGAAGGGGAAAGTTGGAAACCAACTCCAAAGTAGTAAGTCAATAAACATTTAGTAACTGCTTACTGGGTGCTAAGCACCGCTTCTTTCCCCATTGTGTCTCCACAGCTGTGCTCCACTCATCATACCTGGGAAACTTTATTCCTCCCTGATAAAGCAAGTGGTGGAACTGCAAATCTCGGTAGTCAGGGCTCCCATATTTAGGCTCAGCACAGCTCAGAAAGCCAGCCAAAGAGCTCCAGAGGTTATGAGAAGATCTAAGTCAAAACAGACCTCTGTCCTGTCCTAAGCAGGGGCCTTTGCTTTGTTTTTGTTTTTTTTCCTGAGAGAAGAGGTCGGGAGCCTGAGGGAATCCGAGATGATGGTGGCTAAGGCTTGTCTGCTTAAGCAAGGCCCTGGTGGGGGAAGGAGGTGAAGAAGCTGAAGAAATGGGGCGGGTAACAACCCAGGCAGCCCAACCAGGGGCTGCCAGCAGGAACTGTCTGCTCTCCTGGGGACCAGCAAGGCCAGGCCAGACAGGGGAGCAGCTGTTTTTGTCCCAAAGCCTTTGTTCAGCACCTGAATTGCTTTCCCAGACCTGCAGCCCCTTAGGTTTGAGCATGCAGCTGGGGGAGATGGGAGGGAAAAGGGGCCTTCCCCCCCAAACAGGGATGGGTGTGGATTCCATTCTGAGTTAGGGCCCCCTGGCCCAAAGCCCATCCGGGTAAATTGAAGAAGGGCTCCAAAGGGGGCCAATGCATTCTTCCCAATCCTGCCCCACCCCTGCCGGGGAAGAGCCCAGCTTGGCCCAGAGCCAGTCAGGAGCCAAACAGCATCGATTCTGATGAGAACTTTGTTTCTCAACTTGGAAATGTCGTGACGGTACAAAGACAACAATTGTGTTCCTCATGAAATCTTGGACCTACATCTTAGAGCTAGAAAGAGCCCTGAAAAGTCCAACTCCTTCATTTTCCAGAGGAGGAAACTGAGGCCCATGGAGGGAAAGAGCACGTGGGCAACAGGGTGTTTCAGACTCCAAGCTCAGTGTTCTCTAGCTACTGATTCTCTCTTTACAATAGTAAAGAGAGCCTCTATGGAACAGTCCCTGCATCACCCAGCCATGGCCTGGAGATCTCCAGGGACCATACCTCACTACCTCTAAGGATACCACAAGAGGGCAGGCACAGTGATTAGAGCTTGGAGGCAGGAAGACCTAAATTCAAATCCCAGCTCAGACACCAGTTGTGGGATCCCACGCAAATCTTTCTTTAATGTATATATATTAGATTTCTTAACCACATGTAAAGAAGAATTTTTAACTTTGACTTCTAAATTGTCTCCCTTCCTCTCTGAAAAGGCAAGCAATTTGCTATGTATGTGCAGTCATTCAAAATATTTCCAGATTAGCCATGTTGCAAAAGAAAACTCAGACCAAAAAAACAAGAAAAATAAAGAAAACTTCTAAAAGTTTAACTCACAGCCATCAGCTCTTTCTCTGGAGGTGAACAGCATTTTTCATCACGTGTCCTTGAGAATCGCCTTGGATCTCGGTATGGCTGAGAATAGCTAAGTCATTCGCAGTTGATCATTGTCCAAATTGCTGTTCCTGTGTACAATGTTCTGGTTCTCTGCTTTGCTTCTGATGGGAGTGAACCCTAAAACTAGATTTGGGGTCCCAGACTCTGAAAAGTCTGGGGAAAAGCCCACTTTTCCAGACAAGCCTTTTCCAAGTTAGAGGGCGTCATTCAATTGGAGATCCTGGTCTGATACGCAGCTCAAACTGCCCCCCCCCTCCTCATGCCAAGATTTGCTCATAAAGCAGGGTCTGTTTACACACTCTTTGCTAATCTCCTCATTAGGGATTTTCCGGCTTAGGAGAACTTCTTTGTGAACAATAAAAATCCCTTTTGCCATTCATATTTGGGATTGGTGAATTGTTTCATGTTGGACCTGTGTGTGAAGAGGGGATTCTCACACCTCAATTCTCTGCCACCAGAACCGCATCACATCAGTTCATAAGAGTTTCCTGAAAGCATCTTGCTCATAATTCTTCAATAGTATTCCTTCCCAATTATCTACTACAACTTGCTCAGCCATTCCCCAGCTGATGGTCATTCCCTCATTTTCCAATTCTTTGCCACCACGAAACAAGCTGTTATAAATAGTTTCTGTACAAACATCTTTTTCCCTTTCTAAAAAACTCTTTCAGATATAGACCTAGATCAAGGGCTATATTCAATTTTATAAATAGTCCTTTGAGCATAGTTCCAAACTGCTGTAGCTGGCTAGATCAGTTCACAACTCCACATTAGCGCCCCAATTTGCCCATATCCCCTCCAATATTTATCATTTTCCTTTTGTGTCATCTTAGCCAACCTGAAGGTGTGACTGGTACCTCAGAGTTGTTTTATTTGCATTTCTCTAATCAAGAGTGATTTAGAGGATTTTTCATATGACCTAAAAAGCTTTGATTTCTTCTTCTAAAAGCTCCAGGATAAGGAGAGTCCTTTGAGTTTTCTTCTAGCTCTAGAATTAGGGTCAACCTGGGCAAATAATTTCCACTACTCTAATCTATGACTTTCAATGTTCTGAAGTGTCTCCCAGTTTTAAAGCCTGGGGGCCCTAGCTGAATAAATTGTGGTATATGAATATTATGGACTATTATTGTTCTGTAAGAAATGACCAACAGGATGATTTCAGAGAGGCCTGGAGAGACTTACATCAACTGATGCTGAGTAAAATGAGCAGGACCAGGAGATCGTTGTATATTTCAACAACAATACTATATGATGATCAATTCTAATGGATGTATCCATTTTCAACAATGAAATTAACCAAATCAGCTCCAATAGAGCAGTAATGAACTGAACCAGCTCCACCCAGCGAAAGAACTCTGGGAGATGACTATGAACCACTACATAGAATTCCCAATCCCTCCATTTTTGTCCGCCTGCATTTTGGATTTCCTTCACAGGCTGATTGCACACTATTTCAAAGTCCGATTCTTTTTGAACAGCAAAATAACTGTTTGGACATGTACACATATATTGTATTTAATTTATACTCTAACATATTTAACATGTATTGGTCAACCTGCCATCTTGGGCGGGGGGGGGGGGGGGAAGAGGGGAAAAATTGGAACAAAAGGTTTGACAATTGTCAATGTTATAAAATTACCCATGCACATATCTGGTAAATATAAATAAATAAAAATAAAAAAGAAGTCTGCCAACCAAGCTCTCAACATCAGTAAACGCTAGTCAGTTGCCCAGTTCATGAGACACATCCCTCTAAGCTCACCCAGTACTCACAGAGAAGCAGAACTCTGAAAAGAAGTCCCTGTCCTGGGGCCATGAAAAATCAGGCAGTCTCTCCTGGACTAGAAGCTAAGCCCAGGAAGAAAAAGCCGGGCTTGAAAAAAAGAACTTGGCTCTCCTGCAGACAGAAAGGGAGAAAGTGAGGAGCAGCTCAGGGGACCCAAACCCAACCTGGAGTTTCTTATCATATCATATTCACAGGCATTATGTGGAGGAGGGGCTCGTTTCTAGACAGCCTGAACAATGGAAACACCAGGGTCAAAGAAAGTATAAGAACCAGCAACAGATGCTTAAACTGAGAAGGAAAGGGCAGAAGGGACAAAGGGAGGAGGGGGTGTCTTTCCGTGGTTTGAGCACAGCCCCTGGGTCTGACTCCTGAGCACAGAGCTTTGCAGCTGCTCCTAGAAGAGGGCTCCACTCAACAACAACAATCATAATAGCCAGCATTTTGATAGCACATTAATGTTTGCAAACTGCTTTACAATTATTATTTCAAATATCAAGTGCTCATGGGTAGGCCGAGCGAATATAATAAAAATGAGAGTACAAACTAAATTCATCTACTTATTTAGTGCCATACCAATCAAACCCCAAGAAATTATTTTACAGATCTAGAAAAAATAATAATAAAGTTCATCTGGAAAGACAAAAGTCAAGAATTTCAAGGAAATTAATGAAAAAAATTGCCAATGAAGGTGGCCTAGCTGTGCCAGACCTAAAACATATAAAGCAGTGGTCATCAAAACCATTTGATATTGGCTAAGAAATAGTCACTCAGTGGAGTAGGTAGGTTCAAAGGACAAAATAATCAATAACTATAGCAATCTAATGTTTGACAAACCCAAAGACCCCAGCTTTTGGGATAAGAACTCACTTTTTGGCAAAAACTGCTGAGAAAATTAGAAATTTGTATGGCAGAAAATAGGCATTAACCCACACTTAACACCGTACACCAAGTTAAGGTCAAAATGATCTAAACATAAAGAATGAGATTATAAACAAATTAGAAGAACATAGGATAGTTTACCTCTCAGATCTGAGGAGGAGGAAGGAATTTGTGTTCAAAGAAGAACTGGAACTCATAAATGAACACCAAAGAGATCATTTTGATTATATTGTTGTGCCAGAGTTCCCTTTTATTGTCCTCACTCAGTTTCCCTAATTGTCCTGACTCAGTTTCCCTGAATTGTTGTGCCTCGGTTCCTAATTGTTCTGTTCAATCCTGCAACACCAGCCCTCCCTCCTAATCCTAATGAGTCAGATAAGGAGAAAGACCTTCTATCTTAATCATCATCAGAATATTGGGTGCCTCTCCCCATTCTGTAATCCCAACTTATCAGAATGTCCCCCACCTCCCTCCAATCCTGTTAGAACCACATTGATAGTCCCATTCTGCTCTCAGAGCTCCAACTCCTCCCCTGCCTCAGTCTACCCCTGTAGCTGAGCCACCTGCATATACATGTCATTGAGAACTTACATTGGTGGCTGGATGCTTTGGAAATCAGCACAATCTCTCCTTTCAAATAAAATATTAAAAACTCTAATCTCTATCTTGCTTCAGTTTCTCTGGCATCATAATATGAAGTTTAAAAGCTTTTTGTACAAACAAAAGTAATGCAGACAAGATTAGAAGGGAAGCAATACATTAGGAAATAATTTTTAAATTCAAGGGTTCTGATAAAGGTATCATTTCTAACATATATGGAGAACTGACTCAAATTTATAAGAATTCAAGCCATTCTCCAATTGATAAATGGTCAAAGGATATGAACAGAAGTTTTCCAGATAAAGAAATTGAAACTATTTGTAGTCATATGAAAAGATGTTCCAAATCACTACTGATCAGAGAAATGCAAATTAAGACAACTCTGAGATACCACTACACACCTGTCAGATTGGCTAAGATGACAGGAAAAGACAGTAACAAATGTTGGAGGGGATGTGGGAAAACTGGGACACTGATGCATTGTTGGTGGAGTTGTGAAAGAATCCAGCCATTCTGGAGAGCAATCTGGAACTATGCCCAAAAAGTTATCAAACTGTGCATACCCTTTGACCCAGCAGCGCTACTACTGGGCTCATATCCCAAGGAAATACTAAAGAAGGGAAAGGGACCTGTATGTGCCAAAATGTTTGTGGCAGCTCTTTTTGTAGTGGCTAGAAACTGGAAGATGAATGGATGTCCATCAATTGGAGAATGGTTGGGTAAATTGTGGTATATGAAGGTTACAGAATATTATTGTTCTGTAAGAAATGATCAGCAGGAGGAATACAGAGAGGCTTGGAGAGACTTACATCAACTGATGCTGAGTGAAATGATCAGGACCAGGAGATCACTGTATACAACAACATCAATATGATACAACAATCAATTCTGATGAACATGACTCTTTCCACCAATGAGATGATTGATGCCAGTTCCAATGATCTTGTGATGAAGAGAGCCATCTATATCCAGAGAGAGGATTATGGAAACTGAATGTGGATCACAACATAACATTTTTACTCTTTTTGTTGTTGTTTGCTTGCACTTTGTTTTCTTACTCGTTTTCTTTCCTTTTTATCTCATTTTTCTTGTGCAGCAAGAGAATTGTATAAGCATGTTTACACATACTGGATATAACATATATTTTAACATGTAAAACATATATTGGATTGCTATCTAGGGGAGGGGGTGGGGGAAAGACAGGGGAATCTGAAACAAAATACAAGGATCAATGTTGAAAAATTATTCATGCATGTGTTTTGAAAATAAAAAGCTTTAAAAAAAAAACAAATATTATTTCATTTGATCCTTACCAACAACCCAAGGGGGTAGATACTGTCTTTATCCCCATTTTATAGATGAGGAAATTGGTTGAGTCAGGGTTTGCATCCAGAACTTTCTGTCTCCCAATCCAGTGCTCTACCTACCAGGTTGTTCCTCCCAATGCCACTATATCACCTTCCGTGCATGAAGCTTCCTCTGATCCCCACCCCCAACTTTTAGTACCATCTTTCCTCCCAAACTCCTTTGCATATGCTTACTATTTTTGCTCTATTTCCTTTTCACTTGTAGCCTCCTCCCCTAGAAAGTAAGCTTCAAGAGGGCAGGGATCATTTAATCCCTAGAGTTTAGCCACTTCAAACTCAAATAGAAATTTATGAATGCATAAGGATCTGCAAGGGCAGCAAACAGATTGAAAAAACCTCACATTAACATTATCTATGTTCTATTATATTTTTATTTACTTTGTTCAATGTTTTCCAATTACTTTTGAAACTTGTAGCCCAGGAATTCAGTTGCATATTTGACACTTCTGGTCCAAGACAGAGCCTGGCATCTAATAGGCACTTGATAAAATTCTCCAAATGCTCCTTCAATGTTCAATTCAAGTCAATAAGTGTGCATTAAATTAAGGGCCCTCAGTATACACAGTTCTGCGCTACCCTTTATGGCGCTACCAAGGAAATTTCAGAGAGCAAACTGCTTGCTTCCCAGGGCCATTTGCAAATGTTGCGTGTGGCAGGTGCTAAAATGTTTGTCTCCCTGCCCCCCACTAGTGCCTAATACAGAGTTCCCACAATGCTTGAATAGAGCAGGCTGGGATGTTTTTATCATTATCGTTCATGGAAAAGATCTGCAAAGGTTTTTATAACCAACTCTTTTCTCCAGTACGGATGGGGTGGAGCCCTTGCTTCCTACCTTGGGACTCCAACCACCTCATCCTCTTCCATATACTGCCTGAGGAGGCAGAAATGACACTTCACAAAATCTGGGATGGAAAAAGCAGCTGGATCAGACCAAGAAGACACAGAGGAGGCCCATGCTGGGGCAGCTGCACTGAGAGATCCATTTTCAAGGCTTGGAGAACAAAACCAAATCTCAGACTTTATTATTATCTCCCAAAAGGTGGCCTAGAGAATTTTGGAAACTTATCTCTACCCAATTTTTATAAGAATAACCTAGAAAGAGCTTCTGTATAGTCTGCAGACAATACACTCCAAAGCCAAGCAGGCTTTCTCAACGGGCATTCTTCTTCTTCTACCACATGACAATCATACAATTGACTGAAATTTGTCAAAGGGCCTGTATGTTGCTTTGTCTTTTTAAAAAGCATTTGATTGGAGAAAGCAAAGTGCTGCTGTCAAGGCCTTCCCCTTCAGCAGGGAATCTCTTGTAGGCATCAAAAAATCATTCCAGACTCCATGAAAAAGGTACTAAGACACATAACACAGGAGATATAGAGGCAGGAGGACTAACGAACAGGGTGCTGGACTTGGAATAAGAAAGGTCTGGATGATCAGTGTTGATTATAGAAGTCCTCGCTAGGCCTTGGCTGAGCCTGCTGAATGGAGGTTATCTACACCAAGCCTGTTTATGTGAGTTTGGCCCCACTAGCGTAGATCATGGCACGCCCTTGGCTGGACAAGCTGTAGAGCTCAGCCATGAAGGGAAAGACGCCATACAGATCTTAGGCAGGATCTAAGTGGGATGGACTGGCTCTTGAAACCTGAATTTCTTCCTAAAACAACGGTCCTTCCAATGATGCTAGATAGCTATGAATCTCATGCCCTCTCAAAAAATAAAGCACGCAATGGAAAGACAGCTGGAAGGCCTGAGTCAGCTGTAACACACAATATAAAGAATGGTGTGCCCAGAAAAAATAGAGTAAAAGGAAGGGATGGTAAGCAGATAGCTCACATGCTCCACTGGCATCAGTGAAGTATCAGGAAAACTAGAGCAATGCCTTAGCATGTTGGGGAGATTCCCATGTGGACAATTTCCATGAGGACATAGCCAAGAGACAGGCTGCGATATCCATGTTTGGAAGAAGCCTCATAGCATCCTAGATGTGGAGCTGGAAGGAGCCTCAAAGATCATTAAGTTCAATCCCCTGTTTGACAGAGGAGGAAACTGAGGTCCAAGGAGGTAAAATGAGTTCTTTAAGGTCCCACAGTTCATAAGCATATGAACTAGACTTGAACCCAAGTCACCATTAGACAATAATCCGATAAATCATTCAACAAATACTTATTACATTTTACACAATGGACAAAATGCTGGACTTGGAGTCAGGAAAATCTGAGTTCAAATTGTGCCCCAACTACTTCCTAGCTGTGTGACCCTAGGCAAGGAGTTCAGTTAACCTCTGTGTACCTCTCCATTAAATGGGGAGAATACTAGTGCCCACCTCACAGGATCAAGTGAACAGAGTTTTGCATCCTGCTGTTATTCTGGCCTAGGCCCTGTGCTTCAAACAGGAAATTACAAAACCAGTTCCTGCCTTCAAGGAGTAAATAGTCTAGTGGGAGACAGCGTGTCTCCTTGGACTCATGCAAGCTATAACCAGAGTAGATGGGAAGTAATCTGGGGGGGGGGGGGGGAAGAGAAGCTGGCCAGACTGAAAAATCTGAAGAAAGTGAAACTGAAACTGAGTTGAAGGTGGCAGATTTTGAGTCAGAGCTAAAGACTATAACTGGAGGGAGGAGGACAAGAGAGGCTGAGCTTTAAAACTATGGGTATAGTGAAGGGAGGAAATTCAGACAAAAGGAACTGTCATGAGCAAAGGGTCATCATTGGAAATGGGCAGACCTTGAGTGCCCACCTGGGGACTTTAAAGATCCCATGGAGTGTGATAGGGAGTCACTAAGGGTGTTTCAGTGGAGGAGTGCCCCTTTTCTCGAAGGCCCAATTCTGGGAAGATTCCCAGGTTCCCCTCCCTCAGCCCATCTTAGCTTTCTCACACTTGTTGGTCCAGATTACTTACTCCTCATGTTATTCATGAATATTCAATTATTCAAGAGTCATTCCTGTGGAAAAATCCGGACACTAATACATGGTTGGTGGAACTGTGGACTGATTCAACCATTTTAGAGAGCAAACTGGCCTTATGCCTAAACAGTTATAGAAAATGTACCCTTTGACCCTATAATACTACTATTGAGTCTGTTTCCCAAGATGAGCAGGAAAAGAGAAGGATGAGGAAAAGAAGGAGGAGGAAGAGGAGGAGAAGAGGGAGAAGGAAGAGGGGGGGAGGGGAAGGAGAAGAGGAGAAAAGGGGAAGGAGGGGAGAAGGAGGCAGGAATGATAACGACCTTGGTTCTGGACACAGGAAACCCTAGTGGAAATGTCCCATGGGAAATCAGATGGGAGCAGAGCCTCGCCTGGCTTTGAATCAGTGAGAGCCTGTTCTTTGGTGTTAGGTGGGACTAAGTGGGCTGGAACCTCTGGAAAGAAAGCCAACCTACCCCCATCCTCAACCTCTGCAATGCACCCAAGTGCCTCCAGGTTAAAAAGAAAGCACAGTGAATGGCAGAAGGGTCGAGGGCTCCAAGACAGGAAGGGAAGGGTTCAAATCCTAACTGGCTACCTCAGTTTGCTCATTTATAAAATTGGTCTAATAAACCACACCTACGTCACAGGGAGGCTCAAATAAGATTTCCTCTAAAAAATAAAAAACAGAAGAGGGAAATTTTTAAAAAAGTGAAAAAAATAAGACTGGTCTCTGCTGTCCCTCCTTTTTCAGGGCAGCTGCTGGAAAAGGTAAAGAGACAAGCTTCTCCCCCCCCCAGTATATAGATCTCATAGGTTCCTCGGATATTGGAAGTAGAAGAAGGGACACAGAGAGTGTTGAAGCTGAAAAAGCCCTTTGAGGATGAATTGGAACCATGCTCCCATTTTTCAGATGAAGAAAACGAAAGCCAGAGAGAGGAGTGACATGCTCTGCCGAGGGCACAGAGGTCTTCAGTGCTGCGCAGCCTTGGAAGGCTTACTCCCTCCTGGAGAGGAAGGTGTTTGAGCTGGGTCTTTTTGGCGACCATGGCATAGAGAAAGGAGCACTGAACGAGGAGTCCCCAGCCCCGGATAGGAATCCTGCCTTTGCTGCTTCCCTGCCTTCTCCCGTGTGACTTGAATACGTTCTGAGGCCTCCCTTGGAAGTTGGGCCAGGTGGCTTTGAGGATCCCTAATAACTGTGCTCAATAACTGTGATCCTATCATGTCTTGAAGAAATAGGGGGTGTCTAATCTGCCCAGGGGAAGGCTGAGGTCACGTTCATTTTGCTGCCAGCGTTTGGAGGATGGTCTTGTTTGGCCTCAGGGGACAGACCCAGAAACAATTGGAGGAACATGCCTGGAGGCTGGATTTCAGGAAGAACTGACATGAGACTGGGCAGCATCCATCTGAGGATCAATGTCCTTGTCTGTAAAGCAGCAACACTGGACAACACCGTTACCTTGGATAGGGAAAACGGACGTAAAGGACCCGGATCACCGCTGGGCCCTGGAGGGTGGTGCTGTTCGGAGTATCCTCTTCTCTTTGCTCCGATTTAGTCTCCTGATGTAAATGGGGGGAGGGGGCACAAATAGATTTTTCTGTCGGGAAGAGAATGTCCTGACCAGTTGACAAGATCGTTCTAGCCAGGTCAGTGAATAAATTGGGCTATGGCTTCAACCCACCTTTCCAGCCTTATCTCGGTTCCCCTGGACACATGCCACGGGTAAGTCAAGCTGAGCTACATGATGTTCCCTCGATTCATGCCGCATTTCCAAGTACTCCCACAGGATATCCCATGGACTTAGAACTCCCTCCCTTCTGTCTGGCCTTTCCCTCATCCCCTTCCAGCTGAAAAATGATCTCTCCCTCCTCAAGTTTTTCTAGTATGCCTTTCCTCTAGGTCTCTCTTGCTTTCATTTCATTATGGGAAGGGTCTTTTAGCACGGAGAATGGGAAACCTGGGGAGACCCTCACAACAGATGCAATGGCAATCTTGGAACAAAGAGGACCATGGCTGGGGGGGCCTCAGAGCAGAGATGATTTGCTTTCTGAGTTGTTAGGGGACTCCTCTAGACCCTTATCTTCAGGGCCCACATTTGGAAACTTAGACTAGAGGCCGTCTTTCAAATCCACAACACCTGACAATTTGTCAGATGGTCACACGAGAATTTGAATTGGGACTCTTTGATCCAACCAGATGACAGCTTCTCGCTTCGGCCAACGGAAGGCTTGGAAGTTAGGTAGGGCCGGCCTGGCCCAATCCGGCTTTGGGGGGGATGGGCTGGGGGGTGCTTTGGAAATACATTATCGTGGCCTCCTGCCAAACAACCTTCAGGCTATTTACTCCCATGAAAAGGAAATCCTATGTCACAAGGCTTAAGGGAAGGCCGGGCATAATGTCCGGAATTCCTTTATCTGCCTCACTGGGGCCTTCTTCCTCCACATGGGGCCTGGTCCAGGACTTTTGAGACACAGCCTGGAAGACCCCAGGCCTCAGGCAAGACGAAGAAACAAATAGCTTTCCTCAAGCCAAGCCTTTTGTTGTTCAAGGTGAAAGCCCCAAGTGAAAGAAAAGGCGAGGGGGGCGGGGGGGGGGGGGGGGGGGCCTCTCTGTAGTCAATGTGCCGGGTGTGTGACCTCGGCCACGGCTGGCTTCTTGGAACAAGCTCAACACTCGGCTTTCCAAGCACCTCCCCCCAACCCCACTCATTCCGTCTAATCAAGAAAGGCCTGAGGAGTCCTCCTTGGATTGGACAGCCAGCCTGTTGGCCCGTTGGCTTTTCAGTGAAGCCTTCCATGTGAATGGCGGCCCTTCAGAAAGAAGGCCCAACCTAAACTCGGCCTTGGGTAGGGCCGGGAAGCACTAGAAGTAGGGAGCACCGGTGGACTTCTCAGGCCACCCTCCCCCCGCGGAGGGCACTCGGCCAGCTTGGACACTCCATGGCCAGAGAGCTACAAAGGACAGGGCTCCCTGCACGGTTCCGGGGGAGAAACCGAGGTTCACAGAAGGGCCTCGTCAATTCAGCAGAAAACACTAAGTAACTGCTCACGATGCAGAGGCTAGGCAAAAAGGCAAAAACTCTCCCAGGGGACGCGTGATGGACACTCATCTTAAAGAGGCAGCTGGCAGAACCAAGAAAGGGACCCTGGAGGGAGGGCCATGTCTACATGTATCCCGATTCAGGCAACACGTAGTTGTGAAGCTCAAATCAAAGCGCTTTGCAAAGCGTCAAATCAGTAATGGAATGCAATATTTCAGTGGGGACTGCGGAGGGAACAGGACAGAGGGGCCGTCACCTTTCTATTCTGGGAACGTTTGCCCCTCTATTAAGACAGCCCAAGACTACATTTTAATTGGCTGCTCTATCATGCAGGTGACTCCAAGAAGCTTCCAGTCCACTGAAGCCCTCAGATCTTTTTCAGATAAACTGCTGCCTAACCAGGCCACTTCTATCTTTTATTTGTGAAATTCAGATTTTGAACCCATGTAGAACTTTGCCCATTTTTCCCTTTTCCTGTGCCTCAGTTTCCTTCTCTGTAAAACGAAGGGGTTGGACTGGATGTCTTCCAATTCTAGATGTAGGAGCCTGTGATTTCATATTTGTCGGTCGTTCAGCCAATAACAACATATTAAATATGTGATATAGGCCAGGCACTGTGCCAAGCACCAGGGATACAAAGAGACACGGACCCCTATTGAATTTCATCATGCTCCGGTCAGTCCAAAGCTCTGGCTTGTTATATTGGGTGTTCCTGTCACGAATGCCCCTGAAGGAGGGCCCTTCAAACTCTGTGGCTGTAAGAAATGGATTTCTCCTCCTGGCCCCTTTGCCAAGCCTTCCTAATCATCGTGGCTCGGCTCCGGTCTCCCCTGGCCTCCAGAGAGCCTTACCTAAGCATCCCAGGCCACTGGGGTCTCTTCCATTGCCAACCCACTTAAGCACGGAGTTCAATCATCAAGGACAAATTGCTCCACTCATCCCATCCTCAGACTTAGAAGGAAGCCTGGGAAGCAAATAAGAAGCCAGTAAGGGGTTAGCTCCAACAAAAGAGGAGCCTTTCCCTTCTCTGAAATTCCACCCCCCCCCCAGCCTAGCACAAAGCTGGGAGCCTCATTAAGGAGGGCCAAGAACCAAATCAAGAATCTTTATAGTAGAGGGCAGGGGTCCTCAAACTACAGCCCGAGGGCCAGATGAGGACATTTATGCGGCCAAGTTATGGCAAAATCAGACCGGAAGTGACGCTCGACCTAAACTCCCATTAGCAACACGCACTTCTGGCCTGGGCTGAGGCGGCGGAGACAGAGTGTGAGGAGCTCCAACAGTCTGAGGGGCACTGAACTGGTCTCCTATTTAAAAAGTTTGAGGGCCACTGGTATAGGGAAAGCAGATATGCTGAATGTTACATAAATGAGAAGGAAGGAAGAGAGGGAGGGAGGGAGGGAGGAAGGAAGGAAGGAAGGAAGGAAGGAAGGAAGGAAGGAAGGAAGGAAGGAAGGAAGGAAGGAAGGAAGGAAGGAAGGAAGGAAGGAAGGAAGGAAGGAAGGAAGGAAGGAAGGAAGGAAGGAAGAGAGGGAAGGAAGGAAGGAAGGAAGGAAGGAAGGAAGGAAGGAAGGAAGGAAGGAAGAGAGGGAAGGAAGGAAGGAAGGAAGGAAGGAAGGAAGGAAGGAAGGAAGGAAGGAAGGAAGAGAGGGAAGGAAGGAAGGAAGGAAGGAAGGAAGGAAGGAAGGAAGGAAGGAAGGAAGGAAGGAAGGAAGGAAGGAAGGAAGGAAGGAAGGAAGAGAGGGAAGGAAGGAAGGAAGGAAGGAAGGAAGGAAGGAAGGAAGGAAGGAAGGAAGGAAGGAAGGAAGGAAGGAAGGGAGGGAGGGAGGGAGGGAGGGAGGAAGGAAGGAAGGAAGGAAGGAAGGAAGGAAGGAAGGAAGGAAGGAAGGAAGGAAGGAAGGAAGGAAGGAAGGGAGGGAGGAAGGGAGGAAGGGAGGCGGGGGGGGGAGGGAAGAGAAAGAACCCCAGGAAAGGTAGTGGTGGCAGTCCAGTGTTAGAACATCTGCACCTAGAAGACACAGAACTTTAGGAATAGTTCTAGATCTGAGTCCAACTCAAACACAAGGAGGGCCCCTTCTGCTACAATCTGCTCCCTCTTCCATTCAGCTCAATTCTATTTAAAGATTAAGCACCTACAGTATACAGTTATACTAAAAGCCTGTATCACCAGTACTCTTCAAGTTCAAAAGTGTGTTCTCCACACCAAGCCTGGGCAGTATGCGCTCCATGTTAGAGAGGAATCTCAGTAGAGACTCAGAGAATTAAGAATAAGTTATCAGTTTCAAAGTCTGCAAAGTGTTTTCCATGTGTTAGCTCATTTGATCCTCATAACAAAAACCTACGAAATGGGTGTTATCATTCTCTTCATTTTACAGATAGGGAAATTGAGTCAGGCAGAAGTGAAATGGCTTGCTCAGGGACACACAGCTCATAAGACTAATGAGACTGGATTGGAACTCAAGTATTCCTGCTTCCTGGCCTAGGGAGCTACAACATAAGTATCTGATAAATGCTTGTTAACTGAGTGCAGCCCCAGAATCCTGAGCTAAGTGAGTTGCTCTGGGGTCATACAAGAGTAAGTAGCAGAGTGAACGCTGCCTCCACTCTGGCCTATTCTAGGATCTTTTTCCTTATTCCCCAGCTGGCAATTGAGCTTGGATGCTGGGTCTGGGAAAGTTGAGTGGCCTTTTAGGGAGTCCATTGACCTGGAGCCAGTTAATTCCTCTCCCAAAGTCCCATCCAGGCAGCTAGGTGGCATTATAACGGATTGAGCTCCAGCCCTTGAATCGGGAAGACCTGAGTTCAAATCCAGCCTCAGATACTTCCTAGCTGTGTGACCCGGGGCACTTCACCCAGTTTGCCTCAGTTTCCTCATCTGTAAAATGAGATGGAGAAGGAAATGGCCAACCAATCCAGTATCTCTACCATGAAAATCCAAAATGGGGTCACAAAAAGTTGGAAATGACTGAAAAACTATTGAACAAAAGCAAAAACAAAACAAAGCATCCTTTGCAGTAGGCAATGGCTACTTCTGGAATGAATGCTCTCCCTCCTCTCCTTACCACCTCTGGTTTCCCTCAAAACTCAGCTCAAGAGCCACCTTCTCCAGGAGAACTTCCCTAATCTTCCCAATGGCTACGGCCTCCTTTGCCCTCCTTTGCATTACTTTGCACATACTTGTCTGTGTGCATGTTGTCTCCCTTGATAGAATGGGAACTCATGGATGAATACGAATTATTTGGGGCCTCATATCCCTTATATCGAACTCAAAGTCAGATATAGAGCAAGCACTTAATAAATGACCGCTGTTATTGTTCAGTCATTTCAGTCACATCTTTGGGATCCCATTTGTGATTTTCTTGGCAAAGATCCTGGAGTGGTTGGCCAGTTCCTTCTCCAGATCATTTTGGAGATGAGGAAACTGGGACAAACAGGGTAAAGGGACTTGCCTAGGGTTATACCGCTAAGAAATGCCTGAGACTACATTGGAACTCAGGAAGAATCCAGATCCTCACTCTACCCACTGTACCAGCTAGCTGCCCCAACCAATGGCTAACTATAAACTTCACTCAGCATGATAGTCCTGTGAAGTAGCTTGTGCTCATTTTATGCCCATTTATTGGAGGAAGAAGCCCAGGCTCAGAAAGGTTAAGCACCTTGTCTGGTGTGAACCAGCTAGTCAATATTCAAGCCAAGATTCTGCTCAGTCCGAGGCTTGTGGGAAGAGGCAACAGCAAGGTTTGGGGGCGTTGAGCCCACCAGACATTTTCATAAATATGGCCACAGGTCAAAGCTCATCTCTTCCAAATTCTTCATTTCTCAAATGGTTAAACCGAGGCTTAGAGAAATGGCTCTGGGGATCAATCAAGGCCTAACCATGGGTGTTGGCAAGAGGAGTCAAAAGGTCGGGCTCAAGGGGGAGACCACAGCAGCTGATTCCACAATGGGGAGACTCCCAAAGATCACAGCCAATATGCCAGTCTGGACTGAGGCCATAAGGGCTGGGCTTAGGGCATGAAAATGACCCTAACCTTGCCAGGCCTGTGTTGGGGAATGTAGGGGAAGGCCAGCTAAGAAAGAGGCAGCAGTCACAAGGACAAGCTTGGAATTTCACCTTTTTATATATATATATATATATATATATATATATATATATATATATATAATCCAGTGCCATTCTGAGCCTCAGTTGTTTCACCTATAAAATGGGAATAATCCTCCTATTTTAAGGATGGAATGAGTTCATGGACACAAAGTGCTTTATAATCTTGCTCTGAGCTCAACACTGGGAATATGATGGCAGTTCAAAATTCTCTAGAAGCAAGCCCCTTCAGACGACAGAGACACCAAGGTCACATGGTGAGTTACAGAAACAAAGATTCAGTAAGGCTGAAATGGAACCTTCATTTTAAAGGAGGAATGGGAAGTTAATTACTTATCCAGGGTCATACAAGCAGCTGACATAATTTTACAACTCCCTACTATACAACACACACACACACACACACACACACACACACACACACACACCCTGCTCCTGGACCTCTGGAGTCAAGCAGATCAAGTATAATCTCTTCTCTAATACCTGAAAACAACTGACAGTACTCCACAAAACATCCTTCACTCAATCCTGCCCAGACCCTGATGCCCTCGCTGGGCTCTCCATTTTTCAGGGGCCACAGGACCTACTGTGTTCTGGATAACAACATACCACGGGCAATGGTTTTGCTGAACTGTTGTTTCTTTTTTTAATTCCTTTTCCTTTTTTATTCTTTCCCTCCCCCCATTCTCTTATATTTTCTTGTTAAAAGGGGCGGCTCACAAGGTAGAAGGCATCTTCAGAAATGAAAAAGACCTAAAAGCAAAAGACTGGAGGGTTCGCGGACCACAAGCTCAAAGCAATTAAATGGTTTGAAGGAAAAATACGTGTTTGCCTCCTCGCTGAGTGAAGAAGGGGCTGGAGACTTTGTAGTCCACACTCCCAGGTCTTTTTCCTAAAACGTTGTCTCCTCATACCTCTTCCCTCTCATAATTATATATTTGATCACTCTGGCCCCAAAATAGGAATTGGCATTACTATTAAATTTGATCTAACTATAGTTGTTGAGAACTTTCTGGATTGGGATTGGATTTTCCATGGGCTTGGAAGCTTCTTTCCCAATGGCTACCAGTGACAACTCTGTTGCTTCCCAACTCTAAGTACAATAATCTCCTGTAGCCAATAGCGCCTTACATTTTCCTCCAATATAGTTTGCTGATATCTTTGGTTCTTACGTTGTCTTTACTTCCAGAGACAGCCTTTCCCCCTGCCCTAGCATAACCATTGCTTAATAGTAAAAGGTGGAGGAGGCAACTCAGCAAAGCTTAGACGTGAAAAAGTCTGGTGCTGCATGTAGTGTTCCACACCAACAACCCCCCACATCTGCCAAGAAATGGAGCGAGAGTTCCTCGGGTTTTCCGAAGAGATAACCCTGGGAGACGGGCAATGCAAGCAGTATTAGCCTCATTTCACAGATGTTGAAACTGAGGTGAACAGAAGTGATTTCCTTCCAAGACTAATGGAGCCAGAAACTTGAATGCTGTGTAATTATAATGGCAATTGGCCATCCTTCTGTGCAGAGGTGGGGGTGGGGCATGGGGGTGGAATACTACATATTTTGGCCCAACACAGCTCACATTTTCTTGGTTTTGCTGAACTATTGTTTTCTCATCTTTTTTTTTTCCCCATCCTCTTATACCTTTGTTACAAGAAGTGTAAAGAGGGAATGAAAATGATCTAAAAACAAATGATTGGGAGATTCGTGGACCACAAGCTAATTTTTTTTAAAGGAAACACAAGTGTTTGCCTCCTCAGTGAGTGAGCGAGGGGCTGGACAGAGAGAATTTGGACCTGAGAATTTACAAATGAATGTAAACAAATTTGAAACTAAAGGAAAAAGAAAGGGGTTTGATTTACTAGTTTCAAAAGACCCTTTCAGCTCTAGAGTTTCTATAGCTACAGCAAGCTCGCTTGGTAGAGAAGCCAAGATTGCCCATGAATCAATCAGGCAGCATTTACATGTAGACACCACGGGGTCACCCTAAGGGAAAGGGCAGCTTAACCCAACTGCCCCAACACCCCTGTCTCCGACTTCACAAATGAAGATGCCCATGTCTGGCCACCACCCCTGGGCCGCTTGTTTGCCCAGAATGGAAACTTGCACACAGGAATCCTCTTCTAATCCATTTGCAACCTCAGCACTCAGCGGCTAGTAAGTGCTTATTCAGAACAAGCAAAAATTGTGTCGATTTTCGCTCCCGGGCCTATTCGAGAAATGCTTTTCATTCTTTTCTCACTCACTCATGTATTCATTTTTTAATCCACCAACTCATTCACTCGCTCATTCATTTACTTACTCATTTGTTCCTTCACTAAGTCATTAATTTACCAACTCTCACTCATTAATTTACTAACTCATTCATTCACTCACTCGTTCATTAATTCAGAAACTTATTCATTTGTTCTCTCATTCATTAGTTCATTAACTCCTTCATTTGCACATTCAATCAGGTGGCTACAGCATCCACATCTGATATATTTTCCTGGTAAGGTGTTGTGACAGTGGAAAAGTGGAAAAAGCCCAGGATCTGAATAGGCCCTAATATTCTCCTCCTTCTGTCTTCTCACCTGGCAACTGGTGGGGAGAATGACTCCCTTCCCCTCTCTCACCCCCCTTGCTACCATGATTGGTCGGTTGTTGTCCTGCGTTCCGGAAAAGGACCAAAATGACATCACCGTATCGGAGTGGAGTTACGGTGTGTCCCGCTGTTGCTGATCAGACCCACACGAGCTTGGAATGCTCAGCCACAGGTCGGACACAAGCAGCCTGTCTGAACATTTGGGGTGGACTCTCTAACTTTGTACACTTCCATTCGGCTTTGCTCATAGGACAGGGCACCTCAGATGAGCATGGCACGCCATGCTGGGCAGTCCTGTGCCAGTGTGTGATACAATCAATCCTAAAGTTCTTGAGACCTGGAGGGTGCCCTTGTCTCGCTTTTTCTGACCACCCTGTGAGAGCCCGCCATGTATGAGTTCTTTTGGGTAAGCGTACATCTGGCATTTGAACAACATAGCCAGCCTAACAGAGTTGGACTCTCTGCGATAGTTTGAATGCTTGGCCATTTAGTTGGAGAAAGAATCTCTCATCCTGCCAGGTGATCTTCAGAATTTCCCTAAGACAATTCAAAGGAGAGCCATTTCAGTTTGGTGGCCCGGCGCTCGCACACTGTCTGGGTTTCCCAGGCACACCACAATGAGTCAGCACCACGGCTCTGTAGACCTTCACTTTGATAATTGGTCTAATACCTCTCATCTCCCACACTTTCCCCAAGCACTGAGCTATTCCCATTTTCCAGAGAACTCAGTCCAAATGAATGAATCTCTACTGGTAGAATTTAAGGCATCGGTGAAGGATTTCCCCCCAACTCGCAGGGGCTGTGGGGATGGAACAGGGCAGGGAATTCCTGGGGCTCACCCACAATAGGAGGTCTAGCCACCCTAGTAGGTTGGAAGCCCTCCCATTCTCTAGGTATTCTGATCAGACACAATAGGAACCACATATCAACTGCTCCATTTCCTTCTCCACCATCCAAAGAATGGGCCCTACTGGGGGCTGCAGCGTTCAGCTTGGCTCCCTCTTCCTACCATTTAACTCAGAACAATGCCTTATCCAAACAGAGACCAATCCCAGCACTAGACACACTCCAAGTCAATTCATAACAACAGCATGCATGCCAAATGGGTCTTCCAAGATAACAGAGTTCTAATAAAGCTGGATGGGGGGATGCTCCAGGGAGCAGCTGCCTTCCCTTCTCCACTCCTGCCTGCCATGCAAGAGGTCTCCTACCTGCCATGCAAGAGAAGGCTGGGGGGCACCTCAAAAGGAGAACTGGGCTGCTTACCCATTAATTCTGCTGGCTCCTAGTGACCATTCCAAACAGAGGCCCAGAGGACACAATCGGTTTGACTTGAACACAAGTTCAAATCTTGCCTCAGACACTTACTAGCAATCATTTAATCTGTCTGCTTCAGTTTCCTCAACTGTAAAATGGGGCCACATAATAGCATCTGCCTCCCAGGAGGGCTGTGTAAATACATTATTTAATATATACATAAAGTGCTTCTGTATCTCATGTCAAATTGCTTGCCTTCTCAATGGGGAGCGGGGGTGGAAGGGAAGGAATTTGGGACTCAACATTTGATAAAGGAATGTTAAAGCTGCTTTTACATGTAAGTGGGAAAAATATCCAAAAAACTACATCTGTAAAGTGCTTTGTACACCTAAAAGACTTATTTAAACCACAGTATTACATGAAGTGGGAAGTACAATAAAATGAAACTAAATGCTATGTAATTGCAGTGACCAAGCCTGGCTTCAAAGAGTAGTTGGGAAGATGCTCCTTCCTCTCTGAATAGAAGTGGGAGGCCATGGTGGTGAATACACTGGCTCCCTGGCCTCCATCTTCTGACATCCCAATATCTTGTTTTTCTATAATCCTAAACCAAGAATAAGTCCTAATCTTCTCATCCTACCAAAAAATACTGCATGATGAGACTCCATCTTCTGACATCCCAACATCCTGTTTAGATTCCACAGAATCCAAATTCAGGACTAGAAACTGAGTCTTATCCCATGACAGCCCTTCCTTTCCAGGCTAAATATCCCAAGTACTTTCAGCCGAGCCTCATACAGCAGCCCCAGGGCCTACAGTCCTTCCCTTGACCGTGACTTCCTTCCAACCACGACTCGATGTCCAGTTGGCGAGACTGGGCGTGCTCCAAATTTGATGCCAAACGTTTAAGGAACACACAAGAGCCCAGGACACGAAAGGAAACACAGAACAGCCTCTGCCCTCAAGGAGCTTATGCAAGGAAGAAAATACCAGCTGCACTACAAATCGTTTCAAGGGAGAAAGAATACAGACGACCAGGGGGATGGTAAATACTAAAGGCCAGCATTCTGGAATACCCTAAGGTTTCCAAAGCCCAGAATGAACACCTTGGGAGGTAGGTGCTGTTGTTAGCCCCGTTGCACAGATGAGGAAACTGAGACAGAGGTTAAGTAACTTGCTATTAAGTAACATAGCTATTGTCCAAAGTTTCCAGCAGAAGGTAGCACCTGCTTTGAAGGGAGACGGGATTCTACAAGTAGAAGTGAGGAGGGAATGCCTTTCAGATATGGACAATGACCCATGAAAAGGCAGGTCGGAAGGCCTGGGAAACTTAAGATTCCATCGGCTTTTTGGTAGTCTTTTCTATACCTCTGGAAAGCACACAGCTGGCGGCTTTTGAGCATTTGTATCATCACTGGATTGTCTCAGACTTAGCCAATTGTAGAACCAATTGAACAGTCAATAGGGCTGCCATGTCACCGGATGTTTATTTAGCTTGTGATCCACTAAGAACCTCAGGGCATTTTCACAGTATCTATTATCTAGTGACATTTTCCCTCTTGTTTTGGAGCAGTGGATTAAAGCCAAGTTTTACATTGATTGGACCGGCTATAGCTCCTCCACTAACCCTCTCTCTGCTAACTTCTCTTTCGCTCCGATATTTCAATCCCACATCCAATACAATTCCCACCACACAATGCCTGCTTCTTTCTCTAAAGGCTCTAGCAACTGAAGGTGATAGGGAGTCCCAGATAACCGAGAATTGCTTGTGGCTCTCCCGGCTGTAGGGAGGGCAGAACATGGGCAGGAACATGATTTGCTGTGGCTATGGATATGCCGAGGGCCCTTCTGGAATTCTGTCCTAGGATGGGAGACACAGCATCTGGTATCTTCAGCCACTGCTAGATCCTACTGCAATAGAATCTAACATGGAAAAAGCACTACTACTCTCCCCAAGACATATATATATATATATATATATATATATATATATATATATATATATATATATATATGTGTGTGTGTGTGTGTGTGTGTGTGTGTGTGTGTGTGTACACACACAGAGACACACACATGGATACATATAAACATGCATAAAGTACATGCTCCCATGCATACACATGGATGTATGCATATTGTGTACATGCATGCATTTGTGCGCATGTGCACACTCTAAAACCCTTCAAATCATGCTTTGTGATTTGTCTAGGTCTCATGTCAGAGGAACACGTTGATCTCTGGCTATTCCATTCACTGAACAGTAGTTGAAGTTTGTTCTTGGTATAGCTAAATGGGCAAGGAAGGACAAGTCTTTTTACAATAGTGGGAGATGGTGGGAGGCCCTTTGCTCCAAATCCCCCCTCCAACATCCTTTTTAGCACTAGGCCAATCCAACCATGCTGCCCAGTAGGAGGGAGCCCATCATTCCCCAGGCAGCTGGCTTCACTTTGGGCACGGTGTTTCTTTCAGGGTTTCTTGGCTTTTGATAGCTCCAGATGGCCCGAAGACTTGGGGATCACCCTGGGTTATAGATTTGGAATTTGGAGCCCGGAATTTGGAGCACAGAGTGTCCTTGGGCATACCGCAGTTTCTTGATTTTTTCACTTCTAATATGGAAGATGGTGAAAGTAGGGAAGAAAGGCATAGTTGATAAAGCAAGGCTTCTTAAACTTTTCCCATGCACGACCCCTTTTTGCCCAAGAAATGTTTAGGTCCGTAAGTATAGAAAATAGGTATACAAATCAAACATTTACTGATACTAAATCAGAGCTTCACGACCACCACATTCAGTTACAGGACCCCTTCCAGGGGATTAGATCCTTTCAGAGGTCTTTCAGCCATATAACGGAACTTATGACTTACCAAATTCGGGGTTTGGCCTGAATGATCCCGAACACCTCTGGCCCTAGAGTCAAAATTAGTGACCCAAAGCTACAAAAGTCCCAAATGCTCCCCACAGGCTTCCAGACTACCCCCTGATGTGCATGGGCTGCTCTGCTTCCTCTCCATTCAACCCCATTTCCTGGCAAATCAGGAGCCTGATAACCTCTGCCTCCCACTCATCACTGAGTCAGCACACAAAGAGGTTTACGTTTAAAGCTGGGAAAGGACCACAGTCCAACTCTGCTCCCCTACCTGTGCCTTGTGTTTTTCCAGATGAGTACGCTGAGGCCAACGTGGCATGCTCAGTGTTCCATGGCTTCAGAGCTCTTCAGAATCTAGGATCAGGGAGCTCTCCTGAGATATCAACGACTCTGCCTTCTCCAGTGTAAAGTCTTGAGCCCCTTAGTGAAATGTCCCTCGAGTCCCTTAGCTGCCATTTTGGAAGTTCATTGTTCTAAAGCCCATCGCAAGCAAATTCAGCAGAATGAGGGTGCTTGGAAACCCCGTGGAGACGTTCGGCTCTTTCTGCTCAGCCTACTCACTCTAAAGAGGAAGAAGACTGGGTTACTTGAATAACCCAGCGTGGAATTTGAATGCAGGCCCTCCCGATTCCAAGCCCTCATCCCTTTCTATTCCACCAAAGAATATAAGATCCACCACGAGCAGGCAGTCTGATCATGCAACAAATAGTTCAACGGACTTGAAGTTGGGAAAACTTCAGTTCAAATCCAGCCTCAGATACATAACAACTGTGTGACCCTGCACAAGTCACTTCACCTTTACCTGCCTTAGTTTTCTCCATTATAAAATGGGGATAATTACAGTCCCTACATCCTAGGGTTCCTACATCATTCTAAAAAGCACTTAGCATTGTACCTGGAGTTGGGAGGTATCAAATAAATGCTTGTTCCTTTCCCTTTCCCCAAGAAGGCCACAACAATCCATGTGCATTTTAGAAATTTTGCAGAATCCATGGTGCACGTCTTATCAACCAACAGTATTCATCAACACTTAAGTCATATCTGTCCCACTTTCAGCACTGTAAACATGAGTCCATTTGGGGGATCGAGGTTGGTACAAGTCGCGTCCCCTTTGAAAAAGGAAGCTACATCGGTCCATCCCCAAGTAAGCACCACGGGGTGAGAGCGATGTGATCGTGCCTCCCAGGAATCTGTGTCCAGCGCATCAGCCCAGGGTGGCCCTCCCCCAATCACTCTCGTTACCTTGACAAATATGCCGGCCAAAAGGGACCTTAAATCCAATCCAATCCAACTTCCTCATGTAAATAAGGAAACTGAGATCTAGAAAGTAAAAGTGACTTAGGAACAAAAATAAGATCCTAGAGATTAAGCCGAAAAGAGATCTCAGAGATTAATCTAAGCTGCTCATTTGACAGAAGAGGAAACTAAGGCTCAGACCAGGAGAGTGACTTGCTCAGGGTGATGAACAGCTGTTGAACTAGAGCCTGCATTGGGCAGAGTTGGGATTTCAAACCAAATCAATTTTCAAGTGCCTCCTGTTCCAAGGGAGGAGAGAACTAGCCAGTTTGCTCAAGGGTGAGCAGTTAGAAAGGAAGGGTCACACTTCCTTGACCCTCCACTCCCAAACAATCCCCAGCAGCCAGCAAACACCCCAAGCCACTTCCGTGGCAATGTCTTTCCCACAGTTAAGAAAAAAAACAGGAAGATGTAAGGAAAGGTACCTGGAAATGCAAAGGAAGCAAGCCTGCATTCTGAAAATAGCCTTGAAGTCCATACATTTCCTTCATATACAGAGCCAGGAGCCAGTCAGCTTGGCCATCTCTGTGGTCGCTGGCCATTTCCCAGGCAGAGAGAATCAAGGGAAACTGGGTCATGGTTCCATGGCTGGAGATGAGATACTGCTCTGGCCCCGGTCCAGTAACTGGCCTAAATGGTCTTCCAAAGCCTCCAAATCCTACCCTTGATGTGAACTCGGGCCAGTTTTGAGCCTACTTGGGAGATCATAGGCTAAGATGGCGACCCATAAGGAACCTTTGAAATGATCCCATTTTACAGATGAAGAAATGAAGGCCCAGGAAGAAGAAAGACCTCACCCTGAAATCAGGCATGTCTTATTGAAAACTCAAGAACCTGCCCCCAAAATATTATCGATGTCAACAAGACCCTGACATAGGCCAAGGCTATCTCCCTCAATTCTCCTGAGCAAAATTCTTACTGAGAAAAAGCATTACCTTCAAGTCCAGCTCTGAGTAATACTATATGGAGACAAAGGAAGCCAGAAATTAGGGGGAAATAATTTGGTGCAGGCACCCAGAATTCCCTAAAAGCAGACTTTTGGGATGTGGCCCAATGACTGGCTTAGGGGTATGAGGCCAGAACCTTTCAATAGATCTTTTTCAAAGCAAAAAGAATGGGACTAAACATTCTTCAGAAGAGAAGACCATACAGTCCATCACTAGGGAAGTTTTCAAATGCAGAAGGTGAGAGCAATAAAGAACCTAGATTAGAGATTGGCTGATAACCAAAAGATCTAGAGCTGGAAGGAATCCAGGAGACCAGCTAGTCCAGTGACTTTATTTACAAAGAGGAAGCTGAGACTGGGAGAGGGGAAGTGATTGGCTTGAGGACATGCATAGAATTCTAGTGGCAGCCGGGTGGCACCATGGATAGAGGGTCAGATCTGGAGTTGGAAAGACCGGAGTTCAAAAGGAGTCTCACACTTGTTCCATGTGTGCTTCTTCATCTGTAAAATGGGGATAGCAAGCACCTACCTCTAAAAGTCATTTTGAAGATTAAATGAGATATTCTGTGTCAAGTAGTTGGCAAAGCTTAAAGTCCCCACAGAATTGCCAGCTCTTTTCCTCTTTATATATAAAGTTAAAAGGCACTTCAGAGACCATCTAATCTAACCCTCTTATCTTACAGAGAAGGAAACTGAGGCCCAGAAAGAAGAAATTGGCTCAAAATCAGAGATGGAAAACCAGAAGGGACCTCAAGACCTCACGCTCTAACCCCCTCATTTTGAAGATAAGAAAATGGATGAAATTATTTTCCCAGTTCACATTGCTAGCTAGTAGCAGGAAAAGGATTTGAATTCAAATCCTTCACATCTTCTGCCCGCAGAGCCAGCATTGCCTTTACCTCACTAAAACAGAGTTCAAGGAACCAAGCTTTCTAAACTGGCTCCACAACCAGCTTCAAGGGGCTGGCAAAGCTGGAACCGGGGACTGATTCTGGGGCGAGATGGGTCAGGGTGAGAATATAGAGGTGAGAGAGTTCAGGGCTAGTGCTTTATCCATTGTATCGTGTAGCTGCCCCCATTATGGTGCTTTCAATGCCTTCTACATTTTACCACCCTGGACCAATGTGCTCATCATCCTGCCTTAGTTACTGTTCTAATGTTGTTTTCAAACTCCAAGAAAAGCTAGAAGTATTTTGGTTCCCCTACACATTTTCTCTCTATCCCTTTCTCTCTTGTTTCTGTGTGTGTCTCTCCCTTTGTCTCTCTCTCTCTCCTTTCTCTGTCCCTCTCTTGTCTGTATCTCTCTATCACTATCTCTCCATTCTCTCTATCCCTCTCTCTTTTGTCTCTCTGTGTGTATGTCTCTCTGTGTCTCGGTCTCTCTGTCTCTCCTGTCTTTTTCTGCGTGTCTCTGTCTCTGTCTCTCTCTGTGTCTCTCTCTGTCTCTCTGTCTCACAGACACACACACACACACACACACACACACACACACACCCTTCCCTGCCCAACTGTCCTTTGCCATAGAATTAGTTCTGTACTTTGGGCCATTAGCATAGAAAGTATCCGTTTCTCAGACTTCTCTAATAACTCAGCAATGTCACCACACCCAGTAGACTGGCCACGATTCACCTTCCTCCCAGAAACAAAGACTGAAGTCTCCACATCTCATCTCAGTATCTCCACTCTCAGTTAGCCCCAATTCAGACCTGAACAGACATTGGGCCTAGCACTCCCATAATTCAATTTATATGACTTGAATAGAGGCTTGCCCTCTATCAGTTAGGTCCTGGCAGCTCTATTGCCAAGTCTTGGTCTTATTTCAAAGAGAAGGCTTGGGGGGCGGGGGGGAGCCTCATGTACTACATATAGTATTGAGAGCTAGAATGAATCTTAGAGATCTGCTTGTCAAACTTACCTAATCTGGCCTCATACACTTAATATCTAAATGACCTTGAACAAGTCACTTACCCCCATTTGCACCAGTTTCCTCATCTGTAAAATGATCTGGAGAAGGAAATGGCAAATGGAAAGTGACTTGCTAAATATCCAAGCAGTGTGATAATACATTTAAATGCAGTCAGTAGTCGATGGTAGGGGTCGGGATGGAGAGGATCAGCATATCTGGCTCCCACACACTCTGCTTTGAAAAATGTAGCTTTGAATTATAAGACATTCATCTGGAAATATTGATTTTTCAGCTCACTAGCCACAAAAGAGTTACTTTTCAGGTACCACCAAGGGCAGACTTTTATACAGCTTTCTTCACGTCCTCTAAAAGAAGGAAAAAAAAACAAAGCCGGTGTTGCCAACAGTGGCCTTTGATTTCATTCTAGCCAAGCCCATCCTAGACGCAGTGGGTCAAGGAAAATGGCCTTCCCTCCTCATCTTAGGCTCATTTGAAATAATATTAGGGGAGGGAAGGGTAATAATATTAGGGGAGGGAAGGGTAATAATATTAGGGGAGGGAAGGGTAATAATATTAGGGGAGGGAAGGGTAATAATATTAGGGGAGGGAAGGGTAATAATATTAGGGGAGGGAAGGGTAATAATATTAGGGGAGGGAAGGGTAATGCTGGGTAGAGGAGAGAACCCTGGCAATCTCCAGAAAAGATCTTGTTCCCAATCTGGAATCCAATCCTGCTACACCTTTGTGTATCTCAGGAGAAATGAGTTCACAAAGTCATTGATCCTCCCTTTCCATAACTGTAAGAGAGAGATAACAACCTTTGTAAGTTACTTTGCAAACAGTAAAGCAGGAGAGACAGAAACAAGTGCTATTTTCATCAGACAAGTGATGCCAAATGCAAATGGAAAAGGCATATTGACTCAAAAACCACAGATTAGCATCATCTATGTTGTACTATATTTGTATTTATCTTGTTAACATTTCCCAGTTACATTTGAACTTGGTTCCAGGGCAGTGAGGATCTGTGGGGAGTTGTGCCCTTGCTTCCCAAGAATGTTTGACATTTCTATAGTCGATCTATCTGGACAGACAGAAGAAATAGATGAGGACTATAGGAAATAAGGCAGCTAGGTGGCACAGTGGCAGCTAGATGGTGCTGCACTGGAAAGAGCACTGGACTTGGAATCAGGAAGACTAATCTTCATGAGTTCAAATCTGGCCTCATACACTTAATATCTAAATGACCTTGAATAAGTCACTTAACCCTATTTGCATCTGTAAAATGATCTGGAGAAGGAAATGGCAAACTACTCCAGTAACTGCCAAGAAACCCCCAATGGCGAACATGAATCAACAACAACAAAAATAGGAAATAAACTACAAGTCTGGCAGAAAAGGAAAGGCGTAATATAGTAATTATGGAAGAACCTCAATTATCCAGATTCTCTCTGCTTCAGTTTGTCTTTCTATGTCCCTCTCTCCCTTTTCTCTCTTTATTTCTGTCTCTCTGTCCCTTTCTCTCTGTGTTTCTGTCTGTCTGTGTCCCTTTCCTCCCCCTCTCCCACTCCCACCAAGCAGAGCAACCAATCATGTCTTGGGTTGCTTAGCTGCTCATTTCATCTTTCAAAAAGTAGAGTGACCACAAAGTCCTTGACTCTTACCACCATAAGGGAGCTGCTAGTTGCTGCACTGAGAATCCCAAGTGGTCCCTTGTTCTAGCACCCCAGTCCTTTTCAACCAAATGAGTCCAGGTTACTCTGGGGCCCAAATGAAAATAACAAAAACAAAAAAAAAAAAAAAAAAAAAAAGAAACTGAATAGATTCTCCTATTCCAATTTCTTCCTACATTTAAATACAAACCCTGTAAATAAGATGTGTCAAGTTCCTGGCACAAATTCCAGCTGAATCAGATTCAAATGTCATTGGGAATTGTTTAACAAAATAAAGAAAAATATAATGCGCCGCTGCTAATATTAATTTGTGGTTTTCTAAGTTAAAATCTTGGCTAACATATTCTGTGTTTCTAGTTGAGATTGATATCAATGCTCTTAATCCATGAGAAAGATAAATGAATCACCAAGCTCAAGGGAGAATAGAAAGACTCCATATGCCTAGAACCTGAGTGTCCTAATGAGCTTTATTAAAGAGTAATTTTAGTAACCAGTAAAATCTCAGGAAGGTTAGAGATGAAGCAGTATATGCCTCTAGCATAGATCTCTAGTTGGGATTCTACCAGCTATCTGAGCAACACAGCCCAGATCAACAGGACCAGGAGGGGGAAAAAAGAGGAAAATCCCATGGCGGATCACCATGGGTTAGCAGCACTACCAAAGATTAGGGTTACCAGTTGCCCCCAACATCAGCACTCCCAACACTGTTCGTGAATTGTTGGGGGTTTTTCTGATACCCTAAAGATCCCCTCTCTGGTGCGCATTGAGGATACTCTCTGGTGTCCAGGGATTCTAGGTCAATGATTGGTTGAAATGGGGATGGCCAGTGTAGGATGTGAAGGCTTATCCTTATCTCTGCTTAGGATGCAGAAATTTATCTGTGGGAACAAGAGAAATTCCATTCACAGTAACTACATAATTCATGTTATTATCACTTCCTCTCTTAACCAGAGCTGATAGGTATTGCTTTTTGGAAAAATCTTCCCAGAAGGCTAGAGGTAGAAGACAAAGTGATAAAGAGCAATAAATTGCCTGAGTAAACAGAATACACAGAAAGTATCCATTTTAGAGTTTTCTTTTGTTCCTAGTGGTCTTCACCAGTACCATGGGGAATGGACTCTAGATATGTCAGCTCTTTGGGGACAAAGATGATAGAAGCTGGGTCTTAACTAAGAGTTACAGCTTTCCCTTATAATTAAATATTATAACATCTTAAGAATGAATGTGGGATATGCAAAAACATTTATAGCAGCTCTTTTTAGGCAAAGAACTAGAAATTGAGTGGATGCCCATCAGCTGGGGAATGGCTGAATAAGTTAGACTATATGAATGTAATGGAATATTATTGTTCTATAAGAAATGATGAGCAGACTATTTTCAGAAAAGCCTGGAAAGATTAATATGAACTGATGCTGTGTGAGGTGACTAGAACCAAGAGAACGTTGTATACAATAACAAGATTATGTGATGATCAACTGTGATGGACTTGGTTCTTTTCAACAATGAGGCAATTCAAGGAAATTTCAATATTCTTGGGATGGGAAGCACATGTAGAAAGAGAACTATGGAGACTGAATATGGATCAAAGCAAAATATTTTTATTCTTTCTTGTTGTTTGCTTCTTTTTTTCTTCTTTCTCATTTCCCCCCATTTTGATCTGATTTTTCTGACACAAGATGACAACTAATGGAAATGTTTAAAAGAATTGCATGTTTTTAAAAAGTATATATGTACATATATATATATATATATATATACAGAGAGAGAGAGAGAGAGAGAGAGAGAGAGAGAGAGAGAGAGAGAGAGAGAGAGAGAGAATGAGAATGAATGTGGGGGCAGCTAGATGGCACAGTGGATAGAACACTGGCCTGGATTCAGAAGGACCCGTGTTCAAATCCAGCTTCAGACCCTTCACACTTACTAGCTGTGTGACCTGGGCAAGCCACTTAACCCCAATTGCCTGGAGGAAAAAATTAATGTGAATAAATTGGAGAAAAATGGAAGGCTCACATAATATGATGGAGGGTGAAGTGAACTTCATGATGGAGGGTGAACTTGGAGAACAATTTATACCCTGGCCAACAATAATGTAAAAGACAACATCAGTAAAGAGTTCCAGAACTCTGGTGATTCAGCGAGCAAATAGCTTGAGCAGGAAAGAGATGATAGCCTAGGGGTATCAAATGAGGCATATGTTTCCTTACATGGAATAAACCTAGTCATGGTCTTGTTGCGTTTGACTGGACTTTTGTTACAAGAAAGAGTTCTAGGAGAGGGGGAGAGGGAAAGCCATTGGAATTTGAAAAGTGTCCATGATATTTTTTAAGGTGTGTCCATAGGACATTTAAAACAAAAACAGATTTCCTGGGATTCAGAGAAAGAATAGGTAAGATCCCAAGGCCTCCAATTCTAGGTGAAGTCAAGGATGAGAATTCCCAAGAATGGAATTCTTATGATACAAAGATAATCACTTCTGATGAAGAGGAAGTTTTTTTTTTATTGCTGTTCTGTCATTTGTCACATCTGACACTCCATGACCCCATTTGAGATTTTCTTTGCAAAGACATTGGAGTGGTTTGCCATTTCCTCAGTGTACATTTTACAGATGAGGAAACTGAGGCAAACAGGGTGAAGTGACTTGCTTAGCTAATAAGTGTCTGAAGCTGGATTTGGACTTAGGTCTTCCTGACTCTAGGCCTGGCGCTCTAACCACTGCAGTGCCACCTAGCTGCCCAAGTGAGAAGGAAAAGGAGTTGTCTAAAAAGATGGCAATGGAGGTATATGGAACTAACTGTAATTGGCATGTGCAGAAAACGGAAGTAAGGGCAAGTAACAGAGCATGGTTATACAACTGCGGCATGGTCCTGTAAGGAAACTATCAGAAGGTGAAGATTCAAAAGAAGCTGCTGGGAAAGCAGAAAGGGTGTTTGGGACCTTTTAACTATGTTGGGAAAAAGGAAAAGATTAAGGAGGAGTTAAGACAAAATCCCTTTGAGCCATATGAGGGTCAGCTGAGGAAACTGAGGAGTTTTGTTTTTTCTAAGAGAAAAGAAGATTCAGGGGTAGAAGCAGGAGTAAGGAGAGAATGCTGCAGAGAAGCAAAATTAGGCTAAATGTAAGAAAAAGTTCCAAAAGTGAGAGCTCTCCCAAAATGGGAACAGAACACCCCAAGGAGAAATGGGCATCAACAGAAATCATCAAATGCATACACATACACACATGGATACACACATGTATGTATCCACATGTGTACATGTATATGTACATATATGTATAACACTAAGAGTTATTTGATTAAAAAAATTTTTTTCAAAAGAAAAATGCAAATTATCAACAATCTATAAAAAATGCTCCAAATCACTAATAGTAAGAAAAATATAAATTAAAACCACTTAAAAGCTTCACTTCACATCCATCTAATTGACAAAGATGATGAAAGACAAAATTAGGCAACAATGGAGGGACTATAGGAAGACAGGAATGCTAACACACCACTGGGGAGCTGTCAAGTCTTCCATTTGGAATTAAACAAGACAACTTATCTATTGACCCAGCAATCCTTACTACTGGGCATATACTCCAAGGAGGTATGTGTCAGAAGAAAGTCCCATATTTACAAAAATATTCACGATAGCTTTTTTGGTAGGGGAAGAGGAAAGAGGGAAGGGAACAGTATTTGCATAGTCATGTGACAAGAGAAAAGAACAAGAGATCAAACATTTGCCTAGGAGATGTATATCATCTAGCTAGTGTTTTTCCAAAGAGGAATCTGGATCCCCAAACTTTGGCTGAGCTCCACAAATGAGAAAGAAAAATCAAATCAAACACTCGAACCCCAGAGAACGATGTCAACTTATATTTAATATAGGGCTTTCTGGCTCCCATATTTGCTCTTTAATTTGAACTTTAGATTATCCCGTACCACTTCACATCTCTCAGATTGGCTAAGATGACAGGAAAAGATAGTGAAAAATACCAGAGGGGATATGGGAAAACTGAAACACTAATGCATTGTTGAGGGAGTTGTGAACTGCTTCAATCATTCTGGAGAACAATTTGGAATTATGCTCAAATTGTTATAAATTGTCACACCCTCTGATCCAATAGAGCAGTATCTCTATTGGCTCTAGAGTCCAAAGAGATCATAAAAAGGGAAAAGGAGCCACATGTGCCAGAATGTTTGTGGCAGCCCTTTTTGTAGCTGCAAGGAGATGGAAACTGAGTGGATGCTTATCAGTTGGGGAATGGTTGAATAAGTTCTGGTACATGAATGTGATGGAATAATAGTGTTCTATAAGAAATGATCAGCAGGCTGATTTCACAAGAAAGACATGAAATGATGCTGAGTGAAGTAAGCAAAACCAAGAGAACATCTTACACAGCAACAACAAAATTATATGGTGATCAAGTGTGATGGACAGAGCTCTTTTGAACAAGGAGGTGATGCAAGACAACTCCAATAGACTTGTGATGGAGAGAGCCATTTATATCCAGAGAGAGAACTATGAATGTGAATGAAAACATAGTATTCTTACTTCTTTGTAACTGTTTGTTTGTTTGGGGTTTTTTCTCTCATTTTTCCCTCTTTTGATCTAATTTTTCTTGCATGGCATAACAAATCTGGAAATATGCTTAGAAGAATTGCACACGTTTAACCTATATTGGATGACTTGCTGCCTAGAGGAGGTGGGAAGGGAGGGAAGGAGAAAAATTTGGAACACAAAGTTCTGCAAGGGTTAATGTAGGGTTAATGTTGAAAAGTACCTTTGCATGTATTTTAAAAAATAAAAAGTTGTTATAAAATTGAAAAAACAATTTAAAATTTTCCCCCCAAATTGATTTTTCCCATGGTAGGATCAGAGAAGATAAATGGCTTGCCTCAAATACACAGCTAATCAGTGAATGAGGTAGAAACAACTCAAATCTTCCTGGCTCCTGCAATCCCACTGTCTCTGGGTCCCCCCAAAGGACTCTCTTAGATCCCTTCTCTGTGGAAGTCGCTGGAGGCTAGTGGAATGAACCATGGAGTCAGGGTATGAAACCTGGGGGGTTGGCAAGCAGGCAGCTGCGCAGCTCTTGGAACAGGTGAGCTAGGAGTTGAGGAAGGAAAATTCCAGACTTGGTTTGGTGCTGAGTATACTTGGCAAAGTAATTCCCTTTCAGCACATCACCAAGCAACTCGAGACCTGGAATTTAGAGTTAAAGGGCAGGGAGGTGAAACCTGGACAAGCCCGTTCAACCCATCTGGGTCCATGTCCCTGTATCAAATCAGCAGCCTGGATGGAAGAGTTGGAAAGGCTGTGCTAAGCTCCAAGACATTTGAAGTCACCACCACCCCATCCTTTATTAGACAGAAGGCAATGAATCATGGGCATGACCTGGAAATTTTGCTTTGCCATTCCTGCTCTCCCGCTCATCTTTTGGCCTCCTACCTGGCTCTGACCAGCAATGGTCCCACTTCTCCTAGCTCCTCCCCCCGACCACAGACCATAAGGACAAATATGGGCTTAATCATACCAGATCAGCTGACTGAACATTCATTTCCTCACCTGTAAAATCAAGAGATTGGATTAGATTATTCCTAAGGCCCCTTCCAATTTTACCACTCTAGAGCTCAGTTTCGTGATCTGTAAAAAGGAGTCTATCTCAATGATTTCCAAAGTTCCATCCAGCCCTAATACTCTCTGGATCTAATGAGATCGGGCCACTGGCAGAGGAAGGATCTCAGAATGTTCAAGATCTCAGAGATCAATTCAGCTGTGCTTCATGACCCCATATAGGAGCTTTGAAGTGAATGTGAGGGTCGCAAAATTATGTTTTATTATCAACAAATGCTGGTGGCTGAAACCAGGCCAGAAATGCAAACTTAGAAGACTTCACTGCTTTCCTGGGGCCTGACTGCAGAGCTCACTGTCCAGTGTGAAGGAGAAGTAAGGTGTTCCTGGCTTCCAGGCCCCATTCATTATGCAGACAGCCCCAAGTCACCAGGCCACACCCTGGACTGGATGGAGAAAGACCTGGGCTTCAGATACTGTGACCTTGGGCAAGCCTTCCAGTAATCCCTGGGATTGCTCAGAGTTCAAATTCGGACCAGCTAGGAGACTCTGAGCAAGCCACCTCACTTCTGTAGGCCTCCGTTTTTTCATCTGTAAAATGGAAGTGTAATGGCAGCTACCTCGAAGGGTTGTTGTGAGGCTCAAATGAGATAGCACTTGTAAAGTTCTTGGCACGGTACTTGGCCCATGATGGGTTCCTTTGCCCCTTTGCCCTTCCTTGGTACATTGTAGGTGCTATGGCAATGCTCATTTCTTTCCTCTGGAAAATGAGGAGGTTAGATCATTGATCTTTAAGCTCCCTTCCAGCTCCAGCCAAAGGATCTTATGTCCTCTGATCAATAGCCCACATAGCCCTAGGGGTGGCCAAGGAAAGGCCTAAGAAGGAGAACGGGTGACTAAGTCAATGAGAAAGCGTGGGGGCCCCTTACACCCAGCTCAAGACCAGAAAAGAATATTTTGGAAAAGAGAAAGCACCAGAATTAGAGAAAGGGCGGAGAGGGGAGGGATCAGGCAGGAGGGGGAGAGAATGAGGGTGGGGAAGGGAGAAACCAAAGACTGGGAGGAGGAAAATGGAAGGGAAGGGAGGAGAAGGAAGGGAAGGAGAGGAAAGGGTGGAGGAAACAGGGAGGGGAGGGAGGGGGGCACCGGGCAGAGTGGAAGGGAGAGGGAGAAACCAAGGAGTACAGAGGGGAGAGGGAGGGGACAAGCCGAGGACCAGAGTGGGAATGAGGAGAAGGGAAGAGACCAGAACGAAGGGAGGGAGGAAAGAAGGAAACAGAAGATGGGTAACTCTCTATTCCTCTACTGGACGTCACTAGACTTCTTGAGGGAGCTGGCTCAAGGCCCTTAGCTTTGGCTTTACCCAAAGGTAAAGGTCTCTGCATTTGGAGGCTCTGAAAGCCCCCCAGGCTGAAGAGCGGGCTGCTGCCCACTGGCCTGAGTTTCCTGAGGCCGCAGCCGGAGTGGCTGCCTTTCTCTTCACAGCCCCTACCCAGCCTCACAGTAAATCTTTAATGAACACTTGCGAACTGCCTTTTTCCTAAGTGAGCTGGTTATGTGACTTGGGGCAAGCCCCTTTCCTCTCTCTCGGCCTCAGTTTCTTCATCTGTAAAATGAGGGGACGATCTAAAGTTTCTTCCGGTTGATATTTCAGGCCCTCTCTGTCTGAAATTGGGGGTTTTCAGGTCCCCGCCCCCGGCTTCCAAGTTCTACGATCCCAGCGGCCCCAGGCCAGATTGGAGAGACGGAAGACGGTGGAGGAAGGGCTCGGCCCCAGATGCCTTCTCGGGATAGGGTGGAATTTCAGGGAATAAAGGCGGAGGGGAGTGTGGAAAGGGGGCACTCGGGAACTGTTCGCCCTGGAATCCAGGAGGGCTTTGATTGACGTCTCTGGCCTGCAATCCCAGGTCAGGGTGACAGCTGCGGAGCTGGCAAGAGCAGTCACAGGTTGGGGGGGGGGGGGGGCCCTCAGGTGCTGCTAGCCGGGCCACTGGAGAGCTGGCGTTCCAACAGGCTGCTTCGGGAAGTTGGCGGCAGCTGGCGCCTCCTAGCGGCCCGATGCTTCTTCTGCACCTGCCTTGGCTCTGGGAGCAAATTCAACTGGCTGAGGGGTGGCGGGGATTTTTTTTTTTTTTTCAAGTTTAATTGGAAACATATTAGGGCTGAAAATATCCAACCATCAAAATGACAAAATATTTAAAATAGTTGCCTCCATAAAGGCGCCATGTTGAAGTCCGACTCTCTCTGCCCTTTGGGCCCGGCCTCCCTCCTTCACTAGGGCCAAGAAAAGGCTAGCCTTCAACAAGACCAGGATGTCCTGGCCGCACCGATCAGATCCTCAAAAGGAACCGAGTTTCAAGTGGAGCCTTTCCTAGTTCACGGGGGACCCAATAGCCCGGAAACAGCACAGCCTCCGAGGGCTCAGAGGCATTCAAGGCCGGAGAAGATTCACCCCGCATCGTCTAGACTGCAGAATGGGAGGAACACGACTCCTGGAAGGGACCTTAAAACGCGCAGACTTGGGCCCTAGATGAACACTAAGAACGCCAGCGAGAAGAGATCTTGGAAGCCACTGATTCCAACCGAGGCTCAGGATTGTCAAGCGCCTGGTAACTGGGGCGCGAATTCAGAGCTCGCTTGCCCGCCTCGATGTAAATGAAGGTAGCAGATTGGGCCCGAAAGGAGGGTTTCCTGGGGGGGAGGGGTGGTACTGGATGGGGGTCGTGGCACATCAGGGGCACCGCGAGGAAACTGGTGGAGGGGTGCCAGAGACCCCCCTCGCCCATACACACGCGCCCCCAAAACCAAAATCCCACTCCCAGCACTCTCCCGAAGCGGTCCCGCGCCCATCTCCTGACCCGACGGCGTCTCCCCAGTTGTCAGCGGCGCGTCGCCACGAGGTTCGGGTGGCTGGCAGCTGGCCGATCGGGAGCCCCAAACCGTGGCTGCCCGGCCCGCACCCCCACCCCCGGCCCAGTTGTTCCACTTGTCAGAAGCACTTGGCGTCCGCCCCCGCCGGGGCCCCGAAGGCCAGAAGGCCGACAGGGCCGGCCGGGAGGACAGGTGCGAGCGCTCGCCTTACCTGCAATGCCGAGGCAGAAGAGCTGGAGCAGCACGGCCGGGACGACCCCGTAACGCGACCGCAGCATCTTCGGGCGGCGGCGTGAGCTCTCCTGGCTCCGTCTGCCCGCGGCGCGGCGTGGAGCGGACTGGGCTGGACCGAGGGAGGGGAGGGTTCAGACGGCAGGGGAGGAAGGGCGGGGAGGGCCGGGGGCCGGCCCGCAGGGCAGTGGGCTGGGCTAGGCTGGCCCGCGCAGCCCCGGGCGGCCGGCGGTTCCCGAGACCGGCTGCGGCCACGAGTTGGCGACCCCTCGGTGGCCTTGGTCACGCCGGCGCCTCGCCGGGACCCTCTTCCCGGGTCGTCGTGGCGGTCCTCCCCAGGCTGCCGGGACCCTCTTCCCGGGTCGTCGTGGCGGTCCTCCCCAGGCTGCCGGGCTCTCCGACCAGTCGCGGCGGCTCCGAGCGCGCCTACCGCAGACTCCCGGCGCCGGGCGAGCTCCGGCTCGGGCTCGGGTTCGGGCTGAGCCCGGGGAGGCGAGGGGAGCCCGTGCCCCCTGGTCGGCGGGCTCGAGGCGCGGGGCCCGGGGCGCAGGTGCCGGGGCTGCCGGGGGGTGGAGAGACGGCGGCCAGCGGGGACGGGGCAGGGAGGACTAACCCGGAGGCCAGCGGGGACGGGGCAGGGAGGGCTGTCCAGGCGGCGGGGGAGGCAGGGAGGCGGCAGCGAGACGGCCCGGAACGCGGCCGGACGGGAGGCTGCTCCGAGCAGAGTGGCGGCGGCGGGTGCGGGGGGAGGGAAGGGGGTGTGCGAAACAGAGAAATCGCGAGGGCCGGGTGGGGGCGGCTCTGGCACTTCCCTTTCCTGCCCCCTCCCCTCTCCTCTCCTCCCCGTCCCTCCTCCTCCTCCCCCCCTTCCAGCGGGCTGATTTCCCCTCGGCTGGGCTTCCGAGCAGAATCCCCCCCTCACCCCTTCCTCGGGGCTGCGGGCTTGTGAGGGGCGGGGGTTCGGGGAGGGGGGGGGGGGCCTGGACCATCCGGGGAAGCGCAGACGTCCGCGGCAGCCGCGCGATCCCGAGCAAAGACGGCCCCGACGGAGCGTGCGGGAAGATCCGGACACGCTGCTAGTCCCCGATTTTGCCCTACAATTGTGAACCCCGGTCGGGCTTTATGTCCGGCTCCCAAGAACCCCCGAAAGAGCACACAATCAAGCGAGAGAAAGAGAAAGCCCAGGGATGGAGGGAGGCAGAGACAGGGAGGGAGAGGGAACGCAAAGAGAGACAGAGGAAGAGAAAGAGAGACACAGAGAGAGCTAGAGAAACAGAAACTCAGAGAGAGGAGCGAGACTGAAATGGGTCATCAGAGGCCATGTACAGTCAACTCTTCCCCCATTTTCCAGAGGAGAAAAGTTGAGGCCCAGAGAAGGAGTTGTCTTATCCACGCTCACACAGCAAGTGAAATGTTTTCCAGTAGAGAAGCACGGAGTCCAGTGTTGCGGCTCTGTTTCTGACTGTTGATGACACCCCTCCTCACTCCAGCCCCCAAAGGCCTTCAATCCTCCACCCTCCCTGCAAGTGTGGCCAAGCTGGAGCTCTTGGTTTCCAGGACCCTCTGTCCCCCTCCCATCCTCTGTCCTCCCCCTTTCCTTTTGCCTTCAATCCTTCCCAACATCGGGGGGTTTTCTAACCCTGTACTTTGGACTTTTTTTTTTTTTTCATGATTAAAAAAAAAAATTGACACTTTTATTGAACTTTCAATGGATAAGAATTTCTGGATTCTGAAGGAAAATAGCTACGATAAATTGTGTGCATCAATTTTAACTTCTATAATTTTTAATTTTTTAAAATGATTGGGAATTAGATTAGCTACATCACAGTTTCAGAACCAGAAAATACCTTAGAGGTCAATTTGAGGACATTTTTGGAAAGAATAAATTGTGCATCCAGAGCAAGGAAAATGACTCGTTCAAGGTCTCACAACTAGCAAGTGATGGGAGAGAGGATGTTCAAACCAGAGGTAAACCCAGTGGCAATTCAGGGCTCTCCACTACACTAGGGCCTCATGCTCTGTTTGAGTGTCTTTTGAAAAAAGAAAAAAAGCAAGAAAAGAACATCAAAGCTTAGAGGACCATCTTGACCTACTGGGAAGTGAAGAGCCCAGAATTAGAATTTGAACCCAGAGCCTCTGATTCCAAACCCAGCTCCCTGCACCCTCCTCCTCCAGCCTGAGGCAGCTAGGGGCCCTAGTAGAGTACACACTAGTTTATCTGGTCCCTCCCGTGGATGCACTTTTCAGAAAGAGGGACAACAAAATCATGCTCACCCCCTGCCACATCCTGCCCTGGTCCTTGCCCAACCCTGGGCTCCCCACTTATCAGCTGGCCAGTGACCCCCAAACAGCCAAGCCTTTCCTCCCAAACAGCATGGATCCCATAGCTATCCGAGGTTACCAGTTTGGGTCAGAGACTGGGGAAAGCCTGGCTGCTTGGATCCAACCCACAAGCCATAAGCCACCCATGAAAAAGGGGCACCCATGAAAAGAGACTAAGCAAGGGAGAGCATGGGAGTCAGTTAGAAGGAGGAAGGGCAAGCTGGTTGTCCAAGGCCCAATGACTGAGGTGCTCTGCACCTAGCAGGGTTTTTTAAAAATAAGAAAAAAAAAAACAAAACCCAAAGAGATTTTAAAGAAGGGAAAGGGACCTGAATGTACAAGAATGTTTGTGGCAGCCCTCTTTGTAGTGACTAGAAACTGGAAATTGAATGGATGCCCATCAATTGGAGAATGGTTGGGTCAATTGTGGTATATGAATGTTTTTTAATGTATTTTTTATTAATTTTATAATTATAACATTTTTTGACAGTACATATTCATAGGTAATTTTTTTTTTACAACATTATCCCTTGCACTCCCTTCTGTTCCAAATTTTTCCCCTCCTTCCCTCCACCCCCTCCCCTAGATGGCAGGCATTCCCATACATATTCAATATCTTATAGTATATCCTAGGTACAATATATATGTGCAGAACCGAATTTTGTTGTTGTTGTTGCAAAGGAAGGATTGTATTCAGAAGCTAAAAATAATCTGGGAAGAAAAACAAATACACAAAAAAACAATGTTCACATTTTACACTCATTTCCCAGTGTTCCTTCTCTGGGTGTAGCTGATTCTGTCCATCATTGATCCATTGGAATTGGATTAGCTCTTCTCTATGTTGAAGATATCCACTTCCATCAGAATACATCCTCGTACAGTATCATTGTTGAAGTGTATAATGATCTCCTGGTCCTGCTCGTTTCACTCAGCATCAGTCCATGTAAGTCTCTCCAAGCCTCTCTGTATTCTTCCTGCTGGTCATTTCTTACAGAGCAATAATATGTTATGGAGAGACTTACATAAATTCGCACTCAGTGAAATGAGCAGGACCAGGAGATCACTGTATATTTCAACAACAATACTGTATGAAGATATATTCTGATGGACGTGGCCCTCTTCAACAATGAGATGAATCAAATCAGTTCCAATAGAGCAGGAATGAACTGAACCAGCTACACCCAGGGAAAGAACTCTGGGAGCTGACTATGAACCACTCCATAGAATTCCCAATCCCTCTACCTTTGTCCGCCTGCATTTTGGATTTCCTTCACAAGTTAATTGTACACTATTTCAAAGTCCGATTTTTCTTGTGCAGCAAAATAACCACTTGGACATGCATACATATATTGTATTTAACGTATACTTGAACATATTTAACATGTATTGGTCTGCCAGCCATCTGGGGGAGGGGGTGGGGGGAAGAGGGGAAAAGTTGGAACAAAAGGTTTTGCAGTTGTCCATGCTGAAAAAGGACCCATGCATAGATCTGGTAAATAAAAAGCTATATTTTTTTTAAATAAGGAAAAAACCCAAACCCAACAAGCCTGGGATTCATCGGAAAGGGAACCTCAGAATCTGATGAGTTACTAGTGCCTGTTGATGTTGGTCAGTTTCAATTCCTTAGAGGGGGCTCAATGGGTTAGCCCTAGCTTGATACTCCTGTAGTGGCAGAAAGTAGGGATGGGACTGAGCAAATCCCTTCATCTCCCTGGGCCCGAATTTTCCTCTATAAAATAAAAGGGTTGGATTTGATGGTCTTTGTGGTCCCTTCCAGAGGTGAACGTTTCTGTTCCGAGGACTCCTCCAGCTTTGGCCCTCTCTTTTCTAACTTCCCTTCTAGCTGCCTGACTAAAGGGTCGGTCCACTTCTGACATCCCCTGTTCTCATTCCCCTGTTGTTAGGCCTCTCTCAGCCCTGACTTTCAAGGGCAAGGAGTTTGGAACAAGAACTGAGTTGAAGTCTGCTCCTCAGTATCTTTGTCCTTCGATGAGTTTCTGCTATAAAATTAGAAGATTGTTACCGTTCTCATGTCCAACTCTTTGTGACCCCGGGGCCCAGAGCAGGCCAATGCCGGCCGGGGTGGGCGGTTTCCTTGGCAAAGATATTGGAGTGCTTTGTTGTTTGCTGCTCTGGTAAGCGTCTGAGGCTGGCTTTGAACTCTGGGCTTCCACAATCCAGGTCCACTGCTCTGTCCATGAGATGCCTAGCTGCTGCCCAGAGAACTGGACCAGGTGAATTCCAAAGTCCACTCCAGTTCCCTGTGCTCCAAGTTGCTAGCCAGAGATTCCAGGATCCCTTCTCACTTGCATCCACTTCACAGACTGATCCCTTCCGTGACCTCAGGGGCCTTCTCCTAGGAACCTCAGTTCACTATATCCATCCTGGCTTCCTCTGCTCCTATTTCATCTCTTAGGGGGGCTGGAAGAAAAGCCAAAAGGACCAGGGGCAGACAGGAGTCCTGGTCTTGTGCTGTACTTTGTTGTTCAATCATGTACAACTGTCCATGACCCCACTGGGAATCTTCCTGGCAGAGACACTGAAGGACTTGCCATTTCCTTCTCCAGTTCATTTGATAGATGAGGGAACTGAGGCAAACAGGGTCAAGTGACCAGCTGCCACCCAGCTAGGAGATGTCTTTGGCTGGATTTAAAATAGAAGTCTTCCTGACTTCAGGTCTCACACTATGCAATCAATACAGCATCCCCTAGCTGCCCCTTAACTAGCCATGTAGCATTTTGCATCTTTCTCTGACCCTCAAATGTTCTCTTCTGTTAAATGGGTCTGATTACTGGAAGGATCAGCTCATATGGAAACAAATTAAATCAAAGCTCTGAAACTTCATTGTCTGCATTTCTGAGTGATTAGGAAAGCAATTTGAAAATTCTTCCACAAAATGAATCATTCTCATTAGTCTTCCTATCACAGTGGACCCAGAAAAAGGAGATGTGAATTGTACCTCTTTCCCTTCTTTATGAAAACAGGGGGACCATGGCTATGCAATGACATTCCCTCGGAAAAAGTGGCTATACCAATTGTCTTTATCAATCTGCTTCTTTTTTATTCTTTGTTCCAAGAGAAGAACTGAATGAGGGATGATTTGACAATGAAGGAGAAGGCAAAACACAAGGTCATTTTAAAGGGAAGGAAGCTCTGGCATCCAGGACAGGCTGAACTTAGTCAAAGGACTTGCTTCCCTCCACAAGTGGGAGTGTTTTGTCAATGTAAAAGAGTAAAAAGGGGGGCCTATTATGCAAATAGGAGACAATCCAGAAAGCAGAGAGGCAGTCAAGCAGTTAACACTACCCAGAGCCCTGGATGAAGGACCACAGGAGACTTACCAGAAACAGGCGTCGTTTAGCCAAAGCATCAGGTTTTAGGCTGCATTTTTTCTGTTTGTATGCAGTTGTTAAGAGGGAAAGGGGGAGGTAGGAACACATCCGGAATTCTTGTCCCCCAGCTTCAGGTCCTTTAAAAACGAAGGAGGATGGAGGAGGAGGCTCCCGATTGGATTTTCCCTAGGTCTTTTGACCTTTCCTAGTTGACTTATTCTCATGGCATTCTTTTGGGGGGGGCTACAATGATGCTAATAAGAAGAAACGGTGGAAGCCCAGATCTGGGCCCTCGGAAGCTATTTCATCTTCCTCTTTTGGGTTCAGCCCTCTCATTTTACAGAGGGGCAAACTGAGACCCAGGAAGGGGAAGAGTCCAATGTCACACAGTGTCAGAAGCAAGACATCTGCCTCCTGATAACCTCTTTGTAGTCCAACGGACATGTCAGACAAAGAATTATCATAATTTCTAAAGCCAAATACATCAGATTCTTTACTAAGTTGATGAGAAAAGGAAAGGTGAAAGTGTCTTCCAAGCACCTTAATTGATGAATTTTAGGGCTGCATTTTTAAAAAACAATAGTTTGATGACCATATTTCATCAGAATAGGTTTCTTATGTAATCCTAAATGGATTTATTTTATGCATTAAAAAGCAGGCGTCTAGAGCTTCGTGTAAGGCCAAGTTTCAGCTTCCTGGCCACCAGAAGATCCACAACTCCAAGAAATGGGGATTGGCCAAGTTCAATGCTGATGAATTTGGGGAGATGATAGCTGAGAAGTGTCTCATTCCTGATGGCTGTGGGATTAAGTACATCCCCAGGCAAGACCCCTTGGACAAATGGCAGGCATGTATGCTGTGACATCGACCTTTTGCAGGCATGAATAAACCTAGATAACTGCTAAAAAATAAAATAAAATAAAAACAGGCTTATTGGAAAGAATTATATGAACTGATGCTGAGTGAAGTGAGCCAAGAGAACACTGTACACAGCAACAGCAAGATTATGTGATGATCAACTGGGATGAACTTGGCTCTTTGCAACAATGAGGTGATTCAGGGCAATTCCAATAGACTTGCCACTGCAGAGAGCCGCCTGCATCCAGAAAGAGAACTGTGGGGACTGAACGTGGATCAAAGCATAATATGTTCCCTTTTTGTTTGTGTGTTTGTTTTTTCTTCGTTGGGATTCTTTCCTTTGGTCTGATTTTTCTTGCACAAGGTGACGAATATGGAAATATGTTTAAAAGAATTGCACATATTTAACCTGTATCAGATTACTCACTGTCTTGGGGAGAAGGAAAAGAAGGGAGGAAGGGAGAAAAATGTGGAACATAAAGTCATACAAAAATGAATGTTGAAAATGTTCTTTACATATTTTTGGAAAAATAAAGTGCTGTTGAAAAATTGTAAAAAACCACAGGCTTCTAAGAAGGGGCCTGTGTCAGATGGATGGCCCCAGGGCCTACCTATGCCAGGTAGGGGTCAGCACCCCCGCAGTAGATGGGCACCCCTCATTTGGCCTCTAGCCAGACTGTGAAGTTGTCTTTTTCCTTGGGGGCTTCTCCAGATCTGGCTGTTGCCTGCCCAGAGACATCCAATCACTTTCTGCCAGATAAGCAGATCTGACAATACGCAGGTCTGGCTCCCTGATGACTCCTAGCAATTGGCACCTGATCCGCACCATTTCGATCCAATGAGCACTTAAAAGGCTCATGTATTTTAGTACTGAGAATTGGTTGTTGTTGAATTGCTGGGACTCCATTTGGAGTTTTCTTGGCAAAGGTACTGAAGCGGTTTGCCATTTCCTTCTCTGATTCATCAAATGGATGAGGAAACTGAGGCAGATAAATTTAAATGACTTGACCAGGGTCACAGCTAGTGTCCGAGGCTGTATTTGAACTCAGATTCTCCTGACTCTAGGGCCCTTGCTCTATCCACTGTGCCCTGAGGGTTGGGAAATCTTTCATAATCCAGCTCCTTCAGACCTTTCTAGTCTTCTTACAATTTATTCTCCATCAGGTGCCCTACAATTAAGTAATACCAACTTCAAACACTCCATCTCCTACCTCCAGAAATTTTCTCTGCTGCCCTTCATACCTTGGGCACTGTTCCCATCTCATCGTGCCTCCTGACAGCCCTGGCTTCCTTCAAATCCTAGCTAAAATCTCACGTTTTACAGGAAGCCTCTTTCGATCCCTCTTAATGCGAATGTATTTCTCTGAAATTATCTCCTATGTATCATGGATATATCCTGTTTGTACGTGGTTCTTTTCACAAGGATGCCAATCAGTTGGGGAATCGTTGGACAGGCATATGAGAAATACTATTGTTTGCTATAAGAAATGACGAAGGAGGTGGTTTCAGAGAAACCTGTGAAAACGTGTATGAACTGATGTAGAATGAAGTGAAAAGAACCAGGACGCCAATTTTTTCTATGATAACTGTATTGTACAGATAAATTACTTTGAAAGAACTAGAAACTCTGATTGATCCAATGGCTAAATACACTTCCAGATGACTCGTGATGAAAAATGCTGCCCACATTCTGAGAGAGGTGATGGACCCCAACTGAATACTGAGACTTTTTTGGACCCAACTTATGAAGGAATTTATTAGGCCTGACTACACATGTTTATAAAGTGTATATACATCTGCAGGAACCTTTTCTTTCTGTTTTCTCTGTGTTGTCTTGCTTTATCAGTTCTGGGGGCAGAGGTGAGGGAAGAGGAGGAGGTGAGAGGGCTAGTTGAGAGACAAGTGAAACCCAGACAGATTTGGTAAATGTGGAATAGAAGACCAGCCCTGGGCTTTACTATGCCTGTTACACAATAGGCACGGCATAAGTGTTTCTTAGCTTTCAAATCTCAGCTCATGATTCTCTAGTTGTGTGACCCTGGACAAGTCACTTAATTTATCTCAGCCTCTCTTTCTTCTTCTGTAAAATGCAAGGGTTAAACTAGATTATCTCTAAAGTCCCTTACTGTTTTGGTGTTTATGTTCTCTGTCTGAAATCCCTTCCAGCTCTAATATTCTATGTTGTATAAACCCTTTCATCCCTAATGATCAGAGAAACCTGAAAAGCCTTGGAGAAACCAAGAAGAAATCCTGGCAGCTTACTTGGTCATCTGAAACTGGCAAGTTGAGGCTGAAACAGTATACTCCAACCATGCAGAGGATCTGATTTTCGATTTTTTCCAGTACCTGGTTTACCACAGCAAACTGCTACTGCCTTTGAGACCTTGGTGGGGTTATGTCTGGGGCATGCTAGTGATCCCTCTGGGATTGGCCAACTGGGACTGGCTCACCAATTTGGTGATCACCTAAACAAAAGACTCACCACATTTGCCATTCACTGTTTTCTTCTGTTATCATTATCCAAGATTCCTGACCCCTCCAGGTCTCAGTTTTCCATTTGTTTTTTCATTTGATAAAACTTTCCATTCCATAAAATGACAAGACTGGATTAGATGCTGTTCAAGGTCCCTAAATATCGCATGTTTAGTAGAAAGAATACCAGATACCACTTCATACCTATCAGATTGGCTAAGATGACAGGAAAAGATAATGATAAGTATTTGAGGGAATATGGGAAAAATGAGAAACTAATGCAACCATTCTGGAGAACACTTTGGAACTATGCCCACAGGGCTTTAAATTGTGCATGCCCTTTGATCCGGCAGTCTCATTAATAGGTCTGTATGTCAAAGAGGTCATAAAAGAGGGGAAAGGACCCACTTGTTTGTGCAGCTCTTTTTGTAGTGGCAAGGAACTAGAAACTGAGTGGATGCCCGAATGGTATATGAATGTAACGAAACATTATGTTCTATAAGAAATAATGAGCAGGCTAATCTTAGAAAAGCCTGGAAAGACTTAAATGAACTCATGTTGAGTGAAGTGAACCAAGAGAACACTGTACACAGCAACAGCAAGATTATGTGATGATCAACTTGGCTCTTCCCAACAACGAGGTGATTCAAGGCAATCCCAATAGACCCCCACTTCACATTGCTGAAGGAAGAATAAGACAGGAAAGAAACCAACACGGAAAGAGCCGGTGATTTCTAGCACGTCCCTGTCCCCAGATTGTTCTACTGGAGACTTTAGGGAACTTCCCCTTGGATGAGATCTCCTTCTCCCTTTCGGTTGAGCTGAGTTACCTCGCTCCCATTGATTTTGGATTCTCTGGTATGTTTTCTCCTAAGTCTGCTTGCTCCGATTTCTGTCTCGCTATCAATTTGGATAAATGGGTTGCTTTGCTAATTGTTTTATGTGTTCATTGAGAAACTGGTATTTGGTGGGAAGGGAGCCAAGTCTTGGGTATAAAGGTAGGGTCCTCCTTTCCTCATTAGGGGGAATGTAGACTAATAATATTTAAGAAAACAGATAGAATCCTAGTCTGGGACTTCCCCTCTGAGCAGAGTGGAGTGTTCAAACTTCTGGTCCCAACTTCCCACTTAGCCTCGTGGCAGGAGAGGAAGTAGGCACTAGCAACTGAAGGAATTGAGAAAGTTCTCAGGCTTGAGCTGAACTTTGAAGAAAACTAAATCTCTGAAGGTAAGGACGGAGTGTGCTTCAGACATGGATAATAGCTGTGCTCTGCTGATAGTAATGGAATGGCACGTATAAGGAACGGTAAGTTGGTACCATTCACTATGCCATATTGATGATGAAGGGAAGGAATATGGCTTATGCCTGGAGAGGTAGATTTGGGCAACCTTGTAAAGGGATCTAAATAATAATAGAGTAAAAGCTGCCCCCTTATCTGTAGCACAGGATGTCATTGGGAGATAGAACCCATTGTCTAGATAAGCAGATATGGAGCCAAATTATGAAGAGATTTAAATGCCAAATGGAAGCATGTTGCAGTTGTCATAAAGAAAATAGAAAACCACCAGAGTTTTTAAGCAGGAGAATACCTTGGTCAGACCTGTGTTTTTAGCAATATTACTTTGTCATCTGGATGGAAGATGGTTTGGAAAGAGACATGAAAGAAGGAAATGACTTAAAAGGTTAAAGCAATTGTCCAGGTGAGAAGGGATGTAAGTAGAGAGAAGGAAGATCCATGGGAGAGATGTTGGGAGGGGGTAAAAAAGAAAAGACTTGAAAATGGGACTGAAAACTACTGAGGCATATGGGCTTGTCAAGGATAAAGCTGAAGTTGAGAACCTGGGTGACTATAAATGGTGCTCATGATAGAACTAGAGAAGTTTGTAAGAGAGCCAGGTGTGTGGGGAAGTGGAAAAGGAGTTAACATGTTGAGTTTGAAATACCTATGTAATCCTTTACTGAGAGAAATGGAAAGGGTGAAGAAGAGGTTTGGAAAAATCTGATAACAATCCTAGGAAGGTGGTGCTATTATTACCTCCATTTTACAGTTGAAGAAACTGAGGCAGACCGAGGTTAAAGTGACTTGCCCAGGATCACACAACTAGGAAGTGTCTAAGGTCAAATTTGAACTCAGACTCGTCTAGACCCTTCTGGGAAAAGGAAATCCATTAAGGATTGAGCCTCTACCTGGAGGCAATAAAGGCTCAATTGAGATCAGGTGATTATCAAATTAGGCTAAATCCCAGCAGTAGCAAAAGAGAGCAGAGAGGGATGATGATAGGGGCAATCCAGGGTTGGTATTTGGCAAGGCAAAAGTTGTGATAAAACAAGAAAGCAATGATGTAGAAAACAGCACAAAGTTGTACTGGTTAACAGGGCCAAGAGTGGAAGGGAAAGTAAATGCTTTCAATAAAGCATTCAATAAAGCAATAAAGGTGGGAAATCCTGATGGTCACAGTAAGGATGAAGAAGAGACTTAGGAGGGCCTGGGGCAAGGGAGGAATGGAATGATAGGTTAGGGTGGGCTAGGAAAATCTCAGGAGGATGGAAATGGAATATTTATAAATGAAGTCAAGTATATGGCCATCACTGGGTCATCAAGGTGGAATCAAGGTGAAGGTCTTGGGAACTGAGGAAGGTGAGGAAGTTTGCATGATGTCTGTGGCGAAATCAACATCAATATTAATGTTCCCAAGTACAAGGGCAGGAGTTAAATTAGAAAGGAAAATTAGGAATCAGGCATTGAATTCTTTGAGAAAGAATGACCCAGGAGCTGATACATAGCAGTCCCCAAGATCTAGATAGAATGAGAGCTGGATAGAGTGACCCTAGTGAAGAAGTTCCTGAGTAATGGCAGCAGAAGGAGGTCCTAGAAGTGACAATGGGAAGCAAGGAATATGCTGCCTCTTCCTCCTGGCCCAGTAGACTTTTGAGAAGGTAAGCAAGAATGGGAAAGAATACAGCATATTGTTCTGGAGGGAGCCAGGTTTCAGTAAGTACCAGAAGAGCAAAAGAGATAGAAGATGTAGAATAAAGTGAACTTTTTTTCCCCAAGCTCTCCCCAATACATTCCTATAAACAACCTTTAAAAACACATTGAATCAAATTCTGAAGTGGGAAAAGCAACAGAAAGTCACTTGGGCATCTGGGTGGAAGATGGTTTGAAGACAGAAAAGAGTTTGAAGAGAGAAAAGTAGGGAGATGACTTAGGAGGCTACAGCAATAGTCTGGATGAGAAGGATATGAGTGGAGAAAAGGGAGATCCATGGATAAGATGCTGGAAGGGGGTAGAAATGAAAAAGTTTGAAAATTACTTAGCTGTGTAAACAAGCAGGAGAAAAAGTCAGAAGATTGGGCCAGACACCACCATGCCTCCTAGGGGTGAACAGAGCCCAATTCTAACATAAAGTCCAAAGTTAAGAAATAGGCTGGAAAAATCGGCAAACAACAACAAACAAAACACCTGAACACAAATGTCTGTGGGGACAGAGAAGCTCAAGACACAAACTCAGAAGAAAGAAATGACTTGAAAACATCTTCAAGCAAAGTCTCAAAGAAAAATGCACATTGGATACAAGCCCAAATGAATTCCTAGAAGAATTAAAGATGAAAAAAGAACAAGAAGAAAAAAACAGATAGAGGAAAAATTGGGGAAATAAATGAAAGCAACACAAGAAAATTATGAAAAGGAAATTAATAGCTTGGTAAAAAGAAGAATAAAAATACTGAAATCATACAAATGAGTTTCAGAGGACCCAATGGAATGAGCTAGCAGAGCTGGTTTGAGACTTGGGAGGGATTAGACTGAGGCTGATGAGGATGGTGACAGGGAAGAGCATGATTTTCACTTAAGCAGCTGAAAATACAGCATTCTTAGGATTGGGATAGGAAGAGTTGAGGGTTTAACTATAGTACTAAGATGTAGCACCATGGGACCAGGGTTCTACTCTTGACAATCCTGTTAATGGCGGGGAATGGCATCTGTTCTCATTCAAGTACTAAGGAAGACAAGAGATTGGATGTAGGATAATGGTTCTTGTTAGATAATGTTCTAGAATCAAGAGGTCTGGAATCTGAGTTTGAACTTCACTTGGGGTGAAAAATAGGGAGATATTGAACAAAGAGAGCAAAGAGAGGCATGACAAGACCATATCTGTGCATGAAGAAGATCATTCTGAAAAGGATTAGATCAGAGCATGTGACTCCCATACAAAACCAATGTTTGGGGCATACAGATTGGGTCAGAGTAAGTATTATCTCTCCAATATTTATGATCCCTTGTGGACCCCCAAGTTCAGATTTCCATTTCTTTTTCCTGACTTTCTTTTTTTTATTTTATTAATTTTATAATTATAAATTTTTGACAGTATATATGCATGAGTAATTTTTTTTATAACATTATCCCTTGTATTCATTTTTCCAAATTTTCCCCTCCCTCCCTCTACTCCCTCCCCAAGATGACAGGCAATCCCATACATTTTGCATGTGTTACAGTATAACCTAGATACAATATATGTGTGTAAATACCATTTTCTTGTTGCACGTTATGTATTGGATTCCGAAGGTATAAGTAACCTGGGTAGATAGACAGTAGTGCTAACAATTTACATTCACTTCCCAGTGTTCCTTCTCTGGATGTAGTTGTTTCTGTCCATCATTGATCAACTGGAAGTGAATTGGATCTTCTTTATGTTGAAGATATCCACTTCCATCAGAATATATCTTCATACAGTATTGTTGTTGAAGTGTATAGTGATCTTCTGGTTCTGCTCATTTCACTCAGCATCAGTTCATGTAAGTCTCTCCAAACCTTTCTGAATTCAACCTTCATATACCATAATTTACCCAACCATTCTCCAATGGATGGACATCCATTCATCTTCCAGTTTCTAGCCACTACTAAAAGAGCTGCCACAAACATTTTGGCACATACAGGTCCCTTTCCCCTCTTTAGTATTTCTTTGGGTTATAAGCCCAATAGTAGCACTGCTGGATCAAAGGGTATGCACAGTTTGATAACTTTTTGGGCATAGTTCCAAATTGCTCTCCAGAATGGCTGGATTCTTTCACAACTCCACCAACAATGCATCAGTGTCCCAGTTTTCCCACATCCCCTCCAACATTCATCATTATTTGTTCCTGTCATCTTAGCCAATCTGACAGGAGTGTAGTGGTATCTCAGAGTTGTTTTAATTTGCATTTCTCTGATCAGTAATAATTTGGAACACTCTTTCATATGAGTGGATATAGTTTCAATTTCATCATCTGAGAATTGTCTGTCCATATCCTTTGACCATTTATCAATTGGAGAATGGTTTGATTTCTTATAAATTAGGGTCAGTTCTCTATATATTTTGGAAATGAGACCTTTATCAGAACCTTTAACTGTAAAAATATTTTCCCAATTTGTTACTTCCTTTCTAATCTTGTTTGCATTGGTATTGTTTATACAGAAACTTTTTAGTTTGATGTAATCAAAATCTTCTATTTTGTGATCGATAATGATCTCTAGTTCTCCTCTGGTCATAAATTCCTTCCTCCTCCACAGGACTGAGAGGTAGACTATCCTCTGTTCCTCTAATCTATTTATGATCTCATTCTTTATCCCTAAATCATGTACCCGTTTTGATCTTATCTTGGTATAAGGTGTTAAGTGTGGATCCATATCTAATTTCTGCCAAACTAATTTCCAGTTTTCCCAACAGTTTTTTTTCAGAATTTTTATCCCAAATGTTGGTATCTTTGGGTTTGTCAAACACTAGATTGCTATAGATGTACCCTTTTTTGTCCTTTGTACCTAATCTGTTCCACTGATTGACTGGTCTATTTCTTAGCCAATACCAAATGGTTTTGGTGACAGCTGCTATATAATATAATTTTAGATCAGGTACACTTAGACCACCTTCCTCTGACTTTTTTTTTCATTAATTCCCTTGAAATTTTCAACCTTTTGTTCTTCCATATGAATTTTGTTGTTATTTTTTCTAGGTCATTGAAATAGTTTCTTGGGAGTCTGATTGGTATAGCACTAAATAAATAGATTAGTTTGGGGAGTATTGTCATGTTTATTATATTCGCTCAGCCTATCCAGGAGCCCTGAATGTTTTTCCAATTATTTAAATCTGACTTTATTTTTGTGGCAAGTGTTTTGTAATTTTGCTCATATAATTCCTGACTTTTCTTTGGCACAAGGATTCCCAAATATTTTATACTCTCAACATTTGTTTGGAATGGAATTTCTCTTTGTATCTCTTGCTGTTGCATTTTGTTGGTGATGTATAAAAATGCTGAGGATTTATGTGGATTTGTTTTGTATCCTGCAACTTTGCTAAAGTTGTGAATTATTTCTAATAACTTTTTATTAGAATTTCTGGGGTTCTCTAAGTATACCATCATATCATCTGCAAAGAGTGACAGTTTGATTTCCTCATTACCTACTCTTATTCCTTTAATCTCTTTCTCGGCTCTTATTGCTGAGGCTAGCATTTCTAATACAATATTGAATAATAATGGTGATAGTGGGCAACCTTGTTTCACTCCTGATCTTACTGGGAAAGGTTCCAGTTTATCTCCATTACATATTATGCTTACTGACGGTCTTAAATATATGCTCCTGATTATTCTAAGGAATAGTCCATTTATTCCTATACTCTCAAGCGTTTTTAGTAGGAATGGATGTTGGATTTTGTCAAATGCTTTTTCTGCATCTATTGAGATGATCATATGGTTTTTATTAATTTGATTATTAATATGGTCAATTATACTAATAGTTTTCCTAATATTAAACCAGCCCTGCATTCCTGGTATAAATCCTACTTGATCATAGTGTATTATCCTGGGGATGATTTTCTGAAGTCTTTTTACTAATATCCTATTTAAGATTTTAGCATCAATATTCATTAAGGAAATTGGTCTATAGTTTTCTTTCTCAGTTTTCGATCGACCTGGTTTAGGTATCAGTACCATGTCTGTGTCATAAAAGGAGTTTGGTAGGACTCCTTCATCCCCTATTTTTTCAAATAGTTTATATAACATTGGGGCTAATTGTTCTTTAAATGTTTGGTAGAATTCACATGTAAATCCATCTGGTCCTGGGGATTTTTTCCTGGGGAGTTGATTAATAGCTTGTTCTATTTCTTTTTCTGAGATATGACTATTTAAGCAATTTATCTCTTCCTCTGTTAATCTAGGAATTCTATATTTTTGGAGGTAGTCATCCATTTCACTTAAGTTATCAAATTTATTGGCATAAAGTTGGGCAAAGTAACTCCTTATTATTTTTCTAATTTCCTCTTCATTGGTCCTTTTCCTGACTTTCTACTTGTCTTTGTCCATGACATTTTGAAATTCCAGAGAAAGACATGTTCTCTATCTGGCCTAGTATTTGGATCTTGCTTGTTTGCATCCTGATTTAGGTCATGCTCCTCTTTCCCCAAGAGGGAGTGAATCCTCCCATTCCTATCTCCTCACACACCTCCAAACAGCCCCACTGATTGCCCTAATCACCAACACAATGTTAATTCCTTGCAAAAGATATGGCAATCTAGTCCTACTAGTATTAGAACAAGAATTCTCCCCACAATTTCCCCAATGATCACCTGTAAAAGATAGGAAATTGATAATCCTGAGTTACTGTTGCTTTTCTGGTTCTTTTCACACCCTTAACAATGGAGATGTTACACAGAATTCTTCAGACTGTAGCTCACAACAGGGTCAATTGAATTAGAAGTGGTGTAGCCATGCTGTCATGTCATTGACTAGGAGTGGGAAACCCAAAACATCTTCCTTAAAAACATATTAACACTCTAGAGAATCAGGTTGGTTCAGAAAAATTATCAACTCTCTCACACCCCTTCGATTTTGGCTTCCCAATCTCATGTATTTATGCCTAGGATTCCCTCCAAAATACTTGAAAAGGCCAAAAAGGCAATTTCAATAGACTTGGGAGGGAAAATGCCATCCCTATCGAGAGAGAAATCTACGGAGACTGAATATGGATCAAAACATAGTATTGTTTCCCCTTTTTGTTTCTTTGTTTTTTCTTTCTCATGGTTTTTTTTTCCCTTTTGGTCTTATTCTTCTTGCACATGACAAATATGGAAATATGTTTAAAAGAATTGCACATATTTAACCTAAATGAGATTGCTTGCTGTCTTGGGGAGGAGAAAGGTAAGGGAGGAAAGAAGAAAGTCTGGAACACAGAATCTTACAAAAACAAATGTTGAAAATTATTTTTACATGTATTTTAAAAATAAAATACTTTAGAAAACTAAAAAGAAAAAGGAAAAAGAGAAGGCCTAGCTGATAAAATAAATGGAGCTGTAATATTGAAAGCAGAATGGGAGTTTTACACCATTAGGAAGAATTGTCATTGTAACTGAAGTTTCCTGAGACTTTGCCTTCACAAAGCTTTGCTGATGGATTTGTGTGTCATTTTATTTGAAATGTGTTGCCAGAACAGAAGAGCAGGGGGATAATCATCTTAAGGCTGTTCATAGTGATGAGGTTAGTGGCAGGCAGAGATCCCCTTACAATCGATGCAGGTTTTTCATGAAAGAATTCATGAAACCCCGAATTATTAGTTGGCAAAAATGAAAGTTTGTTTTTGAATAGAAACCAGTTTGCTAAGAGACTGACTTCCATAGTGGCAAAGTCTATTAGGGAGATGGAATCTGGCATTGAGAAGAGAATGCCTTCTCAGTGGGCAGAGGGTCCTCACAGGCAGCTATGCCAAGGAAAGGTCCCTTGGCCTGTCATGATCCTGCTTTGGCCCTCTGCAAAGAGGGAGTCCAGAAACTGCCCTTTAAAAGGAGTCTTGAGGTTTCAGGACTCAGGTTCCCAGGCTTAGATTTTTATCAGTTTTCAGCCCAGATCTCCTATTGGAATTCACAATGAAGAGGTCAAAAGAGAAAGCCCAAGACACAAATGATTAACAGAGAAATTCCTGTATTAGAAAAGGTTAAAGGAGATAACCTGAGACACAAATGATTAATAGAATTTTACATCCTTAAGAGAAATTCCTGTCTTATTTACAAGTCTCTCAGGAACCTCTTTGATATACAAACATCTCTGTATCCGAAGGAAGCAGAAAAGTCCTTTGCAAATAAAAACTTTGTTTTATGATCCTGTTTCATGTATAAAATGAATCGCCAAACTTCTATTCCTTGGACTAGGCTCTTCTCTGCCTTTTGCCCGCCGACTTTGCTGCAGCGTCCCCTTTCAGGCAGTCTGGCCTTTCTCCCTGGAGGCCAATTGCCTGCCTATCCCTTTATTAATCAATAAAGATTTTGTTTTAACACAGCATTGAGTAGCGAATTCATTGGCTAACTAACCCGGCCTTGGTACTTTGGGAAGGAGGAGAGAGACAGACAGCCAGACTGACCCATCTTCTTAGAGCCTCATTTTGCCTTCATCAACAACCCTTCAAAGGGGTGTTTTTTGACCAGGATTTCTAATTGAATCAAAGGCTCTGGCATCCCCGAAAGATAACTTATCTGGGGGGCTAGGCCTTCCCCAAGAGGGGCTGAGACTCCAAAACGTATCACACATCAAAAGGAAACGCAGTTTCAGAGTGATAATCTTAAAGGGAACACAGCTTCAATAAAGGGAACAGTTTCCCTCCCCCTTCAATAGAAACAGCGGTTAAAGGCTGAATGGGAGGAAGCCCCTTCCATTATAGACAATCAATTTGGCGAAAATTGCCTTGGGGCACCCAAGGCTAAGTTTTGTATGTCAATAAACTGGAGCAATGGATAGATAGAGTGGCAGGCCTAGAGTCAGGAGGACCTGAGTTCAAATGTGGTTTCAGATATTTATTAGTTGTATGACCCTGGACAAGTTACCTCAAGTTGCCTCAGTTACCTCATCAAAAAAATGAGCTAGAGAAGGAGATGGCAAAACACTCTAGTATCTTTGTCAAAAAAAACCTCAACTGAGGTCACGAGGTCATGAAGACACAACTGACAAAAATGACAGAACAACAAATATTTATTAAGCATCTACTAGGTGCCAGTCAACTGTGCTAAATTCTGGGAATAGAAAAAGAGGCAAAAGACAGTCCCTGCCCTCAAGGAGTCTACAATTTGATGGGAGAGACAACAATGAAATAACTCTATGCAAAACAAGCTCTGTTCAGGATCAATAGGAGAGAATGACTAGGGGAAAGGCCCTGGAATGAAGAGGGCTGGGGAAAGCTTCCTCTAGGAGGTGAGACTTTAGTTGGGACTTAAAGCCAGGGAAGGTAGGAAGTAGAGATGAAAAGGGAGAGCATTTCAGTCAGAGATAATGCGTGAGATGGAGAGTCTGGTTTATGTCTTTATGGTTTTAGTCTTGCTTAATAACCAAGAAGCCAATGGCACTATAGTGGAGAGACCCTGTTGGGAGACAAGGTGTAAAAAGACTAAGAAGGAAGGAGGGGTATGCAGTATGAAGAGCTTTGAATGCAAAGCATAAAACTTTGTATTTAATGCTATATTTTGTCATGCCAGCAGTTAAACTGTCCATTGTCTGGGACCATCTACTCACTAGGCAAGGGAGATTTGCACATTTGTGTACTGAGTCAAGCCCCACCTTGCTATAGTCTAGTTTAAGCTCAGGTTTGGGGTAAATGGCCTTTATTCAATGCCCACGCCTACTGCTGGCTTTCCATTTCCCTCCTTCACACTGACTGTAGTCATCAGTCTTCAAGGTAGCATTTAACCTTTTGGACTTGCTTTAATCTAGTACTAAGAAATGACAAGGGGAGCTTCCACCAATCCTCTACATGCTGGGGAGGGTGGAGGCTTCCCCACTCTTCCCTAGAAACCTGCAGGAGATCAATCTAATGTGACCTTTAAGGATACCGAGAAAATGCCACAGAAGGTCCTTAGGGACCAACACTCTGCCTCTCAGAGGAGATTCACCATACCTGACCTTTGCACAATGTCAGTTTCCAAAGGATGGTCTTATCTATCCCCTCATTTGATAATCACCAAACCCCTAGGAGTTAGGGAGGGTCACTGCTCTTATGCCGACTTCAGTTCCCTGATCTAGCAAACAGAGAATAGCAATCATTGAATTGTCTTTACTTGGACTTGGCAAACTTCAAAGACTCTAAAGATCTGCATTAATTGATGCCCCATAGGCTAAGTTACTTGCCTGCAATCATTGTTTGATTCCATTGTCCCAAGAGCAAGACTCAGCTGCACAGTCAGACTTGGCAAGTTCAGGCTGAACCTTGGAACTAAGGTCCTGATTGGCCAATTCCCTTTCAGGGAAGATCTATGCCTGCTCTCTGGAACAGCTAACTGTCCAGAAACTCTCTGAGCTCCAGGCCTCCTATCCAACCACCAAGAGCTCACTCATATTCAAGCATGCTCACAGACAAGCCTCACAGGCTCACAGAGTCACAGAATTGGAGAACTGGAAGGGATATCTGAAGCTAATTGTTCAGTCATGTGGGGTTTTCTTTTTTTCTTTTAAATTAATTTATTTAAAACTTAAATACAAAATAAGAAAAAACAAAATAGAAAAAGAAAGACAGAAAATTTAAAAAAAATTGTGATATGCCCAGCAGAACATCAGATAAGATTTGAAATAATAATAAATTTCCATTTCAAGAAAATATATATAGTGATTGAAGATCTATTCACGACTATCTTTCTTTTGCTTCTTTCTAGGTTATTCTTTTGTTCTCTGCCATGTGGTTTTCTTGGCAAAGATATTGAAGAAAGTTCTTTTCCAGTTCAGGAATTAAGGCAAATAGGCGTTACGTGACTTATCTAGGATCAAACAGCTAGTAAGTGTCTGAGGCTATATTTGAACTCACATCTTCCTGGCTCCATGCTTGTTATTCTATCCATTGCACCACCTAGTGCCCCTATTCATTTAACTCAAACACAAAAGGAATACCCCCATAACATAACCAGCAAATTGAAATTTTAATCCAACTTAACATTTATTGCACACCCACTGTGTGCAAAGCATTAGGTTTAGGACTGTGCAGGCTACAAAATTTTGATGACAATCCCTGTCCTCAGAGAGCTTATGATCTACTAGGAGAGTAAAACATATACATAAATAACTACAACAAAAGTAAATATATAATAAACGACATTTAAACAAATAATAAATGCAAGTAAAGCGTATGTCATATAATAAAGGATATAAATATCTAAAATATATGAAAACTGTAAATAAAGGTATTTGCTGAGAAAAATGATCAGGGCAGGTTCTTGGAAAAGCGGAGTTGTAAAGGATACGAAAGAGGCAGTGTGGGATAGTGGATAGAGAGAAAGTTATCTTCAGAGTTAGAAAAACTAGGGTTCAGGTCTTCATTTTGTGTGGCTCTAAGCAAGCTATAATCTCTTGGTATTCTAGAAAATTCTCTAAGATTTGGAGATACCAACCTACATTGGTAGTAGAGGGCATTTCACATGGAGTATAATAAACTCCGTGAAGGCAGTTTTCATTTTTTTTTAAATTTTTATTATATATAATGTGGATCAAAGCATAGTATTTTCACCTTTTGTTGAGGTTGTTGTTGTAGGTTGGCTTGGTTTTTTTTTTTTCTTTTTTGCATCTTTTTCCCTTTTGATCTGATATTTCTTTCTCAGCACGATGAGTATGGAAATATGTTTAATTGAACATATTTAACATAGATTTTTTTTTGCTTTCTTGGGGAGGAGAGAGGAGAGAAGAGAGGGAGAAAAATTTGGAACACAAAGTTTTGCAAAGGTGAATTTTGAAAACTATCTTTGCATATAAAATACTAGTAAAAAAAGAAAGAAAAAGAGAAAGAAAGAGGAAAAAAGAAAGAGAAAAAGAGAAAGAAAGAGTGAAAGAGAGAAAGAAAGAAAGAAAGAGAGAGAAAGAAAGAAAAAGAAAGAAAGAAAGGAGAAAAAGAAAGAAAAAAGAGAAAGAGAAAGAAAGAAAAAAGAGAAAAAGATAGAGAGAAAGAAAGAGAGAAAGAAAGAAAGAAAGAAAGAAAGAGAGAGAGAGAAAGAAAGAAAAAGAAAGAAAGAAAGGAGAAAAAGAAAGAAAAAAGAGAAAGAGAAAGAAAGGAAAAAGAGAAAAAGATAGAGAGAAAGAAAGAGAGAAAGAAAAAGAAAGAAAGAAAGAAAGAAAGAAAGAAAGAAAGAAAGAAAGAAAGAAAGAAAGAAAGAAAGAAAGAAAGAAAGAAAGAAAGAAAGAAAGAAAGAAAGAAAGAAAGAAAAAAAGAAAGAAAGAAAGAAAGAGAAGGAGAAAAAAGAAAATGAGAGAAAAAAAGAGAAAGAAAGAAATGAATTAAGCAACCTGTAGAATCTGGACAACTCATTTTCCTCTATGATATTTGTGGTGGTAAATTGCTAGGTCACAGCCTGACTTGTCAGAGATTCATGGGATATGGAGCAGAAATCAATCAATCACTTAGCCATTTTAAAAACTCCTTCTCTGTGGTAAGCTCTGGTGACACAAAGACTTCACAGAACTTACTTTCTATGAGAAAGGAGTCCATCTTATACCAACGATAATGCATAGCATTTGTATAGCATTTTAAGCTTTGCATTTTGATTGTAAGCATCCCTCTGAGGTTGGTGCTACTATTGTTTTCAGCAATGAGGAAGTTAAGGCAAACAGATTAAAATGACTACCCAAGATTACACGGCCTACGAGGGTCTTTCTGACTCTAAATCCTATACTCTATCCTCTGAACTACCTGGACTTGAAGTCAAGAAAACTTGGATTCCTATCCTGTCTCAGATACTGTAAAATCAGGAGGTTAGATTCTAAGTCTCTTTGAGGTACCTGCAATCTAAGATTTATGTGGATATATGATTTTTGGCCTAGACCCTTTCCCACAGGCAGTTCGAAATCCCTGCCCCTATCATATATTCATTCCCTGATCACTTTCCAATAATAAATAACTCTCCTTTCTTTAGCCGAGATCCCAACCTAGGCTATGGCCCTGGGAGGAGAAGTCACTGGTGCTCAGTTTAGAAGGCACTTGGCATCAGGTCAGCTCAGAGGCACATTCTTTATCTTGGACTGGATATGTGATTTCTCGGGTCTGGGGAACTTGCCATGAGGAATACTCTTTGCCCACAAAGAGCAGAACCACCCATAGAGTTTTGGATGGCTGTCTGGGGTACTGGAGTGGTATGCGACTTGAACTCCAAGTCCTAATGTTCCATCTTCTAAAGTCCCTCTGAACTTTAAGATTCTCTATTCTAAAGCCCAAGCCGGCTTTAACACTCCATGTTCTAAGCCTTTCCCCAGCTCTGACATTGTGTGCTAAGGCCTCTCCCAGCTTGGACATTCTCTTTTCTAAGATCCCTTTTAGCTCTAGAATTCTTGGTTAATAGAAGGTGCCAGCTCTGACATTCAAAATTCTGTATACAAATGTTCATTCCAGCTCTGATACTCTGAATTGTGCTCCTTCCCCTCTCTCACATTCTGTGCCCTGTGTTCTAAAGTCTGCTCCATTACTGACATGCTCTATAGCTCAAAACTGACTTTTCTCCTTTTGGCAGTAACCCCCAGAAATATGGAAAATTCCAGCTAGCCTTCATCTCACCCTTGGTGAGAACAGGATTCCCCCCCCCCCGGGGGCCCCAAAGCACTAAGTGAGTGGAGCCTTCCTGTGGGAAGGCTTAGTCTGCCAGAGAGCTGGCAAGAGGCTCAGCTAGGAACCTGAGATAACTCCCTCAAGAGCTGAAGATGATCAGACACATACTTGCTTTTGCAAACTTGAACGATAAATAAATACTGTCCATAGTTCTGGCAGGGCTCCCGGAGTCAAGTGTAGGCAAGTTCTCAGCAGCATACAATGAATCATCATTCTGGCCGGCAATGGGTTTTTAAATAAATGTCAACTCTGACCTAGTCTCCCCCAGAGGCCTGCTGAATCTAAAATTGGAGGCTCTTGCACTGGCTATAGGTCTGTAGAAATGGGGTGAGATCAAGCCTATCCCTGCTGACTTTCCAGGAATGAGGCCTTAGGGCCAGCCCTGAGGCCCCTCACTACAAGACCCCAAGCCATGGCCCACCACTGCTAAGTGTGCTTGGACAAACCGGGAGGTAGGAGAGGAGGGGGACAGCTATAATCAAGGATAAGACCTTGGCCAGATGGTCAGAACTTTAGGAAAGAATTTGAGAAAAAGGGAGATGGAGGGGCAAATGGAACTAAACCCTGGGTGGAGCGTTCTTCTCTTTGACCTAGGACAATCCTTCAAGGACATCCTCCAAGGCCTGTATCCTTCTGAAGGTCCTCCATGACCATTCTGGCCCAAAATGACTTCTCCCTCCTCAGACTTCCCAGATTTCTCTTGGTCTGAGCCATACAGATTATATCATGAAATTGTTCTCTACTTGCAGAATAGTCATAGCTTGGGAGTCAGGAAACCTGATTTCCTGGATAATGAAATTGTAAGATCACAGGGTTTCTGATGTAAGATCTAGATTTTAGATCTAGACCTGGTAAGACTGAGTCTATTTTTTTTTTTTTGCAAGGCAATTGAGGTTAAATGACTTGCCCAGGGTCATACACTAAATGTTAAGTGTCTGAGGCTGGATTTGAATTCAGGTCCTCCTGACTTCAGGGTTGGTACTCTATCCACTGCAGTGACACCTAGCTGCCCTGGACTGAGTCTACTTTGACAGAGGATAAGAGTAGGGCTGTGAAAATGAAATAACTTGTCCAAGGTCACAAGAGTGGTGTCAGAGATGGCTTTTGAACTCAGGTCCTTGAACCCCAACCCCTTTTTCCACTGTATGGTGAAAAGAGAACTTGATTGGGGTATGGAAGAGAACATCCCTCAAACTGGCTGACCACTCTTGCATTGATGGTATCACTCTACTGTCCAATTCCACCAATCAGCTTAGAATCTGCTTAGGAGAGCCAATCAGTGCCTAGAATCGAGTTCTCATGAAAGAAAGAAAAAAAAATCTGAAGGCCTTAGTGAACCGCAAACTCCAAATAAGGCAATAGTCAAAACAATTGACATGACTTTAGACATAGTGTCCAAAATGAGGGTGCGTCATGGTCCCCCACTCTGGCCAGGCCACAAATGGACTCCGTTGGACTCCATTCTGGCCTTAATCTTTCATGAGGCTTATTTATAGGCAGTTGCCATATGTTTGGAGGAGGCTGATAGTGAAGGGCTTCAAGATCGTGCTATGATGGAGGAACTAGGGATAGCAAGCCTGGAGATGAGAAGGTGTGTGTGTGTGTGTGTGTGTGTGTGTGTGTGTGTGTGTGTGTGTGTGTGTGAGAGAGAGACAGAGACAGAGAGACAGAGAGAGAGACTGAGAGAGAGAGAGAGAGAGAGAGAGAGAGAGAGAGAGAGAGACAGAGAGAGAGACTGAGAGAGAGAGAGAGAGAGAGAGAGAGAGAGAGAGAGAGAGAGAGGTGGGGGAAGGGAAGGGAGAGGGGGAGAGGGAGAAAGAGGGAGAGGGAGACAAAGAAAGAGAGGGAGAGACAGAAGGAGACAGAGAGAGAGACAGAGAAACACAAAGACAGAGACACACAGAGAGAGAGAAATAGAGTGTTTGGGGAGGGGAGCATTGCAGTGAGGGAACATGTTAACCATTTTCAAATATCTGAAGGGCTATTTATTTCATGGTCAGATAACATTTGTCCTACTGAGCCCCTGAGGGTAAAACTAAGTGCAAAGAGACATATCTTTAGATTGACACAAAGAAAAGCTTCCTAACAATGAGAACCTGTGGCAGGTGGAGTGGTATATCCGGGGTGAGGAGCTAGTATCTTTACCCATGAAACTTCCCAGGAAAAGCTTGTCCGGTGTGCTTCAGAGGGAGTTCTGTTCAAATTGGGGTTGAAAGAGTCGGCCTCCGTGATCCCTTCCATTTCCAAAGCTTTGTGATGGTGGGCCGACACAAGTCCCTCCCTGATGATGCCTGTTCATCACATTTTTAGCTAGTGAGAAGCTAGGAGGAATATATTGGATCCAGCAAGTCTCAAGAGGCTACGAGATGGGCCCAGACCATGTCATATCACTGGGATAAACATAAAGTCCAAATTATAAATTATCCAGATATAAGATGGGAAAGAGCTGGCTTCATTTCATTTTGCTGCAGAAAGACCGAGATCTGAGTTGAGCTATTAGCACTATGTAGCTTCTAGCAAAGTTAATATAATTGTTGAACTGCATTTATGGTTACAAACTGTCCAGATTGGGGCAGCTGATAGTGCTGGGGAAGAAGGCATACCTGGAGTTTTATGTTCATTTCTACACGCTCCATTTCAGCTTGGACACTGGCAAGCTGACTGAAGATTTGATGTTTCAAGAATCTTGAATTTGGCAAGTCCGGTCCCCTGGCACAGAAGTTAAAAGAATTACGCACACAAACAAAACTTGGGGCTTGGAATACAAAGAGTGGGTACAATTCTTCCACCACCCTGTTTGTGCCACACGGGCCAGAATGGAGGACCGGAATATTGCTGCCCCTACCCTGCCACATCTGTTTAATCAAACACACCCACTCCCACACACGGTTTTGAAAGCTTTTTGGCTCCTAGAAACATTAAGAGACTTTGGAGCTGGGAGATACTTCAGGGCGCCCTTTCCCCATATTACAAAAGAGGAAGCTGAGACCCAGAGGAAGGCCCAAAGGTTCTAGGATCTTCAGGCCCTGTCTCTATCTCTTGCCTCCACCTCCAGGCTGCCCCACATCACACACCCAGCCAGTACTGAAGCACATGGAGTACTATCTCTTTGTGACTTAGTGACACAACTTTGTGTCTGGGTCTGTCGATTGTTTTGTCTACTTATCTCTATAGGAATATTATTTACGTCTGCATGTGTTGCTTGTATGTGTTGGGGTTATTTGAGCGTGTGTGCCAGTGTGTTGTTTTGTGTATTTATCTCTGGAGATATATTTTTATGTGTGTGTTCTTTTTATGCCTGGGTAGCATTTGCGTCTGTGTTATTTCGTGTACTTGTCTCTATAGGTTTATTATCGATGTGTGTCCGTGTGGTTTTTGGATGTGTTGGCGTTAATCGTGTATGTGTGTATGTTTGCAAGCTTCTATGGTTTCCAGCCCGCCTTTCACAAAGTCTCCTTCTCCTTGGCCCGGGCGCTCAGCCTGTGCTGCTAGGCAACCCTAAGCAATGCAAAGGGTCCCATCACCTTGGCAGATCATTCCATTCACTCTATTCTCTGAGTCTAGCAGCCTTGGAGGCAGCTCTCTCCAGCAGGCACAAGGAATCTGACCTTGATCTTCACCAAGACCAAGTTGAAGGAGGCCAGGACTAATCACATGGTAAGAATAGTCCTAACCAAGCTGTAATTGTTTCCCCAGCCCCCTTTCAGAGCCACTCTGGGAACCACGTAGAAAACGTTCTTGTCCCAAGCAGTTGCATTTAGAAGTGAATCCCACTGAATCCGGGATTCTTTGAGTTCGAAGGGAATTCTGATCCGAAACGTACCTGAAAAAGAATCCCTTCTACACATTCCCCACTACGTAGTTGTCTAGCATCTGTTTGAAGCTGCTCAGTGTTTGGGGGTGTATCGTCCCCCAAGGTCGCCTCCTCCACCCGGGGGCAGATGACTACAATGGCTACATGGAGGTTAAATTGGCCCTTATTTGCCACAGTTCCCCATCCTGTTCTGTGAGGCCAAGTAGTGCCATTCTCCTTCCTTCTCCTATGTAGGAAGATAGCCATTAGGTTCCCCACTGAGCCTTTCCTTCCCCAAGCTAAACATCTCCATTCCTTCATCCCAACTTCACATGGCATGATCTCAAAGTACTTTCCTGTCACACTTACCCTCTTCCGGATTCGTTTGTCCAAACCCTTCTCAAATGTTGTGTTTGGAAGTAAGCACAACGCACCAGCATGGTATTGGTGTGGGATGAACTGGCGATGAATAACCGGACCCAGGTCACTTCCCCAATTCTCAACTAAAGGAGCATGAACTTTTGGTACTTCCATGTCCCACAGCTGAGATTGTTGTGGTTGTTGAGTCATTTCCAGTCATGTCTGACACTTGGTGACCCCATTTGGGATTTTCTGGCAGAGATGTGTTTTGCCATTTCCTTCTCCAAATCATTTTACAGATGAGGAAACTGAGGCAGACAGGGTGGAGTGACTTACCTAAGATCATACAGCTAGTAAGTGTCTGAAGCCGGATTTGCACTCTGGAAGATGAGTTTTCCTGACCCCAGTCCCAGGGCTCAGCTCTATCTACTGCAGCTCTCCCCAAAACACGTAGATGCATTTCACACAAATGGTTGTCCAGTCATGCCTCCCCATTCTCCATTTGTACACGTGATTTGTTGAACCTGAGTATACAACTTGACTTTTGTCCCTTTTAAATGTTAGCTTACTCATTTTGGTCCAAAGTTCCTCACATCCAAATGATTCCTAATAATTAGAGTAATGAAAAATGATGATGGCATTCCTTGGTTCTCCCTCCCTAGAAGAATTCATGGGAAAGCTGGATACGCACTTGTTGGGTGTACCACATAGGAAATTCTGGACCAAGTTTTGGAGAGACGCCCTCTTGCATCCTCCCAACTTTGAGATCCTGTGATCTTTTTGAACCCCAATTCCTCAACAAAGGAGTTTCGTTTCCCTCTCAGATTAATCTTATCTTTATCTGCTCATACTTGGCCAAATCTTGTCACTTTCTTGGTTGCGGGATAAATGGGGGTAGACAGGTCTTGAGCAAGTCACAAGTCCCTGACACAAAGCCAGAGGCACAAAGCCATTTATAGAAAGAATTACCCAATTGTCAAGTCTCCATTGAGAAGTCTACAATTATCTCTTCTACATCATGACTTTCCCCATTGCGGTTTCCATATAGCATGGGTTGATGTGAAAAATTAAATGGGAATTTAGGGGAAGTTTTGTGGAAGCTACAGATGACAGTCAAAGGTCAGCAGATGACACAGAAAAAGCTTAGAAACTCAGAAATGCATAAAATATGCATTTAATATCAACATATTTTATCTTTTAATGCCATAATAATTCATACTTCTTTGGTGCAAATTTTTTTTTCTTTTGTTGAGACAATTGGAATTAAGTGACTTGCCCAGGGTCACACCGCTAGGAAATGCTAAGTGTCTGAGGCCACATTTGAACTCAGGTCCACCTGACTTCAGGGTTGGTGCTCTATCCACCTAACTGCCCCAGTGCAAAAATTTTACATGAATTTTTCCGACTGCAGAGTTGCCATGTGATCACTGGGATATGGAAGGGATAACTGTATGCTACATATCACACAGCATATGTGAGAAGACTAAATAAGTCTCGTTCTCTACTGACAGAGAAGTAGAGACAGATTCAGAGAGATGAGGCTTACATTTTTATTTTAATAATGCAAAAAGTTTGTGATTTTATTCAGCCTCCTTCTACTGACCTAGATTACAGCCTTTTCAGGATTTAGTATTTGGTTTTCTGAAGTGCTGGGGGCAACAGAGTCTTTCCCTGCTGGCCAACCTTTCAGGGCTCAACTTCTCTTCATTAGTTATTCTGCTGCTCAAATGAACGATGTACGGGGATAAATGGACTCATACTCAAGACCTTTCTGGCTCCATGGGTCCTGACAGAGCTGGCACTGCACTAGTTAACCTTTGGGGGCCCAGAGGCCCTCCTTCCTTACTACCTGACGGAATCTGAAGAATACTTTTCATGGAGGAAGCTCTACACATAGAACAATCAGATCTGTGTTTGTGAGACATCACGTGGTGGGAGAAGAATTCCACTGGTGGGACAAAGACCCAGGTCTTCTACCTACTAACAGTGTGACCACTTAATTGTGCCTTAGTTTCCTAATTTGTCAAGTGATAGTTGCTCTATTTACTCTATAAGTTCATTAGAGGGCACTCTAGAAATAAGAGCTATTGAGAATATAAATTTCTATTTTCACATTAATTATTTATATGGCTACAAATATATTATCAGACTTTTAATTACACCAGTGTGGGGAACTTTTGGTGAGGAAATGCCTTCTACTGATGTGAACTTCCTGGCTCCAGGGCTGGTTCTCTGTCAGTCTAGGCTGCCTCTCCTGATAAAGGCTTCTAAGCTTTCCTGAAGTCTGACAGCAGAGCAGAGTCTCCCGCAGGGCCTATCCAGGTGGATACTGAGCAGCCTGTCACATGAATAGTCGGAGAGTCAGTCTGTCTCCCAGACATCGGGATGGCTGGTCTGTTTCCCAGATGTCAGGATGGCCAGTCTATCTCCCGGATGGACTGGATGTTGGGATGGCTGGTAGATCTTCTAAAGAATTCCTGAGTTCAATCAGAGATTCGGGACAGGAATATGTCCACCCAAGGATTCTTTTGTTTGGGCCACAGAAATTTCTTTTTCTAATTTACTCAGCAAGCCTCTGATTTTCTTCTGACTTATTCATGTTTTTTTGTCCTCCAGGGAGGCAGCCCAGTATGATGGGAAAGGAACTGGATCTTGAGTCAACAGACTTGAGTTTAAATACTACCTAGAACACTATTTATATGACTACGAGCAAATTCGTTCCATCTCTCCCTAGGCCTCAGTTTCCTTCTCTTAAAATGAGGCCTCTGAGGACTCTTCCAATTCTAGATCTAGACTCCTTATCACCCTATGGCCCATGAACTAGAATGTAAATTCCATGGGGACAGGACCTAAGTCTTGCATATCTTATCCCTGGCAGTGCCAAGAATAAAGCCAGACACCTAGCAAGTGCTTAATGAAGCTCTTAACCAACCAACCAATCTCAGCCAAACCAACCAACACTTCCACCAAATCTGACAACTTCCTCAATGTCTCACACCCATCATCCTCCATCTCAGCAAAGAAACAAGGGAGATGTACTTGCTCAACTCTTCTCTGGGGCTAAGCATGGGAAAGCTGTATTTCTACATCCATTGTGCACAGTATGCACATAGGAGATGACAGCCCTTCAAATACCTGAAGACAGCTGTCACCCTTGAATTCTTTTTTTCTAAACTGAACAAGCCAGTTCTTTTGACCTAGCTTCACGTGTCATGGGCACAGGACCCTCTCCAGCTTGTTCATTTCCATCTTAAACTGGTGTCCAGCCCGAAAGAGCTTCTCAGTGGGGACTGACTAGGTCAGAGACTATAAGAATTTTCCCTTCCTTATTGGAAACTATGCTCCATTTAATGTAGCCCAGTGTCATAGTATTAATCTCTTGGGAACTTCCATCAGTTCCACAGGTTCTTTCCTCTCTTTGTGAATGATTTCCAGATCTAGATCCAGTCTATCACCTCATCTCCAGACTTGCATCACTAACTATCCATTGAACACTTCCAACTAGACACCTTATAGGAATCTCAAACTTACCATGTCCAAACCAGAACTCATTCTCTCTGCCCCTGGGCAAGCCACTCCACATGACTTGACAATATCAGAGTCAATCTCCCCTTTTTTTCTCCCTCAATCAATCTGTTGCTTTGTTGATTCTTCCTCCACAACATACCTCATATTCCTCCTCTTCTTTCCACTCACACATTCACTGCCTCCAATCTCTCACCTCATTCTGTCTGCTCCCCACACAGCTATCAGAAGGATTTCTCTAAAGTGCATTCCCCTCCTCAAGAAGCTTCACTGGCTCCCTATTGCCTTGAGGGATAAACCTCTCCATCTGGAATTTAAATTCCTTCCTAATCTGGTACATTCCAGCTAAACTAGCCTACTTCTGATACTCTTATAAATGTATATAAATGAATACTTCAGGGCTGTCTTTTCCCACAAATCTAAATATGAATCATTTTTTCCAGATACAAGAACAAACAAAAAAATACATGATTTTTTTTTTTTTACAAATGCCTACGCAAATTTAAAATATTCATGCCATCTAAGTTGCCAAAAAGTTTTGGGAAAGCATCAATTTTTTTACACATAGAACTTTCTCATCTGTAGGTTCAAGATTCCATCCCTCCCCCAGAACTTTTACATGCATGTGGCTGGAATTCACTCCCTCCTCACCTTGGCCCTTGAGAAACCCTTGCTTCCCACGGGAAGACTTATATGAATTGATGCAAATCTATGTAAATAGAAGGAGAACAAAGTGTACAAAGACTACCACAGTATACATGGATAGATTGACAGCAACAAAGCAATGGAAATTAAAGTTGGTGATATGATAACAGCCAAATTTGGGACCCCAAAGAAGAGATAAGCAAAGGCAGCTCATTGCCTACTTTCTTTTGCACAAGTGAAGGACTATGGATAATGAACTTTTCATATTAACATTAGACTTTTTAATGTGTTTGCTTAACTTTCTTTCTCCGTTTCTCTCTATCCTCCCTTCTCTCTGTCTCTCTGACTCTCCTTCCCTTTCCCCCTCCCATCTTTTTCTATCTCTGTCTTTCTTAAATTCTTTATTACAACAGATGCCTCTTTTCTGTAAAAAGGATCTAGGCATAGATATATTGGGAAGTGTAATTGATGCAAAAACAAAAGATATCAGTAAAAATCATTTTGAAAATAAAGACTCCCAAGCTTTCTTCAAGACTACAGAGGCCTTTCCTTTTTTTTTTTTTTTTTAATTGGGGTTAAGTGACTTGCCCAGGGTCATACAGCCAGGAAGTATTAAGTGTCTGAGACTGGATTGGAACTCAGGTCCTCCTGACTTCTGGGCTGGTGCTCTCTATCCACTGTGCCATCTAGCTTCGGCAAGAGGCCTTTCCTAATTTCCTCCCTAAGTAGTAGAAATTATCTTAATATGTATATATATGTGTGTGTGTGTGTTTGTGTGTGTGTGTGTATATATATACACATACATATATATATATATATGTATATGTATATGTATACAATAGAACTATTGACTTCTCTGCATATATGTTTCTTCCCATCTCCTCTCACATTAGAATGTAAGCTTCTTGAGTGCAGCGACTGTTTCTTTTTGCTCTTCATTCTCTTCCTGGCCCCATCCCTGTGTTTCTGGCCTTTAAAATATGTCTTTTCTATTGTTGGCTCATCCTGGAACTTCCCTTAGTAACTAGAGTCTCCTTGCCCTGGAGCAGTCTAGTACCCCACACCTGCCACCCAGGAATAGCCTCCCCTTCTCCTATGAAGTGAATTCTTCCTGGAGGTTGCATTTTGTGGCAGGACTCACACAATCTGTCTTTATTCTCCTCCTGTATCTATCTATTCCTGACTTTCTGAATGTCTAAGTTATACCACTGTATTGAGCATCCCACTCCTTTTCAGTTCTTTTTGTGTGTTATCCCCCCCCCCATTAGAATGTATGTTCCTTGAGGGCAAGACCTGTCTTTCTGTTTGCTTGTATTTGAATCCCCAGAATTTCACACAATGACTGACACATAGTAAGAACTGAATAAATGCTTATTTCCTTCCTTCCAGCTCAAACAACAACAACAACAATAATAATAATAACTCACATTTATTTAATATCTTATAAATTGCTTTCAAATAGATTCTCATACTCAGTTTTCACAACAAATTTTTTGAATGAATGTGGACAGGTGTTATTATTCCAACTATACAGAGAAAGCAACTGAGGCTAATAAAGATTACCTGGGGCAGAGCAAGTGGCAGAACTAGGAGTTAGAGAAGGGAATGGAGCTCGTTCCAGATGAGTTTTGGTTGAAAGACCTGGAAAGCTCTGATCTAGACCAGGGCTATGGGTGGAATGGCATGTTTTAAAGCCTGTCAAATGGAAGAAAGATTTGATATTTCTTTTCCTTCTTGGCCCCACAAAGCAGACCTGATATAATGAGTAAAAATGAAAATAATTCAAGTCCTCCAGAAGTTGCACGGGCTGTATCAACACGTGATGTTCCTCCTCCTTGGAGGTCTTCAAGTGGAGGTTGGATGATGAGTTGCAGAAAGGCTGGTCTGGATGTGTGACTTGGACTGAGGTTCCCTTTAATTTGGAGAAAATCTGTGGCACTGTGATGTCCAATCCACATCTCTTCTAATCAAACCATTCTGTAGGCATAGAATGGAAGGAAGAAAAGGGACAGATGTGGAAGTGCCCTTCTTGCCCTGAACACCCTTCATTGTATATATTCACTGTTCACTTACATGGAGGTGGTTTCATGCTTTTGCTCTGCTGTCTCTATGTCCTTGATGTCATTGGCATCTGTGCGGTTTTCATTAGGCTATGTTAAAACGTATGGTGGCAGCACGACCCTCAAACTGCTCCAAATGCTATGTTACAACTTTAATGATGAGGAAATGCAGAGTGGGGTGGAAGAGATCATGTTGAATTTCAAGTCCAAACACCTGGGGTTTTAGTCCTGGACATTTAATCTTTGACCTTAGACAATTCTCATCCCCCTCTGAATCTCGGTTTCCTCCTGGGTAAAATGAGGGGGATGGGTTAGATGATCTTGAAGATCTCTTCCAACTCAAACTATGAGCCTATGATCCTTCCATCTCCAAATTTTACAAGCCCATGATGGTTCTCAAATCCCCAAACTGGGCTTTTTTCCTCAAGACAAGAAAAAAGAAACACGAACTAGTACCCCACTGCTCCAGAGGTTCCTGATGATCTTTTAAACCCAGAGAGGCCCCACTGGCATCTGTCTCTCCTAAACTGTCAGAAACTTCTTCAGAATGAGTGAAGAATAGGCCAAAGGGCAAGTTTTACACTGGAGAGAAGAGGTGGCAAAAACTGTTTCAACAATTAAGGACAACCATGGGGTGGCCCATCTGTAGAAGGGTCTAAACTAAGTCCTGCTCCCAGGCCCCCAAAACTGTGTTTACCTTTGCCAGAAGGTTCAAAGCTGGGCTAGCCAGTTGACAAGGCCCACTGGTGCCAGACAGGGACATCCTTCAAAACACTGTATCCTCTATACTAAACAAACAGAGATGCACAGGAAGGCCATTTGATGTTGCTCAGACAGACTCCTTTGGCCTTTCTCCCCAGCCCTACTTTGATCCTCTTAACACAAACCTAGGCTCAGCAAGCATCTAAGTGAAGGGATCTGAATTGTAAATGGAGACATCAGGAGGGGAAGTACTCTCAGGAAACTGGTCCCAGTCTCTGAAGAGCTGCCTTTTTAGAGTTGTAAAATATACAGATCCCATATGGCCTTAGAATAAATAGTCCCTATTTCTAGGAGGAAGAGTTTTGTAGTGTTTTTGCAAATAAATAAACAAGGACTGCTTCCACACAGCCGATTTATCTCGTGGCTCCTCATCTGGACTAGATACAGTTTCCTATTGGAAAATCCTTCCCTCCATCCTTTTCCTTCACCAAGGCTCATATGACAGAAAGAGTGAGGAGAGAAGACTCCTGAGTGCACGCAGGCACCAAGCATTTATTAAGCACTTATCATGTGCTGGGCAAATTGTGAAGTGCAGAGAAAGGCAAAAACATGGGCCCTGATCTCAAGGAGCTCGCCTTCTAATGGAGGAGCAAGTAAAAACATAGGTACATACAAAAATGAGGAGTGGATGAGAGGTATCTTAGAGAGAAGGCAAGGGGCAAGGAATATTAGGAAAGGCATGTGAAAAGGGGGGGATTTGATCTGAGTCTTGGAGGAGCCAGGGAGTGGAGGTGAAGAAGGAAAGACAACCTAGACATAGAGTGAAAAGACTCAGTCTTTAGATGGAGTCACAGATGAGGAACAGCCAGGAGGCCAGGGTAGATGGATTGTAAATTACCCATAGAAGAGTAAGGTGTAAGAAGACTGGAAGCATCAGTTGGAGAACAGTTGAATAACTTATAGAATGTGAATGTAATAGAATGCAATTGTTCTATAAGAAATGATGAGCAGGCTGATTTCAGAAAAGCCTGGAAAGACTTACTGATGCCAAGTGAAGTAGGATCAGTGGAACATTGTACACAGCAACAACAAGATTATGTGAGCATCAACTGGGATAGACTTGGCTTTTCTCAGCAATTCCAATACATTTGGAATGGAAAATGCCATCTACATCCAGGAGACTGGATGATAGAGGCAGCTGGATGATGCAGTGAACAGAGCATCAACCCTGGAGTCAAGAGGAGCTAAGTTCAAATCTGGCCTCAGACACCTAATACTCATTAGCTGTGTGACCCTGAGCAAGTTACTTAATTAACCCCAATTATCTTACCAAAAAAAAAGAGAAAAAGAAAAGGAAAAAAGAGACTGAATGCAGATTGAAGCATACTATTTTCACCTTTTTTGTTTTTTCTTTCTCATGGTTTTTCTCTTTTGTTCTAATATTTCTTTCCCAACATAATTCATATGAAACTATGTTAAAAATTGATTGTACATATAGAACCTATATCAGATTGCTTGCTGTCTTGGGAAGGGGGTAGTTTAGGGAGGTCAGGAGAAAAATAATAGAACTCAAAATCTTACAAAAAATAATGTTAAAAAGAATCTTTACATGTAATTGGAAAAATAATATACTATTACAATAAAATTAAAAAAATAAATTTAGGGGCAGAGTCAAGATGGTGGAGAGGACACATGCATCTTCCTAAACTCTCCTTTTCCCCAAATCTATTTTAATGAAATTTAGCCTCAGAACTAGTGCTTGACTGTCAGAACTCACAAATATTAGGAGTACAACACATTACCAACAGAAGATATTCTCAAAATTCTCCAGAAAAGGTCTGTTTTGCTCACACACAGGGACTGAACTGGGCTAGGCCAGGCACAGACCTCAGGAAGGCAGTGAGAGCTCAGGAAACAGCTCACACTAAGCAGACCACAGGGGGCGGGGTGTGGTCTCTGCTGGAGGAAAACCTGCAGGGAGAACTTTACCATAGTTTGATCTACTCTGCCCTGGCAGCAAGCCACTAGATCATCAGAGAAGCTATAAACACAGGGGGTAAAGACTATTAACCTCAAAAGCTAGAGTCTCTTGGGACCTGGCCACACCCACCCAGCACCTGGAGTGACTCAGTGTGAGCCAGCAAAATCCCAGCGTGTGTCTAGGCTCTTTTTTTCATCATGATTTTCAGGGAGTCCAATAATCCTTAGATTATCTCTCCTATTATGAACAATTCTCAGATGAAGAAATTGAAACTATTTCCACTTATATGAAAGAGTGTTCCAAATCACTACTGATCAGAGAAATGCAAATTAAGACAACTCTGAGATACCACTACACACCTGTCAGATTGGCTAAGATGACAGGAACAAATAATGATGAATGTTGGAGGGGATGTGGGAAAACTGGGACACTAATACATTGTTGGTGGAGTTGTGAAAGAATCCAACCATTCTGGAGAGCAATCTGGAATTATGCCCAAAAAGTTATCAAAATGGGCATACCCTTTGATCCAGCAGTGCTACTACTGGGCCTATATCCCAAAGAAATACTAAAGAAGGGAAAGGGACCTGTATGTGCCAAAATGTTTGTGGCAGCTCTTTTCGTAGTGGCTAGAAACTGGAAGATGAATGGAGGCCCATCAGTTGGAGAATAGTTGGGTAAATTATGGTATATGAAGGTTATGGAATATTATTGCTCTGTAAGAAATGACCAGCAGGAGGAATATAGAGAGGCTTGGAGAGACTTACATCAACTGATGCTGAGTGAAATGAGCAGAACCAGAAGATCATTAGACACTTCAACAACAATACTCTATGAGGATGTACTCTGATGGAAGTGGAGATCTTCAACAAAGAGAAGATCTAATTCAGTTCCAATTGATCAATTGGATCAACAGAATCAGCTACAACCAGAGAAAGAACACTGGGAAATGAATGTAGAGTACTTACATTTTTGTTTTTCTTCCCAGGTTATTTTTCCTTCTAAATCCAATTCTTCCTGTACAACAAGAAAGTCGGTTCTGCACACATATATTGTATCTAGGCTATACTATAACATATTTAACTTATATAAAACTGCCTGTCATCTAGGGGAGGGAGTGGAGGGAGGGAAGGGAAAAGTTGGAACAGAAGTGAGTGCAAGGGACAATGTTGTAAAAATTACCCATGCATATGTTCTGTCAATAAAAAGCTATAATTAAAAAATCACTGAAGAAAATAACCCCTTAAAAAAGAATAAACCAAATGGAAAAGAAGATATAAAAGCTCACTGGAAAAAAAAAAAAAAAAAAAAAAAAAAAAAAAAAAAAGAATTCCTTGTTTTTGCAAGGCAATTTGGGTTAAGTGACTTGCCCAGGGTCATGCAGCCAGTAAATGTAAAAAGAGGCACCAAAAATACTGATGAAAATAACATCTGATAAATAAAAAAACAGTTTTGGCTAAATGGTAAAAGAGGAATAAAAATTCACTGAAGAAAATTACTCCTTAAAAAGAAGAATAAGCCAAATGGAAAAGAGACTCACTGGAGAAAATAATCCCTTGTTTTTGCAAGACAATTGGAGTTAAGTGACTTGTCCAGGGTCATACAGCTAATAAATGTTAAGTATCTGAGACCAGATTTAAACTCGGGTTCTCCTGACTTTGGGACAGGTATGCTATCCACTGTTCCATTTAGCTGCCCCTAAAATAAGTCCTTAAAAATCAAAATTGTGCAAGTGGAAGCTAGTAACTCTACAAAACATCAAGAAAAATTATAACAAAGTCAAAAGAATGAAAAAATAGAAGAAAATTAGGAACTAGATCTAGGAGAGATAATTTAAGAATTATTGATCTAACTGAAAGCCATGATCAAAGAAAGAACATACATGCCATATTTTAACAAATTATAAAGGAAAACTGCCTGGATATCCTAGAAACAAAAGGTAAAATAGACATTGAAAGAATCCATCAATCACCTCCTAAAAAGAGATTCCCCAAATGAAAACTCCCAGGAATATTATAGCCAAATTCCACGGCTCCCAGGTCAAGAAGATAATAACCAGGTAGAACAACCAGAAAGAAATAATCCACATATTATGGTGCCACAGTAAGGAAAACACAAGATTTAACAAATTCTGTATTAGAGGAGAAGAGGGCTTGCAATATGATATTTCAGAAAGCAACAGAGCTAGGGTTACAACCAATAAAAGCCTACCCAGAAAAACTGAGTATAATCCTTTTGGGGAAAATGGATACTTAATGAAATAGAGGACTTTTAAGCATTCCTGACAAAAAAAAAAAAGACCAGAGCTGAATAGAAAATTTGACATTTAAACACAAAACTTGAGAGAACCATCAAAAGTTAAACATGGAAGAGAAATCACAAGGTCAAACTGTTTATATTCCTTTAGAGGGAAATGATATATATAATTCCTAAGAACTTTATTATTATGCCCAAAGGGCTATAAAACTGTACATATCCTTTGATCCACCACCACCACTGCTAAGTCTAATCTAAATCTCAAAGAGATTTTTTAAAAATGGGAAAGAACTTATCTGTACAAAAATATCTATAGCAGCTCTTTTTGTAGTAGCTCAAAATTGGAAATAGAGGGCTGAATAAGTTGTAGTATATGATTATTGTGGAATACTATTGTGCTGTGAGAAATGAAAGGCAGGATGATTTCAGAAAAACCTGGAAAGACTAACATGAGCTGATACAGAATGAAATCAGTAGAACCATGAGAACATTCTACATAGTAATAGTATGTTGAAGAACTGTGAATTACTTAGCTATTCTCAACAATATGTAATGATCTAAAATAATCCCAAAGGATTCATGTTGAAAAGTGCTATCTGCCCCCAGAAAAAAGAACTAATGTTGTCTGAATACAGACTGAAGCACACTTTTACTTTCTCTCTTTTTTCTTTATTTATATAAAGTGTGTATGTATGTGTGTGCATACATGTATGTATGTACACACATATATCTACATACTCAGTTGCATATAGAAATTGATCATACCCAATAAGGAAGTAGAAAAAAATGGATAAGAGAAACAAATGAAGGATGATAAAAGGGAGCGTGGATTAAAAGTGGCCATTGTCAGAGCAAAATAGATTTTTGAAGAGGGATAGAGTAAAAAGAGAGCAAGAAAGAGAAACACAAGAAAATATGTTAGGGAGAAATACACAGTTAGTAACCATAATTGTGAATGTGAATGGGATGAACTCATAAAATAGAAGCAGATAGCAAAAATGGATTAAATATCAGAATCCAACACCATCCAACAGTATCCAAAGAGATATACTTGAAACAGAAAGATACATACAGAGTTTAAAAAAAAAGTCTGAAGCAAAATCTATTATGTTTCAAAAAAAGTAAAAAAAAAGCAGGGGTAGCAATCATGATCTCAGATAAACCAAGAGTAAAAATATACTTAATTAAAAGGGCTGAGTAGGGAAACTGTAACTTCAAAAATTTTACATTAAGTTCCTCTGATTAATTCCTTATTTCTTAAAAATGTAGAGAACTGAATCAAATTTGCAAAAATAAGAACCATTATCTAATTGATAAGTGGTCAAAGCATATCAACAGACAATTTTAGAGGAAGAAATCAATGCTATTTTTAATAATCTGAAAAAATGCTCTAAATTGCTATTCATTAAAGAAATGTAAATTAAAACAACTCTGGTATTTCACTTCTCACCTATCAGATTGACTAACATAATAGAAAAGGAAAATGACAAATACTAGAGAAAATTTGAAAAAAAACAAACACTAATGTACTTTTTGTGGAGTTGTGAACTGCTCCAACCATTCTGGAAAACAATTTATAGATGAAAAGGTTATTAAATTGTGGATACTCTTTAACTGCTACTAGATCTGTATCCCAAAGAGTCAAAGAAGAAAGATCTCTGTGTACAAAAATATTTATAGCAGCTCTTTTTGTAGTGGTAAAAAATTAGAAATTATTGGGATAATTAATGATGGAGACCCATCAGCTGGAGAATGACTGAACAATTTGTGATATATGATTGTAATGAAATATTGTTGTAACTTGGAAAAACACACATGAATTTATGCAGAGTGAAGTGAGCAGAATCAGGAGCTCGAATTAACAGCAATATTGTAATAATGATCACCTGTGAAAGACTTAGTTACTCTGATTAATATTATGATCTGTAAGAATTTCCAAGGACCCATAATGAAAAAAGTTATCCACCTAAAGAGAGAGAATTGATGTACTCTGAATGAAAATTGAAGCATAATTTTTCATCTTCTTTATTTTTCTTGCTTTTTGTGACTGGTTAAAATGGAACTATGTTTTCGTTGATTTCACACATATAATTTATATATTGCTTGCTTTTTCAATAGGCTTATGGAAGGAAGAGGATTTGGAACCCAATTCCCCCCCAAAAAAAAGTTTTAAAAATTAAATAACAATTTTTTTTAAAAAAAGAAAGGATTATAGTTGTCTTTCCTCCTCTTTGAGGGGCAGAATGGGAGAAAGGGGGAGAGGGAAGGAGAAGAAGGAAGAAGAGAAATGGAAGAAGAGGAGAGGTTCATGTAGGGTGTACAGCAGAAAGAATAAGCAATAAGAAAAGATTCCCTCACATAATGCTATGAAATAAATGTGAATGTTCAAAAAGTGTTGAACAGAGAGCTTAGGAAAAAGAAGAGGATGATGGGAAAATAAAATGTATACATATAGAATCTGAGTCATGGGACCTATTAGGGATAAGACATTTCCTGGGGAAGGCAAGCTGAATGTCAGCTGGATGACCAGAAGTTGTTGAAGCAAGCCAAATGACAAATAGGCAACTGAAGCAAAGGAGGTCTCATAAACCTGATAAGACTGAGTGATTGCCAGATGACATTTCTTTATCTATACCTCCCATGGAACTGGTGATCACAGGGCACAGTGGCTGCTGAGACATCTCCTAGATTTTTCCATTTGGTGGCAAAGAATTTCTGGGCACCAAGACCAAGCCAGTCCAGAGAGAAAAAAAGCAAGAAACAATTGTCATCTGTAAGAGAATGATTCTAAGTTGCTTCACTAAAGGCTCTGAGATTCTTACTTCCTCTTATGTTCATGACTGTTTTTTGTTCAAATGCTGTTTGAAAGCCTTTGAGTTGTTGGTAGGAGTGGGGTCCAGCACTAATGGAGAGAGTGAAAATAAATCAGAGCAGAATCTCAGGGGACTAATGAACTACCATCATTATCACCAATACTATCATTATCATTGTCATTGTCATTGTTATCCATCTAAAACTGGAAAATTTTTGTGTAGTACCTTCAATGTCATTTAATCCCATTTCTGTCATTTTATGGATCCAAACTTCTTAAACTGTGGGTTATGACCTTATGGGCAACTGAATGTGGGGGTTACAAAAAAAATGGCAGCAATAAAAAGTATCAAATATTCTTCCAAGATGTAATTCTTTATGTATAAATAAACACCCACATTCATCTTACTAGTCTGCAAATTTGCTTTTATATTTAACAAACAGTAAAATTAGTTGTATAGCAAATAATTGTTTTAAAAGAATTTTTATGATTTATCAGTAAATGTTTGATTTGTATACCTATTTTATATACTTGGGGTAACATGAAAATGTCTTGGGCAAAAAGGGGTCACAAGTGGAAAAAGTTTAAGAAGCTCTGTATATTTTATTTTATTTTTTCTCAATAGTATTTTATTTTTCTAAGTATATTTAAAGATAGTTTTCAACATTCATTTTTGTAAGATTTTGCATTTCAAATTTTTTCTTCTTTTTTCCCTTATCCCCCACCAAGACAGGAAACAATCTGATATAGGTTACAATCCTTTTAAATATATTTCTATATTTGTCACATTGTGCAAGAAAAATCAGACCAAAAGGGGAAAGACACAAGAAAGAAAAAGCAAACAAGCAAACAAACAAACAAACAAAAAAAAAAAAACCAAAGGTCAAAATATTATGAAGAAGTCCTAGTAGAGAAGAGAAAACTAAAGAGGTTTTAAGAGATTGCTCAGGGTTAGTAGGAAAGTCAGAATTCACATCTGACTTTCTAACACCTAATCTAGTAATCTTTCCTTTACATCAGATAACTTATTAATATATAATGTATTCTCTACTGATGTAGCCGCAATTGAACCTCATCCATCCAGAAGAAATTGACATATAATCTTCTTTGTCCTCATCACCATCATTAAAATTGCTCTCATTACCTCCACTCTACTTTCAAACAGCTTGAATTTTTAGGAAGTTCTTCCCTATCAATCAATCAGAAAACATTTCTTAACCAGCTATCATATGAGATATGATATCTGAGAATATATGAAGATAATCTTAATACTGAGAATACAAAAACAAAGAATGAGAGTCCCTGTACTCAATAAGGAAAACAATTAGATATTTAAAAAGAATTCCTTGCATAGAGTCAAAATCTGTTTCCCCTATATCTTCCTAATGGTCCAAGTGTTGATCTCTCAGAAGTCAAGGTTAAGTAGCACTGCAGTGGATAGGGCCCCTGGCCTGGAGTCAGGAAAACTCATTTTCCTGAGTTCAAATCTGACTTCAGACTCTTACTAGAAGGGTAACCCTAGGCATGTCCTCGTCTATAAAATGAATTGGAGAAGGAAATGACAAATCACTAAGAAATCTCAAATAGAGACACAAATGTGACTAAACTGACTGAACAACAGAAGTTCTCTAGAGCTACCTAGAGTAAATCTAATGTTAAAAACATTGAAGATATCAATTATGAACTCCTGAGTTCTATCTTCCCCAGGCTAAACTTTCTCAGTACTTTCCCCCATGCACTAAAATGAATTGTTTCCAAAGTTATCTTTGTCATCTTCCACTGGACGTTCTCCAATTGGTCAATGTTCTTCCTAAAATGTGTTGCCCAAAAGGATTCTTGGAAGATGATGGAGTAGGTCAAAAACTTTCAGCTCTCCAAATTTCCTCCACAAAAAAAGACAGAACACCCCCTCAAAGTATCAAAAATAAACATGGGGCATTTCCTAAAATAACTTGAGAAGACCTCAGGAAAGACCCAATCTTAAGGGGCAGAAGTTTGGCCTGCAAATATCTCCAGGCTGCAGGTAGAAGAAGACTAAAGGACTTTTCACTGTTAAGGAATGCCAAGCACAGTTGTGCTGACCAGACAAGTCCAGAGCTATGGCTGCAGGGAGAAGACACTATCACACATCTAATGAGTTCAGTAGTAAGGGTCAGAACCTCTGTTGATCATGGGTACTTGCAGAAGAGCAAATCCCTGGTTTCAGTTCTGGGGCAGAGATGACAGCTTTAGTTTGAAGCCACAAGAATAAAGCAAAATTATTTGCTGGACAATGTGGTTGGGGCCCTAGCTTTGGTTTAGAAATGGAACCCAAGATTAGGTCCTAGAATATACCTTAGAAAATAACAGTAAGAAGGACCTGAGGGGCATCATTCCCCAGACCTCAGAATTAAAACTTGATCACAAACGATTTTATTGTTATTGTTATGATGTTATTGTGGGAATAAAGAAGATCTGGGTTGGTATTCAAAGGAAGATAATGGAACTAAAAACTTAAAAAGCCACTCCTTTTTAATGAGAAAAGTCAAATTGGTTCCAAGCACCAAGCACCAAGCACCAAGCATTTGATTGAAAAATGAAAAAAATAGAGACTGAGGAAAAATTAGGGGAAAAAATAAAAACAATCCAAGAAAATTATGAAAAGAAATTCAACTGGGGTTTGAGCCAAGATGGCAAAGAGGACATATGTCTTTTCCTGAGCTCTTCCCACAAGCTTCACACTAACAGCAAATCCAGCCTCTGAATAACTTTTGAAGTGACAGAACTCACAAATATTGGGAGTGTAATCAACTACCAGCTGAAGATAATTTCGAAGATCTCCAGAAAAGCTTTGTTTCAACTGGTCAAGGAAAGAGGAGGGCCAAGCACAGACTCCAAGTGCAGACAGTGCACAGTTGCAGAGCAGTGTGGGCTTCACGCAGGAGAATTGACATCTGGTTTCAAGCCAGTAGATCAACAGACTAGTTATAAGACATCCAATGCAAATACAAAAGGCAAATAGTGAACCCCAAAAGTCATAATTTTGCGGGCCCTGGCCATGCCCATTCAGCACTGGAAATCAGGCAGAACTGACCCAGCATAGCCACTGCCACTTGTAGAGGAAGCTTGGATAATCTCCCCCTTGTCCTAAAAAAATAGACCTCAACAGAAGAAGAAGAAGAAGAAGAAGAAGAAGAAGAAGAAGAAGAAGAAGAAGAAGAAGAAGAAGAAGAAGAAGAAGAAGAAGAAGAAGAAGAAGAAGAAGAAGAAGAAGAAGAAGAAGAAGAAGAAGAAGAAGAAGCAAAAAAGCAAAAAGAACTCTGACCATAGACAGTTTTTATGGTGAAAAAGAAGAACCGATTTCAAAACCTGAGATCACTAAAAGCAGATTGTCTTTAAATGAAGCCCCAAAGGGAGATATAAATTGGTCCTCATCTCACACAGCTTATCTTGGAAGAAATTAAAAAGGATCTTAAAAGAGAACTAGAAGAAAAAAGGAAATGAGAACTTTGCAAGATGGTTTGGAAAAGGAAACAGAAATTATCTGAAGAAAACTTACAAAATAGATTTAGTGAAATGGAAAAAGCATATAACTTCTTATAAAATAGATTTGACTATTGGAAAATGGAAATGGAAAAAGAAAAAACTCTCTGAAAATCAGAATTTGTGAAATGGAAAAAAATCCATAGAACAAAATAATTCATTTAAAATTTCAATTAGCCAAATATAAAAAGAACTAAAAAGATAAATGAAAAAATAATTTACTAAAAATCAGAATTGAACAAATGGAAATGAATGACTCAATGAGACATCAAGAATCAGTCAAGCAAAACCAAAAAAAAAGAAAAAAGAAAAAAGAAAATAATAGAAGAAAAAATAAAAATAATTTTTAAAAAGAAAAAAATAGAAGAAAATGTAAAATACCTACCTGGGAAAACAAGTGACCTGGAAAATATATCTAGGAGAAACAAGTATTGGACTTCCTAAAAACTATGATGAAAAAAAAAGAGCCTAGATATTACCTTTCAGAAAATCATCAAAGAAAACTGCCCTGATGTCCTAGAATCAGAAGGCAAAATAGCCAATGAAAGAAAAGAAAGTCAAGCAACTGAAAAAAGAATCAAAAACTTACCAAAAAAAATTATTCTTTGAAAACTAGAATTGGGCAAGGGAAATTAGTAACATTCTAAGACAACAAGAAATTATTTTTTAAAAATCAAAAGAATGAAAAAATAGAAGACAAAGTAAAACATCTCATCAAAAATATAAAGAATCTGGAGAATAGAGAAATAATTCAAGAATAGTTGGACTACCTGAAATTTCCAATGAAACAAAAGACTCTTGATACAATATTACAAGAAATTATCAAAGAAAAGTTTCCCCGAAGTTCTAGAACAAGAAGACAAAGTATAAACAGGGGGAAAAATCCACTGATCACCACTTGAAAAAGGTCCCAGGAGGAAAACTCAGGAAGAATATTTCTGTAAGAATATCATAGCTTGAGTTTCAAAGCTCCCAATTAAGGAGAAAATATTGGAAGCTGTAATGTCCAGGCTAGCTTTCTGAAGGTCCTCCAGAAAGGGCTTGATCTCAATAGGATAAACACCATGAGAATGGACAAGAATAGAGTCCAAAGTCTTTATTGTCTCTTATACAATCTGTGTCTGTCATAGTCTTTCATAGTCTGACCCAGTCTCCCTCAGCAGTCTGCCAGTCTGACTTCTTGTCCCCAGTTTTTATATACTCTTTTACATCATTACAGCATACTGAATATTTGTGAACTGGAGAACCATTACATCACCATGCTAAGTACTAAGTATATGTAAACTAGATAACCTTTGTCTCATCAATTCCTCTGAGTTAACACCTTGTTTCAAGTATACTTCTCCAGAGTATACTTCTCCAGCCTCTCTACAGGAAGCAACAAGAAAAAAAAAATTTAGTCATGGAATAAGCATTACACAAGAACTAGAAGCTATTATATTGAAGGATTGTAGGTATTAGAATACTATACCCTATAGAGCAAAAGAGCTGGACTTAGGACCAAGGGTAATTTACTCAGCAAAGTTAAGTATGAATAAACTAAATAGACAGATATTTTCATGTTTTTATAACAAAAACAGCAAAATTTAAAGGAAAATTTAACATATAATATCCAATTAGTAAACATTAAAGATAAGTTATAAGGGACTCAGTAGGTCAAATTGTTTACTTCTTATATATGAAAATATTAGTAATAATCTTATTACTGACATCATTATTCAGGTATTTTAAACAAAGGCTTGGGTTGAGCTGTGTATGATGGGATAATTTTAAAAACAATATAACTAAGTAGGAAGAGATAAAAAAAATAATGCAGTGCTAGAAACTTTCATTGGGAATGGGTAAAAGAGGGAAATTATACATATATATGTATATAAACTTCTATAAAAAAGTCTTCTAAATTCATAAAGAAATGAGGGCAAGGGGATAGTGTGGAGGAGGGGATAAGGGAGGGGCTCTTAGAGGAGTGGGTAGGTTAAAGAATAAGAGGGTAAGGTAGTGAGTAGAAATAAAAAAGAGGAGTGAGAAGAGATGGCATAAATAGGGTGAGGATAGTGAGAAAAAATAGGAAGGAGGAAAATACACAAGTAATTGTAGCTTTTGAGTGAAATGAGCAGAACCAGGAGATCATTATACACTTCAACAATGATACTGTATGAAGATATATTCTGATGGAAGTGGATATCTTCAACATAAAGAAGATCTAATTCACTTCCAGTTGATCAATGATGGACAGAAACAGCTACACCCAGAGAAGGAACACTGGGAATTGAATGTAAACTGCTTGCACTTTTGTCTTTCTACCCAGGTTACTTATACCTTCGGAATCCAATTCTTCCTGTGCAACAAAAAATTCGGTTCTGCACACATAGATTGTATCTAGGTTATACTGTAACACATTTAATATGTATGGGATTGCCTGTCATCTAGGGGAAGGAGTGAGAGAGGGAGGGGAAAATTTGGAAAAATGAATACAAGGGATAATGTTATAAAAAAATTACTCACGCATATGTACTGTCAAAAAAATTATAATTATAAAATTAATTTAAAAAAAAGAAAATAAAAAAAAGTAATTGTAGCTTAGAATGTAAATGGGATGAATTTACCCATAAAACAGAAATGAATGGCAAATGAAATTTTTGAATTCAATTATATGTTGCTTTCAAGAAACATAAAAAGAGATATACCTAAAGGTAAAATAAAGGACAGGAATAGAATTTAGTATGCAAAAAAGCAGAGAGAGGAATCATGATCTCAAAGTTAAAGTTAAAACAGATTTAATCAAAAGTGAAAAAAATAGACCAACTGCATTATGTGTCAATAATATTTTTCCATATTGTTTTAAACCATTTAAAATGACTAGACAATATAAAATACTTGAGTGTATACATGCTGAAACAGACACAGGAACAATACGAACATAAACATAAAACACTTTTTATACAAATAAAGTCAGATTTAAATAAATGAAGTAATATTTATTGTTCATGGGTAGGCAATGACAATACAATTTTTAAAGTAACAGTTTTGTCTAACTAATCTATTTATTCAATCTCATCCTAATTAAATTACTAAACAAATTTTATTGAGTCAGAAAAAATAAAATTCATTTGGAAGAATGAAAGATCAGAAACTTCAAAGAAACCAGAGAGAAAGAGATAAAGGAAGTAGATTCAGCAATATCAGATCTTAAACTATATTATAAAGGAGAATATTGTTAAAATGTACAAAGGAAAATTTCAATTATTTTAAGTTAAAATCTTTTATAAATAAAACCTAAGTAGCCATGAATAGAAGGATTGCAAAAAATTGGGGGGTGGGGGAACTTTCATAGAAAATCTCTCAGACAGGATGTGATTGGGTTGTAATATTGCTGTGATGTAGAAACTATTGATTTAGAAAAATATGAAAAGTCTTGGGCCTATGAAGGAAGATGTTGTCCACCTTCAGAGAAACATTTAACAGAAGGAAATGTCTTAGGTGTATGAGTGTATATGAATATGTTTATACATATCTATATCTATCTGTCTATATCTATCTATCTATCTTTCTATCTGTCTATATATCCATGCTTAATTGTAGTCATCTTTGGGAGAGGAGGAGGAAATAAAACCAAAAAGTCCACACAAAGAGAGAACAAAAGAAAACCAACAAGGAAGCAAAGAAAAGCTGGACAGCTATGAAAACATAGGGTATTTATTTTATAGGTTGTTTTGAAATGGAAATCTGTTGTTTTATATTGAATTCTCTCTCATAGTCTGCTGTGCATATGGCAATTTTGTACTTAAGATTAAAATTTTTTAAATTATTTTTAAAATGAGTTGTCCAGGAATGAAAACAATACACTGAATATGGTTTGACCTGGGTAAGACACTCAGTTATCTTGGACACTAAGCTTCTTTTAAGGAAGTTTACAACTGCAATGAGTTTTCCCACAGAATTTATCATGTTTGTAATGTCCTTTGGATTTCTCACTTGAACTGCCGTTAATCTACATCTCCCTCATTCTGACCTTGAACCTCTGATATGTTTCAAACAAAGTGTGAGATTTTACATTTCCATTTGTTTATCTCTTGTTCCATTCAGCATAAAGTCTGGGCACATTATCAAAATTGCATGTTCTTGGTTCACATTACTAATTTTACCATCCTGTGCTTAAATTCTATTTCAGTTTTTCACTTGGTGGTGACTCCTCAATCTATAAATTGAATTCCAGGCCCTCCTAGCCTTGGATCATCTAAAATCTGATAAGCTCACTACCCAAGTCTTTATCCAAGTCATTTATAAAACAAAAATGATAAACAGAACATAACCAAAGACAGAGCCCCAGAGATCCACTCTTGAGGCCAGTCAAGTTGATAGTGATTCATCAATGATTAAGTTTTGAGTACAGTCATTTAACTATAACTGAGTGTACTACAATCTAGCCCACCTCTTTCCATCAAGTCTACACAGATATAGAATGATTTTGTCATATGTCTTGATAGAAGCTATGTAAACATATCTGAATATCCATCTTCTTATCTCTTATGATCTCTGCTTTCTATGCTACCTCCATGATCCTAAACCCCCAATTCCTCCATTATAATCAGAACCTCCCATCCTTCCTTCTGTCTCACTCATCCTAAACATATATATTCTCATTGTGACCTCCAGTCATTCCAACTCTTCCTGTTCTCCCAGTCCATCATCCTGAGTCTGGCCTCACTCTCTCTTCATAGTCTTGGCCAATTCAACTCTAAACTCTCCTATCCCTTGGAATCCTCTGCTTTCTTGTCATATCGCTGCTCATCCTTTGTCAAACTAACACAGAGGTACATTCATCATTTGCCTTCTTCCTTCCTGCTTATGTGCTACTGGAGAAAGACTGCTTTTGATTCATGTCTTCTAATCTTCAACCCTTCTCTATATCTCTGATTAACACTTTTGTCACAATCCTCACAACTGTTCTAATTCTTCTCTCTTCCAGCTGCTTGAACAGCTCCCTCTCTGTGTCTTCTCATTTGAGGATATCACCTCATGCTTTTACTAAGAAAATCCAGATCATGTGTTACAAACTCTTCCCCCCCCATTCCACACCTCAGAACCCTTCTCCATCCTCCTCTATTCTTTCCTCATTATAGCCCTCTCTGAAAAAGAAGTTGTCTTTCGCCTTGCCAAGACCAACCTTTATGCCTAAATTCTTGCTCCTTATTCTCTCCTTTCTCCACTGGCAGATTGTCTCCTCAAGTATTCCTTCTCTATACTATTCAATCTCTTCATATCCACTGACTTTTTTCTCAGCAGTCTATAAACATATCCAAGTTTCCCCAACCTATAAAAATTTTTAACTTGCCCAGTGAAAATTTTCATTTCACCCATCCCCAGAAGATTTATTTCTCCTCCATGAACCTATGAGTCTTCTTTTTTAGTCAAACTTTTAGAAAGAGTTGTCTATAATTGTCCACATTTTCTCACCTATACCATTCTTATTCAAATCTGGCTTCAGATACTTTCTAGTTGTGTGATTCTGGGCAAGTCATGTCACCTTTGTCTGCCTCAATTCCCAATGAGCAAAATTGGGATAATAATAGCATCTGGTTCTCAGGGGTTTTGTGAGCATCAAATAAGATAATTGTAAAGCATTTTGCACAGTGCCCAGCACATAGTAAATACTATATAAATGTTAGCTGTTATTCTATTCACTTCTGAGCCCCCTGAAGTTTGCTTCTGACAACTCAAGAACTGTTCTTTCTAGTTATTAGTGATCCCTTATAGCAACTTATAGAAATATAAAGCCCAACAGTCATCTCTTTTTTTAAAAATAGTTTTTATTTACCAGATATTTGCATGGGTAATTTTACAACATTGAAAATTGCCAAACCATTTGTTCCAATTTTTTCCCTCCTTCCCCCCCACCGAGATGGCAGGTCAACCAATACATGTTAAATATGTTAGAGTATAAATTAAATACAATATATGTATACATAGCCAAACAGTTATTTTGCTGTACAAAAAGAATCTGACTTTGAAATAGTGTACAATTAGCCTGTGAAGGAAATAAAAAATGCAGGCGGACAAAATTAGAGAGATTGGGAATTCTATGTAGTGGTTCACACTCATTTCCCAGAATTCTTTTGCTGGGTGTAGCTTCTATTCATTATTGAACAAATGAAACTGATTTGGTTCATCTCATTGTTGAAGAGGGCCACGTCCATCAGAATTGATCATCATACAGTATTGTTGTTGAAGTCTATAATGATCTCCTGGTCCTGCTCATTTCATTCAGCATCAGTTCATGTAAGTCTCTCCAGGCCTTTCTGAAATCATCCTGTTGGTCATTTCTTACAGAGCAATAATATTCCATAATATTCATATCCCACAATTTATTCAGCCATTCTCCCCAACAGTCATCTCTTGATTTTCAATCTACTTGGCCTCCATAAAGATTTTGACACTGTCAACCTCCCCTTCTTCCTGTGAGTACTACCCACTCTTGGTTCCCCTCCTATCTGTTTGCTTCTTTTCTTCCTCCTTTGCTGAATACATACATCTCTTGCTCACTAAGTGTGGTTGCCCTGTCTGTCCAAGGCTCTCTTTTTGCCTCTTTCAACTTTTCACTTGGTGGTAAATCCTCAATATATATATATATGGAATTCCAGGCCCTCATTGTCAGCTGCCTGTTACACACTTCCATATTAATATCCCACTTACATCTCAAACTCATATTCAAAGTAGAACTCATTTGATTCACTTCAAAATGAACCCTGACTCCACACTTCCCTCTTTCATTTGCAGGTACTGTCATACTTTTGGTCATTGAGATGGACAACCTTGAAGTCATCAATAGTCCTTTATTCAACCTTGTCACCTCTCCCTTAATCTGTTCCCAAGTCATATTAATTTTACTTCCACTATATCTCACATCTATGCCCTCCTCTCCACTTCAACTCCCATCACTAGATAACCGCTGCATATTACTTAAACTTGGCATTCTTCTCCTAGCTCATTCACTGAATAGGAATTTTGAATTTCTAGAATATTCCTAATTTCCCAGTATAACTTGATATGAGAGATACTCTGAACCTGTGATTCCTTCAATGGGAAGTACTCCTAGTAGAGAAACTCCCTCCTCTGATATAGATTGGCTACTTTATTTATTTATAAATGTTATTTATAATGTTTGTTTTATGTAGACTTGTTGCTTTGTCAGGACTGGGATACTGAGATTTTAAGACATTTTTGTCTATCCATGGTCACACAGCTCATATGTATCAAAAGCAAATCTTGAACCTAGGTATGCCTAACTCCCCTACCCATTATGCCACACTGCCTTTCATCTTCCTAATGTACCTGTTGACAGAAACAAATTAAGTTAATCTGCCATGATTTCTAATAAATGAATATGGGGTCACTAGTGTGCATTGTCTTAGAAGGGCTCATAAGTGAATATAATAAAGATGACAATACTCCTAAACTAACCTATTTATTTAGTGTTATAAAATCAGATTCCTAAGAAACTATTTTAATGACCTAGAAAAAATAACAACAAAATTCATATGGAAGAACAAAAGGTTGAGAATTTCAAGGGAACTAATGAAAAAAAAAAGTCAGATGAAGGTGGTCTAGCTGTGCCTGATCTAAAGCTATATTATAAAGCAGCAGTCACCAAAACCATTTGGTATTGGCTAAGAAATAGACTAGTTGATCAGTGGAACAGATTAGGTTCACAGGACAAAATAGGGTACAACTATAGCAATCTAGTGTTTGACAAACCCCAAAATACCAACTTTTGGGATAAGAATTCATTATTTGAAAAAACTGTTGGGAAAACTGGAAATTAGTATGGCAGAAATTAGATGTGGACCCACACTTAACACCATATAACAAGATAAGATCAAAATGGGTCCATGATTTAACCATAAAGAACGAGATCATTAAATAGATTAGAGGAACAGAGGATAGTCTACCTCTCAGACCTGTGGAGGAGGAAGGAATTTGTGACCAAAGGAGAACTAGAGATCATTATTGATCACAAAATAGAAGATTTTGATTACATCAAATTAAAAAGCTTTTGTACAAACAAAACTAATGCAAACAAGATTAGAAGGGAAGTAACAAACTGGGAAAACATTTTTACTGTTAAAGGTTCTGATAAAGGCCTCATTTCCAAAATATATACAGAACTGACTCTAATTTATAAGAAATTAAGCCATTCTCCAATTGATAAATGGTCAAAGGATATGAACAGACAATTTTCAGATGATGAAATTGAAACTATTTCCACTTATAATCACTATTCCAAATCACTATTGATCAGAGAAATGCAAATTAAGACAACTCTGAGATACCACTACACTCCTGTCAGATTGGCTAAGATGACAGGAACAAATAACGATGAATGTTGGAGGGGATGCGGGAAAACTGGGACACTAATACATTGTTGGTGGAGTTGTGAACAAATCCAACCATTCTGGAGAGCAATCTGGAATTATGCCCAAAAAGTTATCAAATTGTGCATACCCTTTGATCCAGTGCTACTACTGGGCTTATGTCCCGAAGAAATACTAAAGAAGGGAAAGGGACCTGCATGTGCCAAAATGTTTGTGGCAGTCCTTTTTATAGTGGCTAGAAACTGGAAAATGAATGGATACCCATCAATTGGAGAATGGTTGGGTAAATTGTGGTATATGAATATTATGGAATATTATTGTTCTATAAGAAATGACCAGCAGGAGGAATACAGAGAGGCTTGGAGAGACTTACATCAACTGATGCTGAGTGAAACGAGCAGAACCAGGAGATCATTAGACACTTCAACAATGATACTGTATGAGGATGTATTCTGATGGAAGTGGATATCTTCCACAAAGAGAAGAGCTAATTCAGTTCCAACTGATCAATGATGGAAAGAATCAGCTACACCCAGAGAAGGAACACAGGGAAATGAGTGTAAAATGTTTGCATTTTTGTTTTTCTTTCCAGGTTATTTTTACCTTCTGAATTCAATTCTTCCTGTGCAACAAGAAATTCGGTTCTGCACACATATATTGTATGTAGGATATACTATAACATATTTAACGTGTATAAGACTGCCTGCCATCTAGGGGAGGGGGTGGAGGGAAGGAGGGGAAAATTCGAAACAGAAGGGAGTGCAAGGGATAATGTTGTAAAAAATTACCCATGCATATGCACTGTCAAAAATAGTTATAATTATAAAATTAATCTAAAAAAAGAAATTAAAGCCATCTATCATCATTTGAAAAGATACTCTAAATCACTATTGACAAGAGTAAAACAACTCTTAGGTACCACCTCACACTTCTCAAGTTAGCTGACTTGACAGGAAAAGATAATGATAAATTGTTGGAGGGGATGTGGGGAAAATGGGACGTTAATTACATTGCTGGTGGAGTTGTGAAATGAGCTAACCATTCTGGAGAGCAATTTGGAACTATGTCTAAAGAGCTATCAAACTGTGCATACCCTTTGATCCATCAGGGCAAAATAAGCAGAACCGGGAAAATGTTCTACACTATAACAGCAAGATTGTGCAGTGATCAACTATGTCAAATTTGGTCCTTTTCAGTGGTTCAGTGATCCAAGACAATTCCAATAAACTTTGTATGGAAAATGCCATCTGCATCCAGAGAGAATTATGGGGACTGAATGTACATCAACACATGGCATGTTCACTTTTTTCCCTTTTTCTTTGTTTTCTCTTGTGACTTTTCCCTTTTATTCTGATTTTTCTCTTCCAACATGATTCATAAGGGAATAAGTAAAAGAAAATGAATGTACTTATGTAACCAAAAAAAAGTTTCATTTTACATGTAATTGGGGAAAATAAACATTTTTTAAAAATAATTTTGTCAGGGAATGCTATGAAGTTCACTCTTCTAATAGTCTCCAGAATTCACCTTTTTAAAAATTGCTCCAACTTTTACCCAGTTGCCATATTCTAGTTTTCTGCCATCCTTCACTATTACTTGGAAATGACCAAAGGTGATCCTGTGTCCACCTTGGCAAATGTTGTAGTGCCTTGGGATATTATCCATCTGAGCCTGGTGACTTGACCTTGACCTGTTTTCGTATTGCCATGCTAATCCTGGATTACAGATCCATTTCAGATTAACCACATCCCCTCACTTTCCCAATTTTATAGAATATTCTCTCTGAGAAAGAAAGCAGAAGCAAAATAGGAATTTATCTTTCTCTCTGACATCTCCTAAACATCTGCTCTGAGCATCAGGCCTATCCCTCTGGGTTATTGTTGTTCAAAACATATGTTAAAAAGTTTGACTGTTGTTAAAAAATTTTACAAGCTTCAACTCATTCTGAGCTTTGATAATTGGGGGATGGTGGGCAAGACGTTTCCTTTTCCTAGGCCTATTTCCTCCTCTATAAAATGTTGGATGAAATAAGCCTTAGCTCCTTTCTACATAAAATCGGTGATGTTCCTGATGATAATATAAGCCTGTGCCCAAGGCTCCCCTTTGCCTTGTGCCTCCATTTTACCTCTGTTGGGATCATTTCAAGGAATCACACTACCTTGGAGATGATGGGGATCTTCATCTTAGGGATGCAGTGGACCTAGATTCAAATCTTATCTTTGACTTTTACTGTTTGTGTGGTGAATCTTTTAAGTCCCTTGAGTCCCAATTTCCCTCCCTCTAAAATGAGGTGATTAGGATAAATGGCCTCTGAGATAAAGAGCCCTTCTGGCTTCACATCTATGATTCACTATTTGACCCTGGATTGGTCATTTCCCCTCTGGGGATGAGTTTCTTCTTCTCTAAAATAAGGGGTTTAGGCTAGAGATTCCTTCCAGATCTAGACTATCTGGCATCAGTCCATTCTTTTCTGAGACAGTCCTAATGATCAGAAACATTTATTGTCTCTCCAAATTTTCTCTTTACATCTTCTACCCATTATTCCTAGTTCTGCCTTCTGAAGACACAGGATACTTGAGATCAGCTCCCATGAACTCCCTGAGTCTTCTCTTCTTTAGGTTAAAATCCACTAGTTCATTCTACCAATCCCTATACAAAATGGTCAAGTCTTTTCCCTACCCTGTCTAACATTGGATAGGCACTCCAGCTTATCAACATCTTTTCCAAGCCACAGTGCCCCAAACTTAATACAATATTTTAGAGGTGGCCTAAACAGAGCACAATGGTCACCTTCCTCCTTTGAATGGGGCCCTCTGGCTCTAGGAAAACAGCTATTGGTCTTAGCTTCCCTACTAGAAATGCCAGCTGTCTTCCCTCTAAAACCAGATCAAAGACTCATGGAATTAGGGCTGGACCTGAGAGGTCAGTCCAATGTTCTCCTTTATCAGAAGAGGAAGCTGACTTTTTGTGGTTTCAAGGATCTGGAAATTGAGGATATGCCCATTAGTTGGGAAATGGCTGAATAAGTTATGGTATAGGAATTCTATCGTTCTGTAAGAAGTGATGAGCAGGCTGATTTCAGAAAAACTTGGAATAACTCAAACTGATGTGAAGTGAGCAGAACTAAAAGAACATTGTACACAGTAACAAGATTATGTGATAATCAACTGTGATGGACTTAGCTCTTCTCAACAATGCGGTGATTCAAGGCAATCCCAATAGTGTTGGGATGGAAAATGCCATCTGCATCCAGAGGGAGAACTGTGGAGACTGAATGCAGAATGGAGTAGACTTTGGGGGTTGTTTTTTTCGTGTTTTTTGTTGTTTCTTGTATAACCTATAACAAATTGCTTACTGTCTTAGGAAGTTGGTAGATAGGACAGGGAAGAAGGGAGAAATATTTGGACCACAAAGCTTTATAAAGATGTATGTTGAAAACTATGTTTAATATTTAACATGTATGGGAATACCTGCCATCTAAGGGAGGGAGTGGAGGGAAGGAGGTGAAAATTCAGAACAGAAGTGAGTACAAGGGATAATGTTTTTAAAAAATTAACCATGCATATGCAAAAAAAAAGTTTAAATAAATAAATTAATTTTTTAAAAAAGAAAATTACATGTATTTGGAACAAATAAAATATTAAGTTAAAAAAAGGAACCCAAAAAAAGAAAAAGAAGAGGGAGCTAGCTCCAAAGAAGAAAAAATAATAAGTGACAGAGGCAAGACTTGAATCCAGATCCTCTGAATTAAAATCTAGCCCTTGAACCTGTCTAGTGTCTGGCCATCTCCCATCTTGCACTGTCTAAGTTGAATTTTTGAGACCAAGTGTCAGAGACCACATTTTATCCTTCAATTTCATGTTTGATTCAGCCTTTGAGATCTTTTTGATCCTTATTCTATCTTTCAATACTTTCACTGTCCCTCCCAGCTTTGGGTCAGCTCAACCATAGTCATGAGTCAGGAGCCCATCTCTGCTTTCATTCAAGTCATTGAGAGCAATGCTGAATATTTGCAATTGTACAGGCTTCCCTTTCCAAGCTTCTCAGGTCTCAGTATTATGCCTCTCTTTTCTCTTGCAGGGAGGAAGGCCATTGCTAAGTTTACAAGATGTTCTGACATTGTGTAGCTTAATATGGTATGGTTCGGTGTCTAGAGGGGCATCCTGGGGACAGGACAGGGAGGCAAAGGAGAACCTTCTGTTCTGTTCCCTGGACTTAGAGAAAGATACCTCTTATCCTGATGGGCCTGATGCTGACCTCACCCTTCAGGCCAGACCTGAGTCCTCTGGGGGGAAACAGCACAGAACTATGAAGAAGTCTTGGCGGCCAAGGCCAGCTCGAAGGGCGGGGGAGCTTCTCAGGAGCAGATATTATCAGTGGGAGCCAAAAGAGTAAACAAAATACAATCAATTGAGCCAGGCCTAACCTTCCTTTCCAAAAGTTGCTTGTAAGAAGCAGGAGTGACTCTGAGGTCAGGTGGGGGAGGGAGGATACAGAGAGGAGAATAGGAAGGAGATGCTGGAGGAAATCTGGGGCAGTAGAAATTAATGACATTTATTAAGTGCCTACTGTATGCGAGGCACTTATGTGAGAAAGGCAGTGAGGTCTGGTACATGGAGAGCTGGTTCCCAAGCCAGGAAGAACTGAGTCCAAGTTCCACTTCACTGAGCCCCTGCTCAGTCCTCTGGAACTCTTACATTGAAGAGGAGGTAACCAGCTGCCTTGGGAATTTCGTACATCAATGATATCACAGGTACAGTGTCTACTTGATCCTACTTAGAGGCAGTAAGGTGGATCAATGCTGAGCTTGAGTGTCAGGAAGACCCAACACTTCCTAGGCTGTGTGACTGAGCAAATCACTTAATAACTCAGTTTCCTCAACTATAAAATGGGGCTTAAAAGAAAGGCACTTCCCTCCCAGGATTGTTGTGAGAATTCAATGAGATTATATAAATATCTCTATATATATCATATATGTCTATATATGCACAGTGATAGAATTAGATGAGCAGACACGTGGTGAGGTGGATTTCACTATCCATAAGAAGCCCTTCTCCATCCAGGACTTGACACTGGATTTTCTTCTTAGTGTTGAACATCTTTGCTGACCTTTCTCTTTTGTACCTCATCTAGTAGGTTATTAATAAATGTAATGGCTCTGGAGTAAAAAAAAAAAAAATACCAAAACCCTAGTTTAAAGGACACTCACTATCTGGGTGATCATGGGCAAGTCATTTTATGCTGTTTGCCTCAGTTTCCTCATCTGTTAAATGGGCTGAAAAGGGAAATGGCAGACTACTCCAGAATCTCTGCCAAGAAAACCCCAAATGTGGTCATGGAGAGTCAGTTAATGACTGAAAAAGTCTAAACAGCAACTATATACAAGGCATTGTGCAAGAATGACTTCCTGCCTCCAATATGGAGGAACCATAAATATCTATAATTTTTTCCCAGGAGGGTCAAGAAGTAGTCACCAAAGTAACTCTATGTTCATTAGTGACTTGGAACATCAAGCATGGAAGAAAACTCAGTGGTCATGTTCAAAATGTGTTCAGGGAGTTCACTCAAGTCTTACTTGGGAAGGAGGAAATCAGAGCAAGCAAGTGGGAGGATAAGCTTGGTAGCTCTGGCAGTACATTTGGGACTCGGCATTAGAACAGAGAGGGACCTGAAAGGGAGACCAAGTAGAGTCAGGAGTTTGGTTTTAGAGTATTCTGTATGACCTCCTGCAAGTCCTGTCTCTTCCCTGGGCCTCATGTTCCTCCCCAGTAAAATAAGAGGATTGCACATGATGGTCCTCAGAAGTCCCCTGCACTCTTAAGTTCATTCAAGGCTTTACCATGGCCACAGACTGACCATCAGTTTTTCCTTGTTTTTGCCATATACTCAAACCATCTTTTTTTGATTCCTCCATTTCTTGAAAGACACCCTTTACTCCACTTCTCTTCAGTTCCTTATTTATGTTCTCTGCCCTTCTGACCCATTCCACTTGTCTATCTTTGTCCTCTGTGTGATACTCATCTTTGGTTCTTCAGAAATTGTAGCATTTCTTGTTTGTAAGCATACAATAAACAAAGAAACAAAGTATGTCATTCAAAAGATTAGCTTTGTTTCTGGGAGAAGTTTAGGGTCATTTAAAGAATTTCACAATTTTTCTCAAAGGCAACTCTAATTTGTCTACTCCTCCCTTTTAATTCTAGGCTTAATTCTTTATCCATTTTCAGTGTATACTCAAGATAGATGATAAGCAGAATGATTACACATGGATGGATGGTAGATGATAGATAAATATATGGAAAATGACAGATCATAGATGATAGACATAGATGGATGAGTGATAGATGATAAATGATAGACAGACACACAGATGGAAAGATAGATGATTAATAGATGAGCGAGAAAGAGGGTCAAGTTCTCTGCATTGTCCATGCAACAACGGATTGAAGTCTAGTCCATAGGCATTCTTCATTCACTTGTTCTTTCTTGAGTAGAGAATTAAACGAATTTCTTTTTGGAGTGGTTTTGGCTTTGTTCCAGGAGACTACAGTGGTCCTGGGTTTGATAGAATTAGATGAGCAGACACGTGGTGAGGTGGATTTCACTATCCATAAGAAGCCCTTCTCCGTCCAGGACTTGACACTGGATTTTCTCCTTAGTGGTGAACATCTTTGCTGACCTTTCTCTTTTGTACCTCATCTGAAATCAATGATCAGAAGAAATTAATCTAATGGAATCCAAAGAAACATGGGAATATCTATATGAACAAAAAAGAGTAAAATAGGCAGAAACTCAGAAAACAATGCATACGATGACTATAACTACATAAATGAAAAAGTCAGTTTCTAAATCATCCATTGAAAAACTAATGGGTTTTCTCAACAGAGAGATGGAATCTGAGATCCCAATATTGTATACCTAATTGACAGGTCAAAAGTGAACATGTGAATTATTCAGAACAAACTCTAAAATGACGGGAGGTTCTTTCCCACTTTAAAGCTAGAACCCAGGGCAGCTAGGTGGCGCAGTGGATAGAGCACCAGCCTTGAATTCAGGAGGACCCAAGTTCAAATCTGGTCTCAAACACTTAACACTTCCTAGCTGTGTGACCCTGGGCAAGTCACTTAACCCCAGCCTCAGGGAAAAAAAAAAAAAAAAAAAAAAAAAAGCTAGATCTAAGAAAGTTCATGCTCCCCACCCTTTCCAGTTTTCTTTCCTTCAAGAATCTTACAATCAAAAGCCTTGTGTCTTGGAGGTACCCACAAACTATTTCCATGTAAACATCCACCTAAGTGCCTATAGCTGGATACTTTTCTCTCTTTCAGGATGCTTTTGTTGAACCCTCAGGGTCCTTTTCCTTCTTCTGCTTGAACCCAGACTTCATATCTCCCCCACTCTCATTGTCCAAAGGCCTGGAATGTTCTCCCTCTTCCACTCTGACTACTGGCTTCCTTTAAATTCCAAGTAAATGTTCACCTTTTACAGGAAGCCTTCCCCCACCCCTCTTCATTTTAGTGTCTTCCTTTTGCTAATTACTTCCTGTTTATCTTCTACATAGCTTGTTTTGCATGTATTGGTTTGCAAGTTGCCTCCCCTGCTAGATTGTAATCTCCCTTCCAGCCGGAATTGTCTTTTGCCTCATTTTGTATATTCATTGCTTAGCACATAGTGCTTGGCACATAGTAGGCACTTAATAAGTATTGATTGATTTATTCCCATCAAAATCATCTGACCACTCTTTCTGTTGGAAGCTTCATTATTCCCTGGGATTCCACTCTCTTGTTACTCTCACCTCTCCTAATCAATGAGTCACCAAGTCCTGCCAATTTCACTCATGTAACATCTCTCACATCCACTCACTCCTTTCTCTTCTCATTGCTGCCTAACCTAGTACAAGCCTTCCTTATTATCGAAACTATTACAATACCTTCGATCAATCCTTTGACAAGCATTTATTAAGCATCTGTTATGTGCCTGGCACTGTGCTAGGCTTGAGGGATACACTGAGACAAAAGTGAAACTGTTTCTGCCCTAACATTCTACAGGAAAAAACCAATATTACACACAGCACATGTATTCAAGATAACCTTAGAGGGGAGGGTTGGAGGAACCAGGAGAAGAATCTTTGAGCTAGCTCCAAGGTCTTAGAAGAAACCAAAAATTTCAAGAGATAAAGATGTTGAGAGTATATTCCAGACATGAGGGACAACCAGCGCAAAGGCCCACAGATGGAGCTGGAGCACCGTGTGGGAGAAAAAGAGGAAGGTCGGCTTGGCTGAATGCAGAATAAATGAAAGGGATTCATGTAGAAGAAGACAGGAAAGATAGGATAAAGTCTTGGAACTAGAGTAGAAGAAGCCCCAGAGGCCATCTAGAACAAGGCCCAAGTGTGCTTAAAATGATTTGCCTTAGATTAACCAGGTAGTTCCTCTGACTCTGATGCACAAAATAGATTCAAAGCAAATATAGGGATGACTAATATAAACTGATGCAAAGTGAAGTGAGCAGAACCAGGAGAACACAGTAACAGCAACAGTATGTCATGATGTCATGAAAGAGTTAGCTCTTCTCAGCAATTCAATGATCCAAGGCAATCCCAAAGGACTCATGATGGAAAATCTTATTCACCTCCAGAGAAAGAACTGATGGAGTCTGAATGCAGATAGAAAGATATTTTTAAACCTTCTTTTTCTTTTTCTTGTTTTGATCTGGGTTTTCTTTCACAACATGGCTAATATGGAAATATGATTTGTATTACTGCACATGTACAATCTATTTCAAATTGCTTGTCTTCTCAAGTAGGAGAGAGAGGAAGGAAGGAGGGAATTTGGAATTCAAAATTGCAAAACACAGATGTTTAAAATTGTTTTTACATGTGATTAAGAGAAAATAAAATAATAAAACAAGGAAAATACAAGTCATATCAGGGTGGTGGAGCCTGAGATCTTTGCCTTGAAGCAGCCCAAGGAGGGAGCAGGATGTTCCTGTCAGCAAGGCAAACCTCTCCCACATCCTGTAGGAAAAGGAACCCTACGACACATTATGTTGTCCTTAAAATGAAAAATAAACAGCAAATTTAGGATTGTGAGAGAAATTATGTCTACAAATCAAGCAGTCCTAGACTGGAATGAGCTGCCTTTGGAGGTGGTGAGTTCCCCTTCACTGAAAGCCTTCAGGCAGAGACTGGCTTGCCCCTTTGTGGTAGAAGGGAAGAGAGGACTTTTGTTGAGAATAGATGGCCGTGGAGGCCTGACTAACTCAGAGAATCTGAGGCTGATGCCAAATCCACCACCTAGATCTTGAGGTTTAAAGTCAAGAGACAAGTTCAAATCCAGCCCCTGGCACATACTATTTGCATGGCCTTGGATAAGTCCCTTGCCTCTCTGAAACTTAGTTTCCTCCTCTGTAAAAATGAGAGGAGACTGGTGGTCCCTGGGGTCTTTTCCAGTTCTAGATCTAAGCTCCTCTGATCCTCTATGAAGGATTTGGAGAACATCAAAGTTTCCTTCCAGCTCCGATACTCGAGGTACTTATAAGTAGGTTGGTCATTATGGTATGTAATTGGAAAGTTCCCTCATCAGCCAAGTACAGAATCTGAATCTGAGATTATCTAGTTTGAGAGGCAGAGGGGCCCAAAGGCATCGAGGTTCTAGTCTCACTGGTAAAATAGCTCCCTTGTCCATTGGATGGGAGAGCACAGTGACCCTTCTTTTCAGAACTCATTTCTTCTTGGTTTGCAAGTTTGCAAATAGCTTTCCTCCCCAAAACATTGTACAGTAGGCATTGTAAAGACTTTGGACTCATTTTACAGATGAGGAAAAGTGAGATTCCGAGGGCTTAAATAGTGTGTTGTTTAAATAGTGTGTTCATTGTTCCCTGGATAATATTAGCAGGGCTATTCCCACTTCTCCTGACTCTATGGAGTCCTGAAGGATGGCACTCAAGTGAGGAACGGGGAGGGGCCCAAAAGCCATACTCTGCCCTCAGAGCTCAAAACTTCTATTTCTCAAGGACATTAAGAATTACAGAATAACTCTTTAACAAAGAGCATAAGTGTACGAAGAGTACAATGTAACAAAGAGTTCTAGTATCCCTATTATTATGTCTATTTACAGAAGAAAAAACACAGTCCCACAGATGGGCAGCACCAAAGCTAGTACTTGAACCCCAAGTTGTCGACCCTAATTCCATTCCCCTGGACACCACCAGGACAACGGTCTAGCCGGAGAAGTGGGCACATGGGTGCTATAGAAGCAACAACACAGACCTGGGAGCAAGACAGCTGAGTTTTGACTCACCACAAATTCGGCATACAGCTACAGACAAGTCAATTCCTCCTGTAAAATGAAGAGCTGAGCCTAGGCAACCTCTCTCAACTCTAGCATCCTATATTCTAAGACCCCTCCCAACTCAGACATTTTATATTCTAATGTCCCTACTACCTTTGACACCCTATGTCCTTTGGTTCCTTCTCTGTTCTAAGGTTCCCTCTAGCGCTGACATCCTGTGGTTCTATGAAGCCCCTAGAACAGTAACATGTCTCTTCTAGAACACAGGTGGTAATTGCTCAGATCAGGGACCTAAGAGGAAGACAAGAGGACACCATGATGTCCTTACCAATTTCGCTTTGATGTTTTCGATATTTAGGGCTCTGTCAGGCCATATTCTGTCTGTAAAGGCTGGTCCAGAATTAGCACAGGAAGGGGAGGCTGGGCTGTGATCAAGACCTGAAGGGGAAGCCAGGAAATGCAGACTACTCAGCAAATAACAAGCTAGTGAGACATACTTTCTGCAAGGGTCTAAATATTATTGTTTGCTGCCTTGGTGCCAAAGTGATAATGGCTGGAATGATGGGGCTGAGATTTTCTACCTAATCCCCATACTGTGCTCCCTAGGGCCTTTCCAGGGACTGATCCGAGTCGGGCCTCAAATCCCAGCGACCTAATTTTGTACAATTATTTTGAGACTACCTTTCCAGGAGCCAAAGTTACTCCGGTTCTTCCCAGGACACAATATTCCTGACAGATGTAAGCCTTCCGGGCAGCTTCAAGGATTGGCAGGCTTAGACCATGGAAGAGTTGGTCAGGGGGCTTTCCCTACCCATGCCTTGATCCACCTGGCCGGGACCTATGGGTGGTGCTTCCCAGAGGTAGTTGTGGTCAGCAGGAGGCCTTAGTATATGACAGGTCATAGAGTGAAGAACAATGAAAATTTGTGGCAGTCAGTTTCACTGTGTTGAAACTTGTTTGTTTTCCCTTTTCCCCCTTCCCTTCTTCGCTACAAAGGGACATGATGTCAAATGGGAAGTATCCTGGACTGGGGACTAGAGGGCCTGGGCTCAAACTTCACTTTGGTGAGCAGCGTGCATGGTTTTTTAGTAGACCAATGATTTCATAGGTTTAAGGAATCCTCATGAAGAAATTCCCTATCAATCAGTGCAGATCAATAATCACTCTGCTGTTTGTACTCAGTTGGAACTGAGAGGTTAGGTGAGTCATCGGGGAAGAATACAAAGCTAGTATCTGTCTGGGCCAAGGCTTCTTGACTTCCATGTCAACTTTGTATCTATTAAGTCACTACCTAGCTTAGGTATTTAATAAATGTCTTGTTTGCTTAATGAATTTCCCCTCCCAGTTTGTTTCCCTTTTTGGATGGGAAGCAAATGAACTAAATCACAGGTATCAAATACGGGATCCACTGGCAACACGGAGAGTAGCTAAACCAGATTAAATTTAACAAGCTAAATAAAAACAATAAATAGTGATAACATTTTAAAACTAAGTCTGTAGAGAGCCAGAACTCTGGACAAGTATACTTGAAACAAGGTGTTAACTCAGTGGAATTAATGAGACAATGGTTATCTTTACACATACTTAGAACTTAGCATGATGATGTAATAGTTCTCTAGTTCACACATACTCAGTATACTGTAATGATGTAATTGTAATAGAGTATATGAACTGGGGACAAACTCAGCCACAGAAGAGAAGACTTGACCAGCCTCATGGTGGCCCTCCTGCCTTCATCACTTCTCCACTAAGACCAAGGACTCGGGCTGGTCCCAAGATCCTCCAGAGATAGTCTGGACACTATATTTTAATCCACCCTGGTGTGGGGGCGCTAAAAAGCGATGGTATGTGTGTTTTGTCACCCCAACCTGGGGGCTCTAGAAAGCAGGACATTGCATTGAGATGTGCAGACTGCTGATTGGCTGGCTGACTGAGACTGCTGCCGCAGACTGGGAGACTGAAGGAGACCGAAGGAGACAATAAAGATTTTGGACTTTATTCCCGACTATTCTTGTGGTTATTATTCTGCTGAGACCAAGGCTGGTCCCAAGACATCCAGAAAGCTAACCAGAGCATTATATGTCAATATACCATCCTCAGGGATCCTCAGCACATGGCCCCCATGTCTGTTTGACACCACTGGGCAAATAACCACAAAGATTCCTCTTAGTACCCACCTTGTATGTTCTAAGTTTCCCTTTACTTTTAGCATCCTCCTTTACTTTGCCTCAAGCAAGATGATGTATACATAAAGCACTCTGGGATTTAGCTGGCTGTACACAAAAGGGCTCCCCTGTAAAGCAATCAAGCAATTAGAAGAGGTGATCCCTTTGTCCCTAGAGTTTGGCTTTGGGCACGCATACCCCCGCCATTCTCCTCGGAATAATGGAAGATACTTAGGGTTGGAACAGCGGGGCCATCCCAAAGACCAGATCTGCTTGGTAGGTATTGGCCAAATAATCTATATCCCGTATGTAGACTGGATGAATGAACATTGGGAACCTTCAGAATAAACAGTGGGGAATCTAATGAAGGCGCTCAAACTTCTAGCCAAGTTGCTGTTCAAATAAAATTAAAATTAATTGGAAAATTTCTAACAAAACAAGTAAAAATATAATAAAACAGATAATATTAATTTGTGGTTTTCTAAGTCAATAGGTGCCCCCCACTCCTGTTTCCACTTTAGTTTGACACCTGTAGTCTAAGGGATGTTCACCATTAGCTAAGTAAGAAAAAGCAGAAGGCAGAAGGAAGTGGGAATATCAAAGCCAAGTCTTGGATTCCAAATCCACCATCCTTTCCTCTTACTGATTTTAGGCTTACAAGGCTCTTGTGACTCTACTAAAAGAGCCAGAGAGGGAATTGGCCTCTAAGCTGTCTGCCACGAGGGAATAGTGGGCCCCTAATCTTCTCTGCAGGAAGAAATGGCAAAGGATTTCAGCTGAGCTGGAGTCTGAAGGCAGAGATAAGCTCCCCACGCAGCAGGAGTGGTGTCCAGCTGGGCAGTTATCTAGCAAAACAGTACTCAGTGGACAAGCATCAAGTAGTGACTGTGAAGCCAGAAGAGAGTAGGGCCCACGGTGCGATGATGTCACTGGAAGTGTCCCTCCACACACAGGCATGATCGTATGCTTCATGTGTGTGTGTCCCTCCAAGTTTATACTCTAGCAACACATATTCATCACATATGAGGACCTCCATCTGTGTATCCGCTCTTCCTATTATTTGTATATTTGTAGGAAACTGTGTCCAAGGCTTATGAGGGATTTGTTTTATTGCCATATTTCTAACGATGTTGTTGTTGTTGTTCAGTCATTTCAATCATGTCTCACTTTTCATGATCCCATTTAGGGTTTTCTTGACAGAGAGACTGAAGTGGTTTTGCTGATTCCTTCTTCGACTCATTTTGCAGATAAGGAAAATGAAGCAAATAGGGTGAAATGACTTGCCCAGTGTCACACAGATGGTAAGTTTCTGAGGCCAGATTGGAACTGACTTCAAGCCTGGCACTCCATCCATTGAAGTACCACCTTTTCAAAAGTACCTTAGTTCAGGAAAAGGGCCTTTTCTCTGAACTATGTCCTCCATATAGTTTTAGAAAATGTCTGACCCATAAAATGACCCAGCATAGACATTCTCTAGGGGATCTGCCCTGCACGTTGTGGGTACTACTAGATGATACCTATATAAAATACTTTGCAAATTTTTGTTATGCCAGTCTCCTTGAACTGTTCTACCTCAGTTTCCCTGCACTAGTTTCCCTTATTGTCCTGAGTTTCCCTGAATTGTTCTACCTCAGTTTCCTTAACTGTTCTGCCTCAATCCCCTTAGTTGTAACCCTCCCTCCCCCCACCCCCGGTCCATTAAGACTGAGGATCATTTGATCTAACATTGTAAATTGTCAATAGGAGACTCAAGATGAGGGGAGATCAGACTTCCTGGCTCCTAACTCCTTCTGCCCTCAAGAACTTGTGACACTGCCCCTCTAAAATATTCCAAAAGACTATCCCGGATACCTCATTGACATCTTTACTTCTGTTTATTCAGACATCCTGACTCTGGCTTCTAGTAAGAGTTTATAGCCTCCCCACATCCTGACAGAACCAAATGGTTCTGGGAAAAAAACTTCCCGCTCTTTCCTTTCTTTGTTTGAAAAAGATATAAAAAGACTTGGGATTCTCATATTTGTCACTGGATACTTTGAGATGAGAGTCCTGTCCAGTTGATTATACTCTCCAATTAATAAAATATTAAAAACTCTCTAATCTCTATCTTGCCTCAGTCTCTCTGGCATTACACTTTAAAGTGCTATAAAAGTGGCAGCTATCATTATGACTAACATTACGTTATCATAACATAGAATATTATATTATAATGTGATATCACTATTGAATAATATTAATATTATATCATATAATAATATACCCAGATAATGAGATATAATATCATTATCATCTCATATATATTTGTTTCTCTGTTGGTTTCGAAACAAGTTTCTTTTTTGTGTGTCAGAAAGGGGTGACCATGCTAGTGGAGGGTCTCAAGTTTATGCTATATAAAGATCGGTGAAAGGATTGGAGATGTTTTCCCTAAAGAAGATAAAACATTAGGGTGGGAGAGGGACTGAGGAAAGTGTAGAGGGCTATAGATAGTGGAGGAACTCTTGGGTGAAGTATAAGACCCTTCAGCCCAAAGGGAACCTGCTGACAATGTCTGGTTCGGCTCCCCGGCTCCCCTGAGGGCTCTCTGCCTTCCTGAGGAGTCAGGGGTGATGACAACCTGTGTTGAGATTGAAGCAGAGGGAGACCAGGTGGAAGAGTGATACTGATGAGGTAACATGATGAGGTAACCGGGAACCAAATAATTGAGGTAAATACCTAATGGTGAGGTATGTACCTCAATAGGATTAAGTGAGGCCTAGTGGCAGGATTCGGGGTACAGGGAGTCACATGGAGCTCCCCTGCACCCCTTAGGATTCGGCGCAAGGATACAAAGTTAAGTCAGGTCTAGTGGCGGCGAGAGTCCCCGTAAATGAATTTACAGGCCCGAAAACCTAGATGGGTAAAAACAAGGGTTATTGCAAGATTTGGAAGCAAGGTTAAAGTCTGGTTAGTAAAAGGCATTAGATAGAGGAAGATATACACCAAAGTGGCGAGACAGAGAGTCTCTGATGCAAGCATCTTGGCCAGCATCTTTCAACTCTCTGACCAAAGATGACTCCAGCTTTGCTCCTTTTATCTGCTTGAAGAAGCATGTGGCGGAGCTCAGGTTGATTCCTGGAAGGCCAGATTTTTGGCGGGCTTTTCAGATTAGGAAGAAACTGTTTTGGGGAAACCTGAGCAGATAGTTGGGGGTTGGGGACAAGCCCAAACTGGCTCTGATACTGATCTCTCCCCTTAGGGTTTTGACCAGATCTTGTAAATCAAAGATCAGTCCCAAAGGTAGATCAGACAAGGAATCTTAAAGGGGGCTACGGCCGCATCAATACCAAGTGGCAAACTACATACAATAGCAAGGTGTTTATGTGGTCCCACATGCCCAGTATATACTTAGCACATGCGCAGTGTTGCTTTGGTTATATAAGGATATTAGGGTACATAAGGGGGAGAGAATTTAGAATAAATCAACTCCATATTTTAACCACCTTCAGGAGTCTTGCCTCATCACTTCTCCACTAAGATGATATATTTTAATCACCCCAGTGAGGGGGGCTCTAGAATGCATGGTACATTTTGTCACCCCAACTTGAGGGCTTTAGAAAACAGGACACAACAGAAAGGGACATGAAAGCTGCCTTCCAGTATCTGAAGGGCTGTCAAGTGGAAACAGGATCAAACTTGTTCAGTTTCAGGCCAGAAGGCAGAACTAGTTGCCATGATCTTGAGGGGAGGGGGCAACGCTTTGGGGATCACTGAGGCAGATTTTAGCTCAGTTTCAAATTAGTTTTTTTGACAATCAGAGCTGTTCTGCACAGTGGGGCCCTTCTTGCTCAAGGTCTTCAAGTGAAGGCTCCCTTCTTAGGGACATTCTAAAAAGAGTTTCTGGATAAGGAGGGGGTTGGATGAAATGCCTTCTGAGAGTCTATGGTCCTCTCCTATCATTTGGCCAATCGTGTGTTGTGTGCTTGTGTATTTGTTGTGTGTGAGAGAGAGAAAAGAAGGGAGACAGAGAAAAAAAGGAGAGAAGAAAAGAGGAAAGATGGGGGTATGTGGTACGGATATGGTGAGGGGTCACCATTTAATAAAAAAGCTGGAGAGATCTCTAGAGTAAAGCAGTTTATTGTACATTCTCGAGAGAATCAGGTGTCCAACTCTTCAAGGAAGCGCTTCCTGGGGGCAGGACAGCACTTTTAATCCCTAACGCAAAACACCCCCTCCCACCACTGACCCTCATCCTCATTGGCTGAGAGTCTCACATTCTAAATGCAAGATCTACCCACGAAATTGAACTTGACCAATAAGTACATAGTTGCCCATATTTGACTGAAATAGGGAGGAAATTGTGTCATGGGAGGATAGCAGGAAGGGGACTCGATTATGCCCTTGAGTCAATGCTCAAAGTCCTTCAGGCCTACTCAAACTCTGAAGTAAATAAAGCCTTACTCGATTTTTCACAACTGTCTTGAAAGATCTCACCTCATCTCATTGGGGGGGGGCGGTTGAGGAAAGACAAAGACAGACTGAGACAAAAGCAGAACACAGAGAGAGCCTGACTCCATATGCTTTTCCAAGGAGAAGAGAGCCCAGGCCTGAGATGGCCCCCAGCTGATAGTAACCCAAGCAGTTTAACTACTAAACAACTTGTTCTAGCTTTGGGAATCCAATTGCAATCAGACCACCTCGATGACCACAGCCCTTCCCCTGCCTGGGGCACTGTTCTTTTGCTACACCCACTAATCCTTGGGGTCATTGGCTTCTGGGACATTTAAGTAGGCTTCAATGAGATACACTATTGTTTGATCTGGGTTGGGGGTAGGGGGGAGTATAATCAAAGTTAGCCTTACTCTGCTTGGTCTTTAAGAGCACAACTGGGAACAACTAGTGGGATGTTCAGAGGGAACATCTGAACAAGCTCCTATTTGGGCTTGATGTCAGGACAAACTTCTTAGCATTCTGAGCTATTCCAAAGTGGCGTGCACCTCATAGACATGTTCAAGGTGCTAGAGTATCGGATCAAGATGCCAAGAGGGATACAGAAGGTTCTATAAAGTGGTGGCAGAGGAACTGTATTTCCCCATAGCAGAGGGCCCTTAGGATGGCCTATGTCTTCATGAGATCAGAGGAGGAACTATCTACAAGTCAGGGAGCAGTAGGGCAGAAATGGCTTGTCTTTTTTCTAGGACCTGTCTGTCTTTCTCCCTTATTTGACCCTTTTTATTGAATTATAACCCCACCATCACATCACCATCACTGCCACCAAATACAGACACCCACCCACACCCACACCCACACACACCCTTTGTATTTTTAACCAAATAGGGAGCCCTATTCATAAATTTTTGTAAAGTTCCTCAGTTCCCAAGAACATTGCTTTGTTTATATCAGTGAATACAAGCCTGGGTTATTTCTAAGAAATTCAAATCCTGGCATGTAAGAACTACTCAGACTACTTCTAGTCAAGTGTTGCTGACACCTGCTTAGGAAACACTCTCAGCTGGTCTCCAAAAATGAGTTGAAGAAGATATCTTCAATACTCCAAGAATCTTTTTTGTTGACATTGGTTCTCCTGCCATAGAAGCAAATTTTGAGTCCCCTGCAAATTAGGAAATGGCCTTTAGGAGTCATTGTGGCCCGGAGAGGATTCTAGGAAGATGGCAGAGTAAGTCAGAAAACTTTCAGTTTTCCAAATTTCCTCCAAATTTCCCGGGCTAGGGCTGGGGCAGGGGAGAAGGAGCTAGCACAGGCCTAGTAAGTGAAGTGGCAGAGAGGTGGGGACCCTGCTGGCTGTGGGCACTTGCAGGAGAACAGAGTCCTTGGTTTCAGTTCCAGGGCACAGAGGACAGCTATAGTTTGCAGCCACAGGAAGGACCACTGGAGTGAAATCATTTGCTGATAATGTGGCTGAGGGCCCTAGCTGTGACTTAGGAGTAAAGAAGAGAACAAGCAGTTGGTGCTGCATGCCTGCAGATCAGGAAGGAGGTTAGGAATGGAATCATATGAACATACATGATTATTGAGCCCATGGGAACTGACAAGATCATTGAGAAAGAGTGTAGAAAGAACGCCTCAACATGAATAAGAAAGTGTGGAAGAAAAGAAGATTAAGGACTTCAAAAACATGAGTCTTTTTTTAGGGCATATTGAAGCAGAGAAGCCAATGGGATCCCCAGGTGGCGCATATGGGATCCTACTTGTGCAATAGGATGGCTGAACTAAAACTGGAACTTGAACTAGAGTCTCCTGACTTTCAGGACAAAGATCTTTCTATTTGGAGGATTTCTCACACATTTTCTGGATGGGCCAATGTGATGGCAGAGGTTTCATGAAGGTTCCTCAGATACTCTCTTGGACCCTGAGAAAGATCTCAAAAAATCACAGTAAGAAAGACTTGGGGCCTGGGGCATTATTCCCCCTGTCTTGGATTCAAACTTGATCACAAAACAAAATAAAAATAAAAATGAGTAAACAAAGGAGAAGGAAACCAATTGACCTCACTATATTAGAGTCAAGTTAGTGTGTCCAAATGTGGATGATCAAATGAGCTCAGAATGCTCGGTCATGTTGGACACAAGTAGTCCCTGTTTGGGGTAGCTTCACTAACTTTGTGTATCACATATTTCTTCTGAGCTAATTCAATCCAGTTTAGATTAGATAGAGATCAGCACTAATCCTGCTTAGATTAGATAGAGCACAGCACCTTTTCTAATGAGGATACACTATGCTGAGCAGTCTTGTGATGTTATACAATCAACTCTTTTTTTTTTTTTTTTTTTTTTTTTTTAATGTTTAAAGCTTCTTATTTTCAAGACATATGCATGGATAATTTGACAACATTGACCCCTGCATATCCTTGTGTTTCAGATTTTCTCTTACTTCTCCTCACTCCCTCCCCTAGATGGCAAGCAATCCGATATTATTTATTTAAACATGTTAAAATATATTATACAATCACAATTCTAAAGTTCTCTCTCTTTTTTGATGAGGCAATTGGGGTTAAATGACTTGCCTAGGGTCAAACAGTGTCTGAGGCTGGAGTTGAACTCAGGTCTTCCTGACTTCAGGATTGGTGCTCTATCTACTGCACCATCTAGTTGTCCCAAATAGTAAAGTTCTTAAGTGAGACCTTTAGAGTGTCCTTGTATCACTTTTTCTGATCACTTTGTGAGCGCTTGTTCTGTGTGAATTCTCCATAAAAGTCTTTTTGGCAAGCGAACATTTGGCATTCAAACAGTGTGGCCCATCCAATAGAGTTGCACTCTTTGTGGTAGAGTTTGAATGCTTGGCACTTTAGTTCTAGAAAGGACTCTAATGAGTGGTATCTTATCCTGCCAGGTGATCTTTAGAATCTTTCTAAAACAATTCAAATGGAAGTGATTCATCTTCAGAGGAAGATAATGGAGCTAAAAAAGGCTCTCCTTGAGCAATTTGGAACTATGCCCAAAGGGTTATAAAACTGTGCATACCCTTTGATTCAGTAGTGCCATTACTGGGTCTGTAGCCCAAAGAAATCATAAAGGAGGGGAAAGGATTGACATGTGCAAAAATGTTTGTTGCAACTCTATTTGTGATGGCAAAGAATTGGAAAATGAGTAGATGCCCATCCATTGATGAATGGTTAAATAAGCTGTGGTATATGAAAGTAATGGAATATTATTGTTCTGTAAGAAATGATGAACAAGCAGATTTCAGAAAAGTCTGGAAGAACTTAGGTGAACTGATACTGAGTGAAGCGAGCTGAACCAGGAAAATACGTACATAGCAATGGCAAGATTGTGTGATGATCACCTATGATAAACTTAGCTTTTCTCAGCAATTCAATGATCCAAGACAATTCCAATAAACTTTGAGAGAGATCTATAGAGACTGAATGTGGATTGAAGCATACTGTTTTCACCTTTTTTCTTCTGTTTTTTTTTTTTTCTCATGGTTTTTCCTTTTTCTTCTCATTTTTCTCTCCCAACATGACTCATATGGAAATATGTTAAAAATGTATGTGCATAGACAATTTTCAGATGATGAAATTGAAAGTATTTCCACTCATATGAAAGAGTGTTCCAAATCACTACTGATCAGAAAAATGCAAATTAAAACAACTCTGAGATACCACTACATACCTGTCAGATTGGCTAAGATGACAGGAAAAGATAATGATGAATGTTGGAGGGGCTGTGGGAAAACTGGGACACTGATGCATTGTTGGTGGAGTTGTGAAAGAATCCAACCATTCTGGAGAACAATATGGAATTATGCCCAAAAACTTATCAATCTGTGCTACTACTGGGCTTATATTCCAAAGAAATACTAAAGAAGGGAAAGGGACTCGTATGTGCCAAAATGTTTGTGGTGGCTCTTTTTGTAGTGGCTAGAAACTGGAAAATGAATGGATGTCCATCAATTGGAGAATGGTTGGGTAAATTATGGTATATGAAGGTTATGGAATATTATTGTTGTGTAAGAAATGACCAGCAGGAGGAATACAGAGAGGCTTGGAGAGTCTTGGAACTGATGCTGAGTAAAACGAGTAGAACTAGGGGATCATTATACACTTCAACAATGATACTGTATGAGGATGTATTCTGATGGAAGTGGATATCTTCGACATAGAGAAGAGCTAATTCAGTTCCAATTGATCAATGATGGACAGAATCAGCTACACCCAGAGAAGGAACACTGGGAAATGAGTGTAAACTGTTTGCATTTTTGTTTTTCTTCCCAGGTTATTTTTACCTTCTGAATCCTATTCTTCCTGTGCAACAAGAAATTCGGTTCTGCACACATAGATTGTATCTAGGATATACTATAACATATTTAACATGTATAAGACTGCCTGCCATCTAGGGGAGGAGGTGGAGGGAAGGAGGGGAAAATTCAGAACAGAAGGGAGTGCAAGGGATAATGTTGTAAAAAATTACCCATGCATATGTACTGTCAAAAAAAAAAAGTTATAAGTATAAAAAAATAAAAATAAAAAAGCATGTACATGTATAACCAAAGAAATTTAATTAATAATTAAAAAGTCATTCCTTTTTCAATGAGAAAAGTCAAATGGTCCCAAGTACCAAAAGAATTCTTGGAAGAACTTAAAAAGGACTTTAAAAATCAAATAACAGAGACTAAGGAAAAAGTAGAAAAAAAAGATCAAGAAAATTATGAAAAGAAAGTTAATCACCCTAATTTAGAGAATCAGAAAGTTAGGGAAGAAAATTCCTTGAAAACTAGAACTGGTAAACAAGAAGCTAAAGACTTGAGGAAATTTGAGGATTTGAGGAAAATTGCCCTGAAGTTCTAAGACTAGAAGGCAAAACAGAAATAGAATACACTAGTCACTACCTGAAAGAATTCCAGGAAGAAAACTAAAAAGAATATAATAGACAAGTTTCAAAGTTCTCAGGTTAGGGAGAAAACATTGGAAACTATAAGGAAAAAAATTAAATATCATGGATCTACAATAAGCATTACATAAAACCTTGCAGCTACTACACTAAAGGTCTTTGAATCCTATATTTCATAGAACAAAGTTTAATATAATCCTGTTTGAAAAAAAAAGAACATTTAATGAACTGAAATACTTTCAAATATTTGAGACAAAAACAGCAAAATTTAATGGATAATTCAATATATAAGATCCATGAGAAATATAAAGTAACATCAAGTAATATAAGTTACTTAACAAGGTGAAATTGCAATTGTGTAGGGAGAGATAAAAAAGGAGTAATTATCTCATACAAATGAGGCAGAAAAGAAAAAATTGATACAGAAGATGCTAGTGGGGGGAGGTCAGGCAATGCTGGAACCTTACTTCATTGGGAATGGTTTAGAAAGGGAACTATATGTGTGTGTGTGTGTGTGTGTGTGTGTGTGTGTGTGTGTGTGTGTGTATTTTGAAAGGTACAAAAAGTCTACATTCAGAAAGAAATAAGAGGGCAAGGAGATGGTGGGGAGAGGATAAAGGAGAGATTCTTAGGGGACTGGGTAGGTTAAAGAAGAGGGCAAAGGTAGAAATAAAGCAGAGGAGTGAGAAGAAATAGGGTAAATAGGGTGGGAAGGATAGGAAGGAGGAAAATACCTTAAGCAATTTTGCTTAGAATATGAATGGACAAACTTACTCATAAGACAGAAATGGATAATGGCTTAAAAATTTGAATTCAACTATATGCTGCTTTCAGAAAACATAAAAGCAAGAGATACACACAAAAATAAAATAAAGGGCAAGAATAGAGTTTAGAATGCAAAAAAGGGCAGGAAGATGAATCATGATTTCAGATAAAGTTAAAGCTAAAATAGATTTAATCAAAGGAGAAAAATAGACAAACTAAAAACTATGTGCCAGCAGCATAATTCAATATTGTTTTAGACCATTTAAAGTGATTAGACAATATAAAATATCTGAGAATATACCTGCCAAAACCAACACAGGGACTATATGAACATAAATATAAAATACTTTTTAAAGAAATAAAGTCAGATTTAAATGACTGGAGTAATATTTATTGTTCACGATTAGGTAAAGCAATATAATCTTTACAATGACAATTTTACCTAACTAATCTATTAAATTTCATTTCAATTAAATTACTAAAATATATATCTTTTTGAGTTAGAAAAAATAGTATCACAGTTCATTTGAAAGAACAAAAGATTAGGAACTTCAAAGGAAGCAGATTCAATAGTATCAGATCTTAAACTATATTACATGGTGAAAGCATTGTTGAAGTGTAAAATGGATAATTTTGTTTATTTTAAATTAAACTTTTCTTCTATTAAATAAAACCAATGTAGCCAGGAATAGGAGGAATGCAAAACTTTCATAGGATGTTACTGGTTTGGAATATTGCTGTGGGAAATGAGCTGGTTGATTTGGAAAAACATGGAAAGACCTATTAAGGAAGATGCTATCCTATCCATTTTCAGAGAAACCGATGACAAAAGGAAATATGTACAATGCATTCTTATACATGTATGAGTGTATATATGTATGAATGTAGATGTGTATGTTTCTAGATATCTTTGTGTGTGTACATATATGTATGTATGTATGTAAATAAATACACACACATATTCGATTTAATTGCAGCCTTCTTTAGGGAAAGGTCTGGGGGAGGAGAGAAAGAATAAAGTAAAAAGTCCACAGCAGAGAACAAAAAAAAACCTACAAGGAAGCAAAGAAAAGCTGGGGAGCTTAGAAAACAATGTGTAAAGTTTATTTATTTATTTAACATTTTAGCTTTTTATTTTCAAAATATATACATGGACAATTTTTTGCATTCACCCCTATGAAAACCTATGTTCTAATTTTTTCCCTCCTTTACCTTCACTCCCTCCCCTAGTCAGTAAGTGATCCAATATATGTTAAATATGTGCAATTCCTCTATACATATTTCCACAAATATCATTCTGCACAAGAAAAATAAGATCAAAAAGGAAAAAATGAGAAAGAAAACAAGATGCAAACAAACAAAAACAAAAAGAGTGAAAATATTATGTTGTGGTCCATATTCAGTTCTTACTATCTCTCTGGGTGCAGATGGCTTTCTTCATCACAAGACCATTGGAACTGGCCTGAATCATTGAAAAGAACTGATCGTTGCATAGTCTTGTTGTTGCCATGTAAAATGATCTGGTTCTGCTCATTTCACTCAGCATCAGTTCACATAAGTCTCTCCAGGCCTCTCTGAAATCAACCTGCTGATCATTTCTTAAAGAACAAAAATATTCCATAATATTCATATACCATAACTTATTCAGCCATTCTCCAACTGATGGGCACCCACTCAGTTTCCAGTTTCTTGCCTCTACAAAAAGAGCTGCCACAAACATTTTTGCACATGTGGGTCCCTTTCCTTTCTTTAATATCTCTTTGGGATATAAGCCCAGTAGAAACATTGCTGGATCAAAGGGTTTGATAGCCCTTTGGGCATAATTCCAAATTGCTCTCCAGAATGGTTGAATCAGTTCAATGTGCAGTATTTATTATACAGGTGTTCTTGAAATGGAAATTTATTGTTTTATATTGAATCCTCTTTTATGTTCTGCTGTGTACATGACAATGTTCTTCTATTTTTTTTTCTCTTTTCATTTTGTATTTGTTTAAAATGAATTAAGAAATTTATTTTTAGATTTTTTAAAATTCATCATGACCTGAAAAATTTTTGTTTGGTGACCAACCTTATATGAGCTTCTCTCAGATTAGTTTTCTCTCAGTCATAGAACTCAGCTAATATACCTGAACTCAAAACATTTCCATCTTGGTCAGAGCTGCCAAACCTTATGTTTCCCAGGAATAGTTCTTAAGAGCTCAGAGTTACTGCCATATCATGCAGCAGAGGAGAGCTTTCCTGATTACATATAAACATACACACATATGCATACACACATCAAATGGATAAATGACCTAGCTATAAAAGATCATATTTTAACCAAATTAGAGAAATTTTCTTTAAAATTGATGGAGAACACAAGATTTTATTACTAAACAAGGGATAGGATAACACAAAATAAAATGGATAACATTTTAAAATAAAATTAAGAAGTTTTTGCACAAACAAATCTAATGCCATTAAAATTAGAAGGGGAAAATGGAGAAGGGGAAATGGAGAAAAAAGCAATTCTTTGTAACAAGGTTCTCTCATAGAGATGTCATTTCCAAGATGTACAAGGAACTGATTTGAATTTAAGATTAAGAATCACTCATCAAGAGAAGAATGACCAAAAGATATAGACAATTTGTGAAAAAAAGAAATCCAAGTTATCCATCAACATCTTCATGCTCCCAGGAAATCTCACCAGGAAACTCCTCATCCTTTGAGAATGCATCAACACACATGTGTATCTCAACCATCAAGTTGTTAGAGATCTCTAATGTACTGGAAGACATTTAGAATCCCAAGGAATATTGACGAATGAGAACATTGGACCAAATCTAGTTATACTAAGTTTAATAGAAGTAAATGTTTTTTAAAAAAATCAGTTTCCCAAATGAAAGTTTAGTTAGCAGTTCACCTGAAAAAGATCTGAAGGTCAGAGTGAATTGCAAGTTGCATATGACTTTGAGAAATGGATGGACATTTGTTTTCCCCAGTTATGAAAATTAAATTGGAGAAATGAAACAAATTAAAAAACTGAAGCCTATAAGAACATTAAGGAATAATCAAGGATGAAGTTTATCTTCCCCCAAAAGAATGTAAGCTCCTTGGGAGCAGGAATTGACTTTTGTAAACAGGGGTGGTGGCCTGAGATTTGAAAAAAGATCTTTTGTTCTCTGCCCTTAGCTCTCCTCTGTTACCCTTCCCCCTTCTGGAATGTAATTTCCTTGGGAGCAGGGACTGGCTATGTAAAGACTGGTGGAGATTCATGTAATATCCAATTAAGGGGGAATCAGGCAAAGGACTTTAGGACAGGAAATAAAATGCTGCCTTTGGAGTCCCAAAGGTATGTCTATTCACGTAGGCACCCATTTTTGCAAAATAAATCTTTCCTGCATTCATCAGGGAGCAAATGGAGTTCTTGGTAAGATATTTTAATTTTTACTTGACCCAAGAAGCTGATGAAATAGGCAAACAATAAAATAAATACCATTTTAGTCTGTGATGTGAGAAACAGTTTCCAGAAACCAGGAAGTCATGGACCTATTGTTCTCTGCCCTGTTTAGTCCCATCTTAGGAAAGACAAGCTGGAGACATCTAAAAGAGCGTGAGAATAGAGGTGTAGGGATAAATGTTTCATAATTTATTTTCTGAAAAAATGTTCACATAACACACCCTTAAGATTTTATCTTATTGACATTTTTCTCCATTTTCATAAATCTAGACAATCAACAAAATCATATCAAACCAAGTCCTGCTTTGTAGCATTTGCTCATTTCTGAAGTTGAAATGTTCACTGAAAATTTAGCAGCTTTTATGAGCTGATTAGAGGTTACTCTGGCACACTCCTGATGGAGAACAATGTTGAAGGATTTCAAGTCTGTGCTGTATCAGGGTCAGTTAAAGAAGACAGTCAAGGATTTGAAGTTATATCAAGAAAGAGGGATTCAAATTGTTGTGCTTTGCCCCTGAGGACAGAATGAAGAACAAGGTTGAGAAGTTGCAAAGAAGCAAATTCACTATTAATATGAGGTGAATCACCCCCTCAATAGAGCTGCCTCAGAGAGGAGTGAGCTGTCTTGAAAGGCAGGATGTTCCAAAAAGAACACTTTGGGGAGGGGAGGATTCAAATTCTATCAGATGGTCTCTGACCTCCCTTTCAATCTTGGAGATTCTATAATATTTATCATTTATTTATTAGCTAGTGACACAAAGTTAGATAAAATAGATATAGAGAGATAGATTAGACGAACAGAGAGACGGAGACAGAGGGGGAGGGAAGGAGGGACAGAAAGAGCTATAGAAAGAGTTAGACATAGATAATTGATAGAAAGGATAGGTAGTTGATATATATGATAGAGAAATAGATGGCAGAGATATGAATATAGACAGCTAAAAGGAAAAACAGAGATAAAATAGAGACAGAAAGACAGAAAGAGAAAGACGAGAGAGAGAGAGAGAGAGAGAGAGAGAGAGAGAGAGAGAGAGAGAGAGAGAGAGAGAGAGAGAGAGAACAGAAACAAACACACAGAGAGACAGAGACAGAGAAAGGCTAGGGTTATAGAAGGCTTTTCACATTTTTAAAGTTCTGCACATTCTGTACCTTAGCTACCTTTCCTGTCTTATTTCATATAGCTCTCTTCTACACATTCTCTGTCACAATCAAATTGGCCTCTCCAAAAAACATGTATTCATCTAGTCTGGTGGAAAGTGCTTTGGGATAGGAAATTTAGAAATCTGTGTTCTAGCCCCACTTGACCACGGATTCACTTTAGACCTTCAAAGATCTGAGAAACCATCCAATCAAGCCTCAATCTAGCAAAGAATCTCTTCTGCAACATACCTATTTAGAAAATGCCCTACATTTGCTTGGGACCATCCAAGAAAGGGGAGCCCATTGCCACCTCTGAAGGTAACCCATTCTACTCAGGGAAAGTTCTTTCTATTAGGAAGCCTTTCAGGGCATCAAACCTCAATTTAGTTGTATTCATTGTTGATGGTGCTGCCCTTGGGAGCCACGTAGAACAAGTCTCCTTCACAGGAGGAAGCCCCAGATGCTTCTATGCAGGCAGCCCCCAAAGTCTTTCCTTCTCTATCCCGAGATTTTTAATCTTCATGTGGCATGGATAAAAGGGTTTTCCTGATCGTATTTGCTCTCCTATGGACCTCCTTCAGTTTATTAATGATCCTCCTAAATCTGGGCCCCCAGGACAAAAAGTCAATACTCCACATGCAGGCTGATCAAGACAGACGCCAGAGTGCCCATCCCTTCCTTGTTCCTGGATGATATGCTTCTTTGAATGCAGCCCAAGATGGCAATATTTTTCTTAGCTGCCATATCACACTTTGGAGTCCCAGAACTTGTTTCCGAAGGAATGCCATCCTTCACCTATCTTGTAATTGAATTCTTGGGCCCAAGCATCAGACTTTTCATTTATTCCATTTCTACTTGCTGAATTCAACTCAGTGTTATTATCATCCACCCATTCCACCTGTCAAGATCTTTGGAGCCCCTAATTGTCAATCAGTGTGCAAGCTAGTTCTCCCAGTTCTGTACTCTCTTCAGGCCAGCACTGTCTGGGATAATTCAGTTACTGATAAACACATGAAACAGCCCCAGCACAGCACAGATCCCTAGTTTATCTCACTGGAGACTTCCTGACTGATCTGGCCATTCCATCAATTCTAAATTCACCTGCCTGTGCTATCACTTGCTTGACATTCATTGTTCTATCTATATGATTTCCACAAGAATCACAAAGGACATTTTATCAAAGTTTGCTAAGATCTTGATCAATGTGTGCCCTTGATGTCCCCACTGACCTATTAACCCTATCAAAACAGGAAATTTCTGTGGGCTGCTAGTATGACCGTGAGGAAACCAGGCTAGTGCTTTGTCATTGCTACTTCCCTTTCTGCATATTTACTAGCCATTCTTACATTCCAAAATTTTGTCAAAGATCAAAGACAAACTCACCGGCCTCTGATTTGCAGATCCTACTCCCTTTGCTTTTTTGGGCAGGACACCACATAGATTGGAGAAGGATAGATGTCCTGATTATCGAGAAAAAGAAAGCTAAGTATGGACTCAGTTGGTTAAAGAAGAACAATAGGGTCTAAACTTGACCTTGAAGGTATAAAGTAGCAGTACTTCATGGCAGTCTTGAAGAAAAATGGAGATAAGAGAGAAAAGTCTGGGAAACAGGGAAGAGAAGGGGAGAAGAAGTGAAGGGAAGGAGAGTGCATCATTAGAGCAATTCTTCATAGTTAGAATAATTTATACTTTTGCAACAATCCCTTAGTACCCTTAATATCCTTCCATCATCCCTAGGAGGGATGTAAGAATCATGTCCTCTTATTGCAAATGAATACACGAAGGCTCCGAAGCAGACTGTGCTCTGCTCAGGATCCTACCATTAGGCCTGGACCATTGACTTTTTGGAACTTATCAGGAACCAGTAAGGCAACTTTTATTTCCTGAGGGGACGCTCTCAGCATCACCTGCATTAGCAGAGTCTGGTCTTTCAAGAACAACAAATTAGTAACAAGTGGTCCTGGTGGAAAATCATGTCCTCTGCTCCCCCTCTCTCTTTCCCCATTCTCCTTCCCTTCCCTCCCCTTTCTCCAAGTGTTGTCAGCCATCAGTAACTCCTTTGATCCTTAGGGAATCGTGCCCTTGGGGCTTATTGTAGACAGAGCTCTGACAGGCTCTATGTGCTATGAAAAGACTCCTTTTCTACTTTCTTCAATGTCTTCATAAGTTTCGATGTTCATAAAGACAATTCCGATATACTAGAGTATATCTGAGCACTGCTCTCCCCAGCAATTTCTGCTCTAAGACCCATCCCAGTCCTGATATCCCCTGTTCTAAGGGCCCACACAGCTCTTACGTTCAATGATCTCAGGTTTCATTATTTCATCCATGCTTGTTTTTTTTTTTTCATCCATGCTTGTTGAGAAGGACAGCATGTTTTGTCTGGCCCATACCAATATTAGGAATGACCTTGTTTCTTTAAATAGGTGAACTGCTTTTGTCTATGCCTTCTGGAAAATTAGACTTTTAATACAGATCACCAAGAGGTGATTGCTGAGATGTTTCTCGCTTTTACTTTTCATTTAAAAAAAAAAACTTTATCATATGATAGGTCTGAGAGGGAAGACAGAGAAACATGCAACAAAATTAGATTGATGTAAAGACAAAAAATATCAATAAAAAAAAATTTAGAAGAAGAGAAAAGAATGGAGCCTGCAAACCACAGACTGAGTTCAGTTTCAATTCCTGACAAAATTCTATACCATATTATTACAGGGATGATGAAAACTGATCACACAGATTCAGTTTGGCTTTATCAGGTACAGATCATGGCAGAATAAGCTCATTTCCTTTCCGGATGGAGTTCCTAGACTGATAGATCAGGAGAATTATGTAGATAGAGTTTACCTAGATGTTAGCAAAAACCAGAGGGGTGTTAGTAAATATTTGGCAACCAAGTCTCCAAGAAAAAGAATGACACATTTTCAAATTTAATTCATCTTATTAACATTGCCTCCATCACTTTCTTAAGTATAGACAATCCATAAAACAATAAATTGAGCCCAGATTTGCAGATTTCCAGGATGTTAATGATCTCACTGAAAATTGAACGATTTGTCCATTCCCAGTGGGGGGCACCACACTACTAGCAAAGACCCTATCCATCTCCCAGCAAGAGAGCAAGAAGGAGATGTCTGCACGCAAAGCCTGGAAAAAACTGTTTTGGAATGGTCAGGAAGACATGATATCATCTTCAATGACTGACCAAGCTCTCAGTGCTCCACAGAATCTGTTTGCTCAATTTTCATTGCTGTTGAAATAAATTATCATCCACCTATTCCATTGGAGGAAATCTTCACATACTTGGGATAGACAATGGGTTTGAGGCCTGCTGGTTATTTTTAACTTGTTTTTACTTCTGCCAAGACTGTTTACTAGGATGTGGTCACTGAATATGCTTCAGCTTCTTGGAGTCACAAGTAAGAGTTGGTTGAATGCTGGGCATTCTGGGCCATCACCAGTTGTCCTGACTTTTGTCTTGCCACTGGATTTTGATGACTCAGGAAAAGTGTGAGGTTGAAGACTGTTTGCAACTCTGCAACTCTCATTATGTCAATTCATAGGTAAAGTCCAGACTTTACCTTTGAATATCATTGGTCTTTTTTGAAATGGACCACCATCATCACCACCACCACCACCAACTGGGGCAGAGTAAGAGGAGGGAACAACTGGTCCCCATTTATTCAGAAATGATATAGTTAATCCAGCAGGTTGAAGAGTGAATGGACAGGGTGGGTATGCTAAGGCAAGGTGACCCTGCAGGGCTCCAGGTAGTCATCTCAAGGGTAGGTTATAGTACGGGCTTCCAAGCAGAGTAAGCCTTTGTAGAGATAGCCTGGTACTCACATGATCATAGTTCCTAGTCATTCTTTTCATCAGAGCAGTCCTAAGAAATAGTCAATAAGCATTTATTAAGCATTTACTATGCTCCTGGCACTGTTCTGGGGGCTGGAATAGCAAAAACAGAGAGAAGGAAAAGAGGCTGAGTTGAACTTTGCTATATCTGTGGACTGGATGAATATACACATGCTGGATACAACCAAGAGAAGAATGTAGAATTAATTGGTCATGCCAGAAGCAAATTCCCACTAGACCAGCAGCAATAAAGAGAGTTTCCTAGATTCCAAAGAACTGAATCTCTGCCTCCAGTTTTTTCTGGTTCCTTTAAACCTGGATTCATAGGATCCTAGGGAGTAGGCATTAAAGAAGGCCCCTCAATGGTCAATACATGTCTCCCCATGAGAATACAATTTGTATCTCCTTAGCATTCAGAATAGTGCTTGGCATAGGGTCATAGACAAAGTTGGAAGAGACCTTAGAGGCCATTTAAAGTAATTTCATCAAGAGAGGTAAAGATACTGATTCAGGGTCATACAGCTATTAAATGTTGGAGGTAGAATTTGAACACAGGTTTTCCTGACTCCAAATCCAGCACTCTAGCTACTATATATTTTTCCATCCATCCATCCATCTATTTATCCGAGATGTATAATGTCCTGTTGTGTTGACAACATGTGACAGTTGTATTCTGGGCATTTTATAAAAGACACTTATACTACATAATTTAGTTTCGGCAGCTGAATGAGAAAGACTATCCATATCTGGATTATAGTAACATAAGCTTGGTGCTTTCTGGGAAAGGCTTGAGATGGCGACAAGACAACAGAGACTCTGTGGCTAATATGATAAAGAAAAAAGGAAAGAAAGAAAGAAAGAAAGAAAGAAAGAAAGAAAGAAAGAAAGAAAGAAAGAAAGAAAGAAAGAAAGAAAGAAAGAAAGAAAGAAAGAAAGAAAGAAAGAAAGAAAGAAAGAAAGAAAGAAAGAAAGAAAGAAAGAAAGAAAGAAAGAAAGAAAGAAAGAAAGAAAGAAAGAAAGAAAGAAAGAAAGAAAGAAAGAAAGAAAGAAAGAAAGAAAGAAAGAAAGAAAGAAAGAAAGAAAGAAAGAAAGAAAGAAAGAAAGAAAAGAAAGAAAATAATGAATATTGGAAAGGATGTGGGAGAATTGGGACATGAATGTACTGCTAGTGGAATTGTGAATTTTTCCAGCCATTCTGGAGAGCAATTTGGAACTATAATCAAAGGACAACCAAACTGTACATACTCTTTCATCTAGCAATACCACTACTAGATTTGTATCCCAAAAAGATCATTAAAAAAGGGAAAAGACCCATACATCCAAAAATATTTATAGAAGCCCTTTTTTGTGGTGGCAAAATGTTAGAAATTGAGGGGGTTCCCATTTACTGGGGAATGGCCAAACAAGTTGTAGTATATGAATATTATTGGAATAATAATAATATGGAATACTATTTTTCAGGCAGATTTTAGAAAAACCTGGAAAGACTTACATGTTTCTGTATACAGAATGAAGCAAGCAAAAGCAGGAAAACATTGTACACAGTAATAGCAACATTTGTCATGATCGATTATGATCATGCAATACAATAGCAATACAATCATCCAAGACGATCCCAAAGAATTCATGAAACATAGTATCTGTTGATAATTGAGTTGATATTGAATATAGACTGGAGCATGCTATTTTTCACTTCCTTTTTTTCCCCTTCTTTCCCTTTTATTAGAATCTTCTTATGTAAAATGACTAATATGGAAATGCTTTACATAATTGCACATATATAAGCTACATCTGCCCTCAGGGAATGGGGAGTGAGAAGAGGGAAGAAAGGATAGAATTCAAAACTTCAACTTCAAACAAAAATGCTTTTAAAAATTGAAGAAAAAATACTATTGTGCAATAAAAAATGATGAACAGGGAGATTTCACAAAAACCTGGACAGACTTGTTTGAACTGATGGAAAGTAAAATGAGCAAAACAAGGAAAACATTTTACATGGTATCAGCGACATTGTGTGATGATCAACCATGAATGACTTGGCTCTTCTTAGCAACACAATGATCTATGATAAGTACAAAGGAATTTGGAAGGAAAATGCTGTCCACATCCTGATGAAGAATTGATGAACTCAGTGCAAATTGAAGTATATCTTTTACATTTACTTTATTCTTTTTCATTTTTTCCTTTTGATCTATTTCTTTTTTCACAACTGTGACTAATATGGAAATAGGTCTTACACAATAGCATATGTATAACCTATATCAAAATGTCTCTCATTTTTGGAAGAGGGGGAGGAAAGGAAGAGAGGGAGGGGAAAGAATTTGGAACTCAAAATCTTGAAAAATGAATGCTAAAAAAAGTCTTGACATGTAATTGGAAAAAAAGAAAATATTATTTAAAAAGAAAAAAGAAAATAGACACTCTGGCCCTGAGCAGCCTAGGACGCCCAAACATCTCTAGGATATCAGCATTAAGGGGGTGGCCAATTCCAGCCTGTTCAGAGCACTGGTAGCAGTAAGCCCTGAGCACTAAATACTTGGACACCTCAACAACCCATATCTTTTGTGATAGCTTGCAGAAAAGAAAAAGGAGAGGAGTGGTAGAAAGCATTTAAGAAGCCCTGAACCCACCAACTCAGGAGTAAATCCAAAAAAAAGTTTAGGTTAGAGATTTTCTATCAGACAGAAGAAACCAGGGAATTCAACTTGAGTCATTTTCTAATGCCTGGAGAGTGGAAGATTTATCTGAGAAAGAAACACAGCAGGACAATTATGTCCTCACTCTTTGAGTGAAAGATGGCATGTGCTTGGGGAGCAATGTACACAACAGGCTGCATTGACTTTTGACTTTTTCAAGAAGAAAATTGCCCTCTCTGCTATAGAAGCACTTGAAAGAGTTGCTAGTCAATGGTATCTTCCCTGAGTTGCCCAGAAGATTTGGGGAAAGTCCAGATGCCTGTGGATTCTTGGACTTTAGACTTGATGCCCTGGACTGTCTTCTAGGCATCCCTGGGATTCATCTTGTATAGATTCATACTACATGGGAACCAGCAACAGGCTGTATTTGCTTTCCAAGGACCAGACTAGTTATACACCCAGAAGCTCCTCATCAGTAGGCTATCCACTATCTGATAAATTCTTTGGCCAGGGAAGCCCATGGAAAAAAGAACAGTAGAGGCCTGGGTCTTGTGTGAGCCCCTTCTCCTTCTGCAATGAGGGTGGAAAAGGAGTAGAGTGCCAAGAATCTATCTAGAAACATGAACTTAACTGTTGGTACTCTAAAAGTGAGATGCTTGTCCAGAGGCCAATAAGTGGATCCACTGAGGGAAGGGCTGAATCATATTAATCTTGACATTCTAGAAATAAATGAAACCAGAAGGCAAAAGGAAGTTGCAATTAAATTAAAGGATGGCTGACAGGTTCTCCTTGGAGAGGAAATTGGCTGAGTTGGCTTTATCATATGTCTACAGGCAACAAGAAACATCATTTCATGGGTCATCTCATATTGCACTGCTCATGAGAAGCATTTGCAAAAATTTCACTGTGAAGATAATTGCAAATTATGCATCAACATCTGTTTCAGAGGATGGGGAGGTAGAGAAATTCTATGAAGAACTCAATAAACCCATCGAAATTAAATCAACATGCACTTTCATATTTAGTGATTTCAGTGTAAAAGTAGGCATAGAGAAGACGGCAAAAAGAAAAAAGCACCAAAAAAGATGTTGGAAAATGTGATTCAGAAATAAGAAATGAAAGAAGTCGAGTAACTGCAGACTACACAGGAATATCACACTCATATATCATAAATGTTTTTTTCAAGAAAACAGTGAGGAGGCAATGGATGTGGTGCATGTAATACATAATAAGACTGATTACATTTTAACATACAAGAAACAACTTGTTATTGATGTTGGAGTTGTTCCGGGAGCAGCTATGTACGTCAAACCATTGACCAGTTAGAGCAAAGATCAGAGTGGATATAAAACCTGAAAAAATAATAAAAATGAGGAAAAAGCCATAGAACAAGTCCACTATGATTTATTTAAACATAATGTTAACAATCAAAATTTTTAAAAAATAGATGAGGAATGAACATTGATACAGATTAAAACCATTTCCCAAAAGAACTTAATCAATGTAAGTCATTTACCATAAGGAAGAAATGAAAAGAATCTATAAATCACTTCTATTAGTAATTATTTCAATTTCTTGTCAAGCAGAAAAACATGTTGATTAAGGATGGCACTAGTTTATGTGATTTCATTTGTGACGTCTTACTGATGAGGATAATGGATAAGGGTAACCCTTGAGGTAAGGGTCTTCCCAAGGATCTCACTTGAGAGTATATGGTTGGAAAGGAATGATATTGATAATAGGTAGCATTTATAAAATTCTTTAAAATTTGCAAAGTGCTTCATGTGTTAACTCATTAGATCTTCACAATAATCCTATGAGATAGATGCTATTACTCCTGTTTTATTGATGAGGAAACTGAGGCTATAAGGTTAAGTAATTTGACCAAGGTCACACCTGTATTAAATATCTGAAGCATAATTGTAACTCAAATCTTCTTAATTCCTAGTCTAGCACTCTATCCACTTCATCACATAGTTCCTTTATTTCATGTAATCTTTCTCTCATCATATCAAAATGTTTTTTGGACTCTGTAAAGTTCATGGACAGCTTTCAATAGATGTAGAATTTCTTCTGCCTGTTTTGTTTTTCTTCCCAGGTTATTTTTACCTTCTTTCTAAATCTGATTTTTCTTGTGCAGCAAGATAACTATAAATATGTATACATATATTGTATTTAACATATACTTTAACATATTTAACATGTCTGCCATCTAGGGGAGGGGGTGGAGGGAAGGAGGGGAAAAGTTGAAACAAGTTTTTTCAAGGGTCAATGTTGAAAAATTACCCATGCATATGTTTTGTATATAAAAAGCTATAATTTTAAAAAGAGTTAAAAAATAAAAATAAAATAAATGAGCTTTTTTTGTTTTGAGACCTTTTAAGCCGAATTTGTCTCTATTTTTTAAGAGATGGCCTAAAGGAGAATATTTAGTAATAGAACAAGCAAACTGTCTCATTTTTGCCACAAGCCCCAAGCTTTCCCAATTCTATAGCTTTCCGTTCTCTGTAGGCATCCCTAGAGAAAGAAAGATATGACAAAAACTTTCCTCAAGTAAGGGGGCGTTTTGTCGAAGAAGTTTTCTGGCCAAGTGTCCTCAGACAAAAAAAGTCTCCTTGGGAGTAGAGCCCTAGATTGCCCAAAAAGTGTTCCCTGGAAGTTTGGGCTATCCTCGCTATAGAAAAGGTCGGAGGAAAGGGGCCTACTTCAGCCAGCTCTTGAAAATCCCCATATGGGCCACCAGATGATGAGGTATGTGAATGAATGCAATTCCTTCTGCTTGGAGACGCAGATTCAGAAGCAAAAGAATTCACTAATCTCAGAAGCTGTGACAAAAAAATAGGAGATTTAATTTTTCACTAAGAGGTTTTCCCTTAGAGGGCCTATTTTCTCAATGGAGAAAATCTGCAAAGAATACTTTCCAGAAGACCTATTTTATGGCGGAGGTTTGATAATCAGACCAGGATTTCTTAATTGAATGTGAAGTTTTTCCTGAGACTGTGATTTCCCGAAAGATCAATAGGAGTTTGATTTGCCTTTGAATGGCATTGCTTATCTCCCTCTTGAGAGGATGTGAAATCATTTGGAGTTTGCAGATTAAAGGGGACACAGTTTTTGTGATTTTACAAGATTTTTACAGAGTTCACTCAGGTCATACAGAGTTCACTCATGTCAATTTCACTAAGGATGACAAAGTGAAGGAGGATTCTATTTGGCAGGGGTTCTAAATTACCTGATGAGGGGTATGAACCCAGTTTTTTTGTAAGTTTGTTTATTAATTTATCATAGTTATTCATTTCTGCTTCTATTTTCTTTCTTTTCTAAAATAATTTCTTAATATATTGTTTCTATATGTCTTAAATTATGTCTTTCATTCAAATCTGGTCTCAGATACTTAACACATACTAACTGTGTAAGCCTGGGCAAGTTCCTTAACCTCAATTGCCCTACCAATAATAATAATAATAATAATAATAATAATAATAATAATAATAATAATAATAATAATAATAATAATAATAATTTTTTAAAAAATAAATAAAATATGTCTTTCTGACCCAGTGGACCATTCCTTGTAAAAGGGAATTAAAAAGCAACAACAACAACAACAACAACTGGCCAATCACACCATCGAATTAATCTAATAGGACATGCACTGTTCTATACCCATAATCCTCCACCTCTTTAAGGAAGGGAGGGATAAACCCAGCTTTCTTGTATGTTCAGTAGTCTCTCCATTCCAAGGGATCTTAGTTCTCATATCTGTAAAATGTGGGAATTGAATGATATGGTTTCAGTCCCACCTGGGTTGTGGTGGGAAGTGAAGGGTGAGGGAGAGCCAAAATGTCTTGATAAGAAATGGGGGAGCATTTCTAAGACTACACAAGAAGCTCCTTCTCTTGTTTGGTGCTCTGAGGTGAGTCACTTTGAGCCATCTTGAGTGACTCTGATGAGGTCAGGAAAGCAACTCCTAGTATGAAAGCACAGGTAACGAATTCACAATGACTATTCTTTTTACTAAAAGGTACATTTATTTATGAGAAGACAAAATTAAGAGATACAACAGACACCCTAAATGGTACATATAAAATAGAGAGAACATAAAATAGGGAGAACATAAAACACTTAACAATAAAAAAGACAAGTTCCCGAGAGGAACTCACAATTAACCAAAGAAAGGAAATACTCCATTAGGTGGAAATATGCCATTAATTAGCAGACTAAATCCATAGAGGAGTTTAGTACCCTAAAAGAGTTAATCAGCTAAATAAGGAAGAAAAACACCCTGAAGCATGGGGAAGAGGATAAGAAGAAAGACACCAGGAGGCAGAAATCCATGGTGGGCTAACCCAAAACGATTCAGCAAAGATGGCACAGGTCATAGACAGATTTATTGGGGAAATTTACATACACACATACGTATACACAAGCACACATACACATGCACACATACACACATATATGAATTTATAGGGAAACATACAATAATATAAATATATGTATATAAATATATACATGTATAAAATTTATACATATATAATGTGTACATATATACATATATAATATGTAAATATATACTAATTTTTAGGAAAACCTAAAGGATTTGACATAACTTGGTTTTCTGATTGGATACAGTAAGATGGGGTTACTCAAGACCTCCATTTGGGGTGAAACTGTAAGGTTGTACTGATCCCCATCAATACCCTTCTCTGCTTGCCTCAGTAATCTTATCAGTATTTCAGGCTTTCTCTGCCAGTTCACCTAGTGACCCGGAACATGAATAGTGAATGTGAAACCCTGACAATCCATGCTTTGAAATTTCTCCAAATGTCCAGGGCTATGGTTTGTTGAAATACACGGGAGCCATCTGACAGTGACTGCTAGAGATCCAACCCAGAGCTGCAGTATGGATCTCTTCTTGTGAGAGGATGATACAAGACGACTGAGGATGATACAAGACTGACATTGTGTTGTCTGAGTTCTCTCTTCTTCCCTCTGCCTCCAATTTATCTCATTCCCAGTCTGCAACACCTGTGTCAGCAAAGGCTGCCCTGCAACTCCTTCAGATGCTATGATCCACAGCTGTGGAGGCTCTTGGAAAATTTACCTGTCTCTTAACAATGGTTCATAGTGCTTGGACTCTGGGAAAATTCTAAAACCAGAGTAGGACAGAGTCAAGGTTTTCCCAAGTATCATATTTCTCTTTATCAGTCTCTATATCCTGGAGCTGCTTCTGGCCAGTTTGGGTCATTGAACAACATTCTTTTTGGAACCCCACTAGTCAATGTTGGAAAGGAGAAGATGTGATTGGGAGATGGACAGAGAGATTGGGAGATGGACAGAGAGAAATCCCAGCCAATGAGGACCATTCTCTTCACCTGGGAAGTAATAGAGAGTAGAATCCTATTTTAGTTCTTCTAACTGAAATGTTATGGTTCTAGGCCAGTTACATGTTTGCTGTACTTGAAATGAACACCAGAGGGCACTGGAGACATCTTTACTATAGTAAAGCATCATGGATTCAGACATGAAAGGGGCTTTGCAAATCTCTGAGTCTGACCCCCTCATTGTACAGTTGAGGAAGGTGAGGCCCAGAAAGAGGACATGACTTGCCCATGATCACACAGGTAATAAGTGGCAGGATTTGAACCCAGGTCCTTAAATTCCAGATCCAGCACTCATTTCCCTCCCTTCAGGTCACTGGGACTATGGACTTGAGAATTTTCTGCATAAAATACATTTTCCTTCTTTCTCACTGAAAGGAGAAAATGGAAACAGGGATCAGGGTCCTGAAGTCTTCTTTGGTGTATGAGATTGGGAGGATCCCACCCAAATGGGTCTCCCACCAAATCAACCTCTTTCAGATAAAACTCTTGTTTTACTAAGTACTACCACAGGCATAGAACACTTCCTGACTTTAAATATGGCCTCTTGATATTTACTAGTTGTGTAACCCTGAGCAAGTCACACAACCCCTGTCTGCCTCAGTTTCTTTAAATGTAAAATGTGGATCATACCAGTACTCATCTGGAAGGATTGTTGTTAGAATTTAATAAGCTATTTGTAAATTGTTTACAATTTACAGAAAAATACTTGTTCCCTTTTCCTTCCCCCTTGGGTCTGTTTTAAGTACACAGCCTTACTTAATAGTCTTACTATTAGATTTTTTTTTCAAATTGCTTTTATAGACTATCTGTCTAGAATAAAGCATCAAAAACAATTAGTATGTCCTCTTACTTCCTGGGTTCAAATCACGAACCAAGGGCAGCTAGGTGGCACTGCAGTGGATAGAGCACTGGAGTCAGGAAGAGATGAATTCAAATCCAGACTCAGACACTTAACACTTAATAAGCTAATAGCTGTGTGATTGTGGATAAGTCACCTCGGTTCTCTGGGACTCAGTCTTTTCATGTATGCAATCTCAACAGCCTTTATTAAGTACCAACTGTTGCCAGTCATAGTGCTAGCTGGCATAAAAATATAAAGATGAATAAGAAGATCAGAGTAAATGATTGCTACTTTGAGTTCCAGCTCCAACTTCTATAGTCCATCTGAAAGGTTTAATGGAAATAGATTGGTATCTTGGAATATGACCCTTCAAAAGGTATATTTACCTGATATGATAGAAAGGATGCTCAGCTTGGGTCCAGCAGACTTGGATTTGAACTTTACTTCTACCATGTGATCAAATGGTTCTTACCTTGGCTAAGACATTTCTTTCTGGGCTTCATTTATTTCATCTGTAAAAAGGAGACGGTTGGATTAGATTATCTACTCCAAATAAATCATGTTTTTTTCCATCTCTAACTGCTATGATTTAGCTGATGGAGCTAATTAGTGAGTCTAGGGAAGTGTTCTCACCCATGGCTATAGTTCTTGGCCCTTCCAAGGATTTCATTGCCAAAATTAAATAAACAGAACAAAATCCTCTTAACAGAGTTCTTCACGCAGGGGAATGTAAACCTCCTCCCCCCCCCCAACAACATTGTCCAGGCCTTCCACTAAACAAAGAAAAAAAACATAATAATGTTGTCCTTACCAAAAAAACAAAAGAACAAAAAAAAAAAAAAAAACCAGGAGGCACGGAAAGGAATTTGATTTTTTTTAACCTGAACTCAAACAGACAAAAATGAGTGGTTCATAGCAATAGGCAGGAGGTAGACAGGTCCCAGATTTCACCGGGCTCACCCAGATGAAGCTCTGCCTAGATCAGGAGCTTAGGGCACCTAGAAACTTGCAGTTGTCAGTGTGGTGACACTAGACCTTAGCATTTGCACAAAGTCATGAGGTTATGCTCAGCTAAAGAACTGAAGAATTATTATCGTCCCAGGGAAATCTTTCTCAGAGGGTTTTGAGAGACAATAGGAGGATATTTCTCAAAGAGCAAAGGAAGAGAGACATTGCTCCAAGAATCATTTTTCAACAGATAAGTGATCAAAGAAAATGAACAAAATGTTTTCAAAAGAACTGCGAACTATCAATAATCATATGAAAGATTGCTTTGTATCACTAATACTAAGAGAAATGCACATAAACCACTGGCAAAAATGATAAAAGATAGTCAATATTGGAGGAGCTATGGAAAGACAGGGATGCTAACACACTTTGGTGGAATGGAACAATGAACACCACTAGTTCAACCATTGAAGCAATTTCAAATGAAGTCTAAAAGGCAATTCATAGGATGGGACAAGATGGACAATGACAGAAAAATTCTATATATGCTGAAATATTTATAGTAGCACTTTTTTGTAGTAAAGACCTGGAAACAAATTAGATGACCATCAATTGGAGAATGAATGTGCAATTATAGACAGATAAGTGGCTCAATGGATAGAGCGCTGGGCCTGGAGTCAGGAAGATTTGAGTTCAAATCTGGCCTCAGATACTTACCAGCTATATGACCCTGGGCAAGTCACTTCATTCTGTTTGCCTCAGTTTCCTCATCTATAAAATGAGCTGGAGAAGGAAATAATAAACTACTCCAGTATCTTTTCCATGAAAACTCCATGAACAGCATTGGTATGCTATAGTCCATGGGGTCATGAAGAGTTGGACATGACTGAATGACTGAACAAACAGCAAACAAATATACAATTATAAGTCATATCACACCAGGGAATGACTATTCAGGATTCAAGGTACTCTATGGGTGCATACTCCTAAACTCACAGTCTGCAAGTTGCATCTCTATAGCATAGTCAGAACAAAAGTTACTGAATATTGCCCCCATGAACCTGGGCATACTTCCCAATAAATATAGTATCAGAGTACACATCCACAAAGTATGCTAATAAAGAGATACAAAAGAATATACAGTGCCCAGAGTTATCCAGGAGGAGGAGGAGAGTGGGCTGGACTGCCTTTGGAAAACTACATTAGTTCTTTCAAGCTTTTCCCTAAAATTAAGGCCTATCTATCTTATGAACAAAAAAATCTCTTCTGTTGAAGCAATATGGTTCTAAAAATTAATGGAGAGAATAACCCAAAGGAAAAGGAAAAGGTTCATGATGGGCATCAGTGGGCTATAATACAAGATGGACCAACAATTTCCCAGGAAAAGTGGAAAATGGTATCTTCAGAGCAATACGGACTAGATTGTACAATGAAATAGATTAAGAACTGGCTGGCTGGCTGGCTGAAGGTAAAGAGAATCCCATGTCGTCTTGGAAGAAGGTCTCTAGTTGAGTGCCCCAGGGGTGTTTGGCTTTGTGATGTTTAATATTTTGTCCATTTCTTGAATAAAAGTCTAGATAGATCCTGTAGATCTGTAGGAAGGTAACCCCAAAGTGTAATGGGCTACCTTGGGAGGTAGTGAAACAAATCTCATTGAAAGTTTTCAAGAAAAGTCAAGCCAATCAATGAGAATGTGTTAAGTGTCTATTATGTGCCAGGCTCAATTATTAATTGTCAGGTGTGTTGGAGTGAGGATTTCTTTTAGCGTATGGGTCAGACTAGATTGCCTCGAGGTAGCTTTCTGACTTGCAAAGTTGGTCGTTCTATGACTTCATGAAAACATTGAGACCATCAAGTGAGAGAAAATTAAGGGAGAAAATATGAGATACAAAACCTTTGCAATATGTTCTCCCTTAGTGAATTGGAGGATTTAGAGTTGAGATTTAGCACCCAGTAAAGGATATTGAGAAGTAGTAAGATAGGAGAACCATGAGAGAGCAGCGCTACAGGAGACAACAAATACAAAGTAAAATTCAAAGCAATTTCACATGGGGGTGGGAACTGGAAGGTGACTCGAATTGAGCTTTAAAGGAAGCCAGAGATTTTAAGTAGTGGAGATAAGGAAGGAGTCCAAAGGCATAGAAGGGAGCAGCCAATGTAAATGCATAGTGTGTCACATACTAGGAACAGCAAGTTAGACCAGTTTGAATTGGAGAGGCAGTTTCGTTATTTTAATTATCCAGTGAGGGAGTTCAACAACTACACTGTTCATCAGGTCACCTTCTACTCAAGCCGCCAGCCATCAGAGTCTCTCTGACACATATTTAGAAGTCTTCCATAAGATTGCAGTATCATCCTTGGCCGCCAGACAGTGCTGATCTTACACCTACCTAAACTACTCCCACCAATAGACTTTGAGCCATGTTGCTTTAATTTATGTCACTGGCTAGGTTCTATATGTAACTAGAGCAGTGGTTTCTACTCAAGTAGAAACAATGGCCACTAATCTGTATATAAAGATCCATACATGATTTAAAATGTAATGTTATCTATATTCTATTGTATTTTTACTTATATTGTCTCAATGACATTTTAATCAGGTTCTGGCCATACTCAGGAGTGTTGAGAGCTGCACACAGCCACTGGGATATATATGTTGGATGCCTCTAATGTAAAGGATGACATGGAATAGTGTTTAAAATATCAGAAACATAAAAAGAGTTGCTTTAGAATAGGAGTTCTTATCCTTTTTATGCTTCATGACCCCCCTCTGGCAGGCTTGGTGAAGCCTATGGACCTCATAACAGAATCATGATTTTAAATAATCAAAGGAAATGCTAAATTTCACTTAGATCATAATCAATATATAGAATATTTCCCCATTGGATGTATTCTGATGGAAGTGGAAATCTTCAACATAAAGAAGATCCAACTCACTTCCAGTTGATCAATGATGGACAGAGGTAGCTGCACCCAGAGAAGAAACACTGGGAGGGGAATGAAAATTGTTAGCACTAATATCTGTCTGCCCAGGTTGCATGTACCTTCGGATTCTAATGTTTATTGTGAAACAAGAAAATGATATTCACACACATGTATTGTACCTAGACTATATTGTAACACATGTAAAATGTATGGTATTGCCTGTCGTCGGGGGGAGGGAATAAGGGAGGGGGGGTAATTTGGAAAAATGAATACAAGGGATAATATTATAAAATATATATATATATATAAAAAAAAAAAGAATATTTCCCCATTCAAATTCATGTAATCTTGGAATTATATCAAGGCCATAGAATCTTTCTCAAGCACATTCACAGAATCAGGTACCATGGTTATATGCCAAAAAGAGACAAAATTTAACTCTAGCCATCAACCTTCAAACAATTTTGCTCCTTAAGCAATCTTTGCTCTTCTATCTTTAGGATGCTAGGAGGAAAGTTCTGAACCACTCACCCTCACAGTTTATCAAAGGCATTAAGGGATAAGCCCCATCTTAGGATTGGGAACTCTGATCAAGGAAAGGCTGAAGAAGTTTGTTAAGTCACTGGTCTTCCCCTCCATCTCACCAGCTGAGTACTTGGCTGGTCTCAGTCACTCTAGGCTTCTGAAGTCTACCATTATTGCTCTCTGCCATCCTGATCTCCCAGTTGCAAATTCCAAAGAGTGCTGGTCATAGCTTCTACTTTTTCCCTGACCACTGTCAAACAGACTACTGGATGGTGGCTATGATGGTCAAGAAGTCCACATCTCAAAGGCAAACAACTATTTATGAGGAAAAAGACAGCAGACCTCTATAGCTAATTGCAGGTCTTGTTGGCTCCTTCAATTCTGTGGTGTGGTTCCTTCTTTATTGCAAAAAACCTGTGCAGGATCATATGACTTCTTTATTACTTAAGCTTCTATTTGATCCCTGAATCTCCTATCTTTAGCCTGCTCTGTTCTGCTCAGGCCCCCCCCCCCCACAAGTTATAGGCCAGTTCTGGTCTGGTTGATAATGTTATAGAAACTTACCCCCTATAGTTATAAAAGGGAGAGATAGGGTAATAGTAGGGACTGAAGGGTCCAAGGAAGGATTTTTTTAAGGATGGAGGAAATCCAGGTGGGAAAGTAGCTAGTAGATTAGAAGAGACTAAAAATCAGAGGAAAAAAGGAAGTGATGAAAAAGACAAACTACCAGAGGAGATGTTAGGAGAGGGAAGAGGATTGAAAGCATAAATAAGTTATAAAATTCAAATGAGTTGGTTGTCTCCTGGAGCAGAAATAGTGTTGAGGGTCACTGTGTACTCAGTGTGTATTTTGGGGATCTGCTCTTTGGGAAGGAGAGGTAGAAAGTGTGTGTTTGGGGAGGGGCAGAAACAGTCATATGTTTGTTGTTTGTTGTTCAGTTATTTTTCAGTCATGTCTGACTCTTTGTGACCCCATTTGGTTATTTTTTTCAAAGATACTAGAGTGGTTTGCCATTTCCTTTTCTAGTTCATTTTACAGATGAGGAAACTAAGGCAAACAGGGTTAAGGGATTTGCCCAGGGTCACACAGCTAGTGAGAATCCGAAGCTGGATTTGAATTCAGGTCTCCCTGATTCCAGGCTTGGTCCTTTATCAACTGCAGCATCATCTAGCTGTCTTCTATGCTAATTTGTCATTATTATTATCATTCTATAGCCCCAAGCCATCTCAATGTGTGGCACAGAAGAAAGAGGGCACATCTAAAGTTACAGGATCTGGGTTCAATCCCATCTTAGCCCCTTACTACCTTCCATCTCTAGATGTAGGAGCCAATTTTTAGACAGCTCAGATATTTTCGCATTCTGTCCTGAATGTGTGTATGTTTTTTAAAATGTAAACACAGCAACTATTCATAAAACAGAATCACTGGTAAAATTAACCAGAAAGCCATGTGTATATTGATTGTTCACAACCCCCTTTGACCTGTTTCTCCTCTTTCTCCCCATGAACAAGACTCAAAATATGCTTGTTTCTATAGTTATTTACATTTGGGCAAATTACACTAAAGAAAGTATTCTCTGCGGGCTTCGAATATGTCCTTCACTTCCCCCAAAACACTTTGGCAGCAGTTATCTGGTGAAGATACAGGAAAGCAGCTTAGAATGTAAATTATGACTGGAAAAAAGAATGAGAAAAGAGGTATAGAATTGGAGTGAACAATGTGGGAGGAATCATTTTCTCACATACAAAGGGATGGATTCTAGAGATAATCTTAGGCTGTACCAAGCAGGGGCATATGTGTATGTGGGTGCACATGTGCTTGCGTGGATTATTTTTGCATGTGTGCACACATGTGGACATAGATATTTATGTGCACAAACCTTTTTAAATTGAGGCCCTGCAAGTACTAGTGCAAATAACTGTCTAGAATCTAGATGCTCAGTGGAGTAGGAGAAGCAACTAGCAAAAGATGATGGATGGCAAGGGTCTGAAAGTTGGAAGGATTGGAGAAATTGTCTGCTCCAAATTAATTTGCAATGGGAAAGCTAAGAATCAGAGAATGGAATTGATAGAGCTTATGTACTTAGTTCACACATTAGAGTTCACACCTTTAGAGAGCATACATAAGCTAGGAGCCTCAACTAGCATTGACTTTGGGAGATTCACAAATCAGAAGCCCACAAGCCCACTCTTGGAGGCAGAGTCAGATTCATTCCACTTTCCACCTTTGTGCTGGCTGGAGGCTTTGGATTCAGAGAGAGCTAGAGGCTGAAGCTGGAAGAGACAAAGGACTAGCGGCAAGAGCTCTCGGAACCAAGGAGAGAGGAAGGCCTCTAAGAAAGCTAACCCGCTATTTTGAAGGAGACAATAAAGGATCTGAACTTTTAGCTCCTGGCTGCACTTGGGGTGATTACATTGAACTGAACTGAAACTAAGGCTGCTCCCAGAAGACCCCCAAGAAACCTGATCTCAGAGAACTTTATACTTTAGAGAAGAACATTACAAAGATCATCAAGATCCCAGAGGCAGGTTTGGAATACAACTAAATCCGCTATCTTTCCACACTCTTGGGTCTCTGTCAGACTGAATTTCATAGGGACCATGGAGAGAAGGGCTCTGAAGGTGATGCCAAGGATGTAACTGTTGATAACCTTAATAAGAACTTCCATGATCATCAAATCCCTCCTTATTCTATATATCCGAAACTTCAGGCAGCTCCCAACACAAGCCTCCTCCATGAACACACACAATTCAAGGAAACACAGGGAAAATTCCTGAAGAAACCTAGATGTTCTGGCAATGGTACAAGAGCCTTTCTGTTTCTTACCTTTGAGAATGAACAGCAGTCCAGAGGCTCAGACTTATCTTCTTTTTATCTGCTGCTTGCAGACAGCTTTTGAGAGGAAGAAGTGATGATGACCTCTGGGTTTTGGGTGCCTGATGCTGCCTTCCTGCCCACAAAGCTCAATCGCTTTGTTCACCAACTGTGTTGACAAAGGGAGGAAGAGGTTTAAAACAATGGGTGCTGTCTTTGGGGGGCATCAGGGAGGGGCATTCTACAAGGGACTCTAAGGAGCTGATCTGAAGATTTGGGGTATATGTGAGACAGAGGTGGGGATGGTTGGGATGAGAGACCAAAACAGAATCAGCCTTGGATTCCAGAGAAGTCCACTATCCAAACCAGCCATCATTAGTGTGAAATGATCCTTTCTTTTTTTTTTTTAATTTTTTTTATTATATATATATATTTTTTATAATATTATCCCTTGTATTCATTTTTCTAATTTACCCCCCCTCCCTCTATTCCCTCCCCCCATGACAGGCAATCCCATACATTTTACATGTGTTACAATATAGTCTAGGTACAATACATGTGTGTGAATATCATTTTCTTGTTGCACAATAAACATTAGAATCCGAAGGTACATGCAACCTGGGCAGACAGATATTAGTGCTAACAATTTACATTCCCCTCCCAGTGTTTCTTCTCTGGGTGTAGCTACCTCTGTCCATCATTGAACAACTGGAAGTGAGTTGGATCTTCTTTATGTTGAAGATTTCCACTTCCATCAGAATATATCCTCATACAGTATTGTTGCTGAAGTGTATAGTGATCTTCTGGTTCTGCTCATTTCACTCAGCATCAGTTGATGTAAGTCTCTCCAGGCCTCTCTGTATTCCTCCTGCTGGTCATTTCTTACAGAGCAATAATATTCCATAACCTTCATATACCATAATTTACCCAACCATTCTCCAACTGATGGACATCCATTCATCTTCCAGTTTCTAGCTACAACAAAAAGAGCTGCCACAAACATTTTGGCACATATATGTCTCTTTCCGCTCTTTAGTATTTCTTCGGGATATAATCCCAGTAGTAGCGCTGCTGGGTCAAAGGGTATGCACAGTTTGATAACTTTTTGGGCATAATTCCAGATTGCTCTCCAGAATGGCTGGATTCTTTCGCAACTCCACCAGCAATGTATTAGTGTCCCAGTTTCCCCACATCCCCTCCAACATTTATCATTATTTGTTCCTGTCATCTTAGCCAATCTGACAGGTGTGTAGTGGTATCTCAGAGTGGTCTTAATTTGCATTTCTCTGATCAGTAGTGATTTCGAACACTCTTTCATGTGAGTGGATATAGTTTCAATTTCTTCCTCTGAGAATTGTCTGTTCATATCCTTTGACCATTTATCAATTGGAGAATGGTTCGGTTTCTTATAAATTATGGTCAGTTCTCTATATATTTTGGAAATGAGACCTTTGTCAGAACCTTTGTTTTTAAAAATATTTTCCCAATTTGTTACTTCCCTTCTAATCTTGTTTGCATTAGTATTATTTGTACAGAAACTTTTTAGTTTGATGTAATCAAAATCTTCTATTTTGTGATCAATAATGATCTCTAGTTCTCCTCTGGTCATAAATTCCTTCCTCCTCCACAAGTCTGAGAGGTAGATTATCCTCTGTTCCTCTAATCTATTTATTATCTCCCTCTTTATGCCTAAATCATGGATCCATTTTGATCTTATCTTGGTATATGGTGTTAAGTGTGGATCCATATCTAATTTCTGCCATACTAATTTCCAGTTTTCCCAACAGTTTTTTCCGAATATTGAATTTTTATCCCTAATGTTGAAATCTTTGGGTTTGTCAAAGATTAGATTGCTATAGATGTACCCTTTTTTGTCCTTTGTATCTAATCTGTTCCACTGATCTACCGGTCTATTTCTTAGCCAATACCAAATGGTTTTGGTGACTGCTGCTATATAATATTGCTTTAGATCAGGTACACTTAGACCACCTTCCTCTGAGTTTTTTTTCATTAGTTCCCTTGCAATTCTCGACCTTTTATTCTTCCATATGAATTTTGTTGTTATTTTTTCTAGGTCATTGAAATAGTTTCTTGGGAGTCTGATTGGTATAGTACTAAATAAATAGATTAGTTTGGGGAGTATTGTCATCTTTATTATATTCGCTCGGCCTATCCAAGAGCACTGAATGTCTTTCCAATTATTTAAATCTGACTTTATTTTTGTGGCAAGTGTTTTGTAATTTTTCTCATATACTTCCTGACTTTTCTTTGGTAGATGGATTCCCAAATATTTTATACTCTCAACATTTGTTTGGAATGGAATTTCTCTTTGTATCTCTTGCTGTTGCATTTTGTTAGTGATATATAAAAATGCCGAGGATTTATGTGGATTTATTTTGTATCCTGCCACTTTGCTGAAATTTTGAATTATTTCTAGTAGCTTTTTAGCAGAGTCTTTGGGGTTCTCTAAGTATACCATCATGTCATCTGCAAAAAGTGATAGTTTAATTTCCTCATTTCCTACTCTAATTCCTTGAATCTCTTTCTCGGCTCTTATTGCCGAGGCTAGAGTTTCTAGTACTATATTGAATAGTAATGGTGATAGTGGGCAACCTTGTTTCACTCCTGATCTTACTGGGAAAGGTTGCAGTTTATTTCTATTGCATATTATGCTTACTAACGGTCTTAAATATATGCTCCTGATTATTCTAAGGAATAGTCCATTTATTCCTATACTCTCAAGCGTTTTTAGTAGGAATGGATGTTGGATTTTGTCAAATGCTTTTTCTGCATCTATTGAAATGATCATATGGTTCTTATTAATTTGATTATTAATATGGTCAATTATATTAATAGTTTTCCTAATATTAAACCAGCCCTGCATTCCTGGAATAAATCCTACTTGATCATAGTGTATTATCTTGGAGATGATTTTCTGAAGTCTTTTTGCTAATATCTTATTTAAGATTTTAGCATCAATATTCATTAAGGAGATTGGTCTATAATTTTCTTTCTCAGTTTTCGATCTACCTGGTTTAGGTATCAGTACCATGTCTGTGTCATAAAAGGAGTTTGGTAGGACTCCTTCATCCCCTATTTTTTCAAATAATTTATATAACATTGGAGTTAGTTGTTCTTTAAATGTTTGGTAGAATTCACATGTGAATCCATCTGGCCCTGGGGATTTTTTCCTGGGGAGTTGATTAATAGCTTGTTCTATTTCTTTTTCTGAAATGGGACTATTTAAGCAATTTATCTCCTCCTCTGTTAATCTAGGGAACCTATATTTTTGGAGGAAGTCATCCATTTCACTTAAGTTATCAAATTTATTGGCATAAAGTTGGGCAAAGTAACTCCTTATTATTTCTCTAATTTCCTCTTCATTGGTGGAAAGATCCCCCTTTTCATTTGTAAGACTATCAATTTGATTTTCCTCTTTCTTTTTTTTGATCAAATTTACCAAAGGTTTATCTATTTTATTGGCTTTTTCATAAAACCAACTCTTGGTTTTATTTATTAATTCAATAGTTTTTTTACTTTCAATTTTATTGATTTCTCCTTTTAATTTTTGTATTTCAAGTTTAATTTTTGGTTGGGGGTTTATAATTTGGTCTTTTTCTAGCCTTTTAAGTTGTAAGCCCAATTCGTTAATCTTCTCTTTCTCTATTTTCTTCAAATAAGCCTCTAAAGATATAAAATTTCCCCTTATTACTACTTTAGCTGCATCCCAAAGATTTTGATATGATGTCTCATCATTGTCATTATCTTGGGTGAAATTGTTAATTGTTTCTATAATTTGCTCTTTCACCCAGTCATTCTTTAAGATGAGATTATTCAGTTTCCAATTACTTTTTGGTCTATTTACCCCTAACTTTTTACTGAATGTAGCTTTTATTGCATTGTGATCTGAGAAGAAGGCATTTATTATTTCTGCCTTCCTACATTTAATTTTGAGATCTTTATGTCCTAATATATGGTCTATTTTTGTATAGGATCCATGAACTGCTGAGAAGAAAGTATATTCCTTTCTATTGCCATTCAGTTTTCTCCAAAGGTCTATCATACCTAGTTTTTCTAATGTTCTATTTACTTTTTAAATTTCTTTCTTGTTTGTTTTGTGGTTTGATTTGTCTAAATCTGAGAGTGCAAGGTTGGGATCTCCCACTATTATAGTTTTACTATCTATTTCTTCTTGCAGTTCTCTTAACTTTTCCTTTAGAAAGTTAGATGCTATACCACTTGGTGCATATATGTTTAGTATTGATATGGCTTCATTATTTATGCTACCTTTCAGCAGGATATAGTTTCCTTCCTTATCTTTTTTAACGAGATCTACTTCTGCTTTTGCTTGATCTGAGATAAGGATAGCTACCCCTGCTTTTTTGGCTTTACCTGAAGCATAATAGGCTCTGTTCCAACCTTTTACCTTTATTCTGTATGTATCTCCCTGCTTTAAGTGTGTTTCCTGTAGACAACATATTGTAGGGTTCTGACTTTTGATCCAATCTGCTATCCGTCTCCTTTTGATGGGATCGTTCATCCCATTTACATTTACAGTTAAAATTACTAATTCTGTATTTCCTGCCATCGTATTATCCCCAGATTATGCTTTTTTCCCTTGACCCCCCTGATCCCCCTCCCCAATATTTAATTTACAGACCCCCCTTGTGACGCACAACCCTCCCTCTTTTTTTTTTTTTTTTTTTTTTAGGATCCCTCCCCCCTCCCTCCAAGTCCCTTCACTTATTCTCCTTTTCCTTTTCCCTTTTTCTCTCCCCCCTTTTAATGAGGTGAGAGAAAATTCTCTGAAAAACAAATATGTTAATTATTTACTCTTTGAGCCTCTCCTGATGAGAGTAAGATTCACACAATGATTCTCCCCCTCACTAAGTTCCCTCAGATATGGTGTATTTTCTATGCCTCTTCCTGGGATGTAGTTTCCCTCTTTTTATCATTCCTTCCCCTTTTTCTGAACCGACCTCCTTCCCTTTACTACACCCCCCTTTTTTTCTTTTATATCAGTAAAATCAAATTATCCTTGAGTATTTTTTATATACCCACAACAGAGTTACAGTTCTCAAGGGTTCTGTGTACCTTTTTCTGTTTCTCTTCAGTCTTGTGGATGTAGATCAAATTTTTTGTTTAAGTCTGGTTTTTTTCTTAGAAACATATAGAATTCCTCTGTTTCATTGAATGACCATCTTCTTCCATGGAAAAAGATGCTAAACTTAGCTGGGTAGTTCATTCTTGGTTGCAGTCCTTGATCTTTTGCCTTACGGAATATCAGGTTCCAGGCCCTTCTATCTTTTAATGTAGAGGCAGCCAGATCTTGGGTGACCCTTATTGTGGCACCTTGGTATTTAAATTGTTTTTTTTCTAGCTGCTTGCAGGATTTTCTCCTTTGTGTGGTAATTCTGCAGCTTAGCCACTATATTCCGTGGTGTTCTTTTTTTAGGGTCTATTTCAGAAGGAGTTCGATGAATTCTTTCCACATCTACTTTCCCCTCTGTTTCTATTATCTCTGGACAGTTCTCTTTGATAATTTCCTGTAAAATAGAATCTAGGCTCTTTTTTTGGTCATAGTTTTCTGGAAGTCCAATAATCCGCAGATTATCTCTCCTAGATCTATTTTCCAGGTCTATAGATTTTCCCAGTAAGTATTTGACGTTGTTCTCCAGCTTCTCATTTTTTTTGTTTTGTTTGACTGATTCTTGGGTTCTCTGTGAATCATTCATTTCTATTTGTTCCATCCTGACTTTTAAGGAGTTATTTTCTTCTTTCACAGTTTTTAGTTCTTTTTGTAAATGCCCAATTTCGTTTTTAAATGAATTATTTTGCTCTATTGAATTTTTTTCCATTTCCCTAATTTTTTTTTGAGAATTATTTTCTTTTTCCAATTCAGAAATTCTATTTTCTTGAGACTTTTTTATCTTTTCCAATTCAGAAATCCTACTTTCCTGTGTTTTTTTAACCTTTTCTAATTCATAAATTTTGTTTCCCTGCATCTCCTGTGAATTCTTTATTTTTTCCAACTCCAATTTCAGGACGTTGTTATTCTCTATCATAGCTTCCCTTTCCTTTCCCCAATTTTCTTCAATCTCCCTTAATTTTTTAAGAGTTTCTTCTAGGAATGTGATGGGGGGCAGGAATCGTTCCCCTTTAGGTTGTTATCTGCTGACTCTCTGCTGTTAACTTCCTCGGGGTTGGATACCCGCTCTTTCTCTGTATAGAAGGAATCTATAGTTTTTCTAGCTTTTTTGCTCATACTTAAAAAAATCTTTTGGGGTCTGTCCCTGGGGTAGGAAATTATTTATTTACTTCTTTACCAGCTTCCTCCCAGACCGGATGGATGCAGCGGCTCCTGCGCCTGAGCTAAGATAGAGCTCTGGGAGAGAGTTCCCCACCCCCTCCCTGGAAGTGCCTCAGAGGTGATTAGCACTACTGTGCTTCGAGGGCGTTGAATAGTAAAGACAGCACAAAGCCCAGCCTATGTGTCCGGGTGGGGAGTGGATGTCTGCAGCAGGTGACGTGAAAAGCCCCTGTGCTCAAACTGGAAGTGTCTGCCAGAAACCGCGGTCCCTAGTTCAAAGGTTCCGCTTCTCTGGGACTTCCTGGAGCTGAGTTCCACTCCCTCCAGCTAAACTAGGCCGTGTGTGTTGCCTTGGGCCGTATCCACCCACTTGTCAGTCTCTTAACTATTCTCAGGAGGTAGCTGAGGCCACACCCCCTGGTGCCGAGATCTGCTGAGTCACCTCCAAGGTCTGGGGAAAATCTAATCTGAGTTTTAAAATATTTTGGCTTTCTCTTCTGAACTGCTAAATAATTAGCAGAGAAGAGCTAACAGCCTGTGCCAGATTCTTTTACCTCAGTGGCTTCTCTGATCCCAGAGCCCTTCCCAGCGCAATGGGCGCAGTATGCGAGCACCCAGCCGTCTGTGCTGGCCTCTCTTCTTCCTCCCCTGGGAACTGACCTTTCCTGTTGAAACTCCAGATTCTCTTCAGCTGGTAAGTTGTGCTTCCAGTCCTTGTGGTATCTATCAGTCCTGGGCTAATTCTGAGACTTAATTTATCTAATTGGTTGTGAGGGAGTGAGGACGTTCACAGAGACGTGTGTTTCTTCTCCGCCATCTTGGCTCCGCCCCCGAAATGATCCTTTCTTTACTCTTCCTAAGGATCTTTTACGATGGGGTGAATAAGACCCCAACAAGGTATGTGATAGCTTCCTGGCCCACAGTAACAGGAGAAGGCCTGAATTTAATCATTCTTAAGTGGGCCTTTTGTTGTCTTAAGTGAACCTTTTTTGAAGTAGGCCCTGGTTGAATTCCTTGTCCAATTCCTTGTATTGAAATGACCTTGTAGTTACTGTATCCAATCTGAAGGCCAAGTTATAATATCAACCTCTAAGGTTATTTTTCCTATAAAAGAACCTACTTGTGCCCTATTTCTTTGTGGGTTCATTAGGAACTGCCTACTTTATGTCAGCAAGTTTGCTGGGGACTTCATATTGTGGCAGCATTCATTAGGAACTTTCCCCTTATTATGGTGAATTCCACAAGGAAACTCAATCCTCATCTTTCCATTGTTAATGGACAAAAACTTCCTTTAGGAAGTTAGACCACTATCAGCACTGTAATAAAATCTTTGCCTGTGGATTTGGAGATGGTCTAAACCCACAATTTTTTAAAAATTTATTTATATGTATGTGTGTGTGTGTGTGTGTGTGTGTGTGTGTGTGTGTGTGTGTAGTAGAGGGAAAGAAGGAAAAGGGATGAGCGTTGTTTTAACCTTAATCTCATCAGATCTAACTCAAAGAAGGAATATCCACCTCATTGGGTATAGAAATTTATCTTATCCTATAGGAAAGAAGGAAGGGAAAGGAGAAAGAAAGAGGAAGAGGTAAGGCTGACAGAAGGGAGGTCAAAAGCAGAAGGGGAAAGGAATAAGAAAGAGAAGAACTGATAGAAGGGAGAGCAGATTGAGGGAGGTGAGGGTCAGAAGCAAAACACTGCTGAGGAGGGAAAGAGTAAAAGAAGAAAGAAAAGTATATATATATAAAGGGAGGAAAGAATTAGTAACCTTAACTGTGAATGTGAATGGAATGAACTCTCCCAGAAAACAGAAGCAGATAGCAGAGTAGATTAAAAACTAAAACCTGTAAAGGTCCGGGCTAGCTCCTCTGAAGGGCTCAGAATAAGTCCTTGTCAGGATAAGCAAAAGTCCTTGCCCCACATTGTGGACGCCAATATGTAAAGTTCTGTTGTCTCCAGAAACTGCTGATTGCTCTCTGGGAGATCTGCTGTCTCAACTCAATCTCCCCGCCAGATTCTTCTTCCTGTAGAGATCCGCCAACTCTGACCTAGAGTAGAGACTCCTCCTCCAGAGCGCCCACCCTCTTTTATCCTCTCAGAGAATGGGCATGGGATAACGCAAGGGCTTGTGGGAAGATTACTTCTACCAATGAACTTGCTCCTTTTAAACATTAATCTCCTCCCCAGAAGTTCAAAGGGGTAAAACTCCCCTTAAAGGCTGGAACTAGAGAATTGTTAAGTACCAATTTAGCACTTAGTAAGAACCTATCATCTCATTATCTCTTTAGCATTTAGTAAGAACCTAACAAAAACCCTACCATACTTTGTTTGCAAAAAACACATTTGAAGCAGAGAGATACATGTAGAATAAAGGTAAAAGACTGAAGTAGAATGTATTATGCTTCAGCTGAAGTGAAAAAAATAAAAAACAACAGAGGTAGCAATCCTGATCTCAGACCAAGTAAAAACAAAAGTTGATCTAATTAAAAGAGATAAAGAAGGAAATTACATCTTGCTAAATGGTATAATGAAGTCATATCAATACTAAACATATATGCACCAAGTGGTATAGCATCTAAATCCTTAGAGGAAAAGTTAAGTGAGTTGCAGAAAGAAAATAGACAGCAAAACTATACTATTGAGGGATCTCAACTTTCCCATCTCAAAACTAGATAAATTTAACCACAAAATAAACAAGAAAGAAATTAAGGAGATGAATAGAATTTTAGAAAAGTTAGATGTTATAAACCTTTGAAGAAAATTGAATGGTGATAGAAATGAATATACCTTTTTTCTCAGTGGTACTTGGCATCTACACCCAAAATTGACATTAGGATATAAAACTTCAAAATCAAATGCAGAAAGGCAGAAATATTTAAATGTATATCATGATGCAATAAAATTACATGTAATAAAGGGCCATGGAAAAGATAAAAAATTAGTTTAAAGGTAACTAATACTAAAGAATGGGTGAGTCAAGCAATAAATCATAGAAACAATAACTTCCCTCAAGAGAATGACAATTCCAAAACTTGGGGGATGCGGTTGAAGCCATTACTTTATATTTCTAGATGTTTACATGAATAAAATAGAGAGGAGATCAATGAATTGCACATGCAACTAAGAATGCTAGGAAAATAACAAATTAAAAACCCTTAATTAAATACCAAATTAGAAATTTTGAAAATAAAAGGAAAGAATAATAAAATTGAAAGTAAGAAAACTATTGAACCAATAAGTAAAATTAAGAGTTGGTATTATGAAAAAATGAAAAAAAATTAAACCTTTGGTTAATTTGTTTAGAAAAAGGAAAGAAGAAAACCAAATTACCACTATCAAAACTGAAGAGTAAACTCATCACCAATGAATAGGAAATTAAAGCAATAATTAGGAGCTATTTTGACCAACTGTATGACAATAAATCTGTCTATCTAATTGAAATGGATGAATATTTGCAAAAATATAAATTGCCCAGATTAACAAAAGAAGAAATAAAATATATAAATAACCCCACTTTAGAAAAAAAAAATCAAACAAACCATCAATGAACTCCTTAAGAAAAAAATCTCCAGGGCCAGATGAATTTACAAATGAATTTTACCAAATATTTAAATAACAATTAATTCTAATGCTATATAAATTATTAGAAAAATAAGTAAAGGAGTCCTATCAAATTCCTTTTATGACACAGATATGGTGCTGATACCTACATTGCAAAGAGCCAAAATAAAGAAACTAATAGACCAATTTCCCTAATGAATATCGATTTTTAAAATCTTAAATAAAATATTAGCAAAGAGATTACAGCATTTGTTAGCAGGATAATACACTATGACCAAGTAGATTTATACCATGAATGCACAGCTGGTTCAATATCAGAAAAACTATTAGCATAATTGACCATATCAAAAACAAAGGTAACAGAAATCATAGCAGAGGAGAAGGCAGAGAAGGTGCTAGGGGTATGAGGATGATGATTAGTAGGAAGTAGATCATAGAGGCTAGCTGGCCAATGATGATGAATGGCTGTTCTACAGGTTGGCCACCAATTCAGGTGAGTGTGATTAGGTTGGTGGTAAGGATTCAGAATAGTGTTTGGGATACTGGTCAGAATATTATGCTTCGTTTGGTTGGCTGTTTGGAGGAGGGGGGGATGATTAGGAGAATTAGTATAGGGACTAGCAGAACCAGTACACCACCGCCTCGTTTATTGGGGACTGGGCAGAGGATGGCATATGCAAATAGAAAGTATCATTCTGGTTTGATATGAGGGGGCATGTTTAGGGGGTTAGCTGGTGAGAAGTTGTCTGGGTCTCCTAATAAATTGGGTAAGAATAGAGCTAGTATAGGAAGCACAAGGAGAAGTAGGATTAGGCCAAGGGCATCTTTGATGGTGTAGTATGGGTGGATTGGGATTTTGTCTCAGTCAGGATTAATGTCTGAAGGGTTATTGGAGCCTGTATCGTGGAGGAATAGGAGGTGAACGATAACTAGCGCTATGATAATGAATGGCAGGATGAAGTGGAATGCGAAGAATCGGGAGACGGTAGCTTTGTCTACTGAAAACCCTCCTCAATTCATTCTGCTAGGGTAGTGCTGATGTAGGGGATGGCTGATAAAAGGTTTGTGATTACGGTGGCACCTCAGAATGATATTTGGCCTCAGGGGAGTACGTACCCTACAAATGTGGTGGCTATAACAGTTAGGAGGAGAATTACTCCAATGTTTCATGTTTATACAGGTAGCATGGTTGAGCTGAAATAGGAATGAATGGACCTGAAGTAGCAACCAGTAGCCAGTCAGAGGAACTAAGGTTCCTCTGCAACTTATGGGCTTGCTCTGAAGGATTGTGTATCTTCAGATGGAGGGTTGCTGATCTCTCGTGAGGGGAGGGTAAAGGTATTCCTAAAGGCAATGATCTGCTAGAGGAAGTAGCTTTATTGATAATCCTTCATGGATGTAATGTCTATGTACACCAACATATTATGTCTTATGTAATATATACATATTATGTATTATATACTATAATGGGATATATTAGGTAAAGATATGCATGTACTTAATTCTTAGTAATACTTAATATTTAGTAATATTTACTTAATATATATATATTATTAATATGATAGGGGACTATAAATATATGCTCTATATACATAAATATTTATTTATACATAATATGTAAATTACATGCTTATATGGTAAGGGAATATATATATATATATGAATGTCCTATGTATAAGTATGTCTAGTAGTATAAATATTATGTAATCATAACAGAAACCTCAAAATATGCAGAAAAAGCAAACAAAATACAACACTCATTCCTAATATAAACACTGGAGAACATAGGATAAATGGATAAGTGGAATCTATCTAAAACCATCAGCAAACATTATATATAATGGTGATAAACTAGAAGCATTCCCAATAAGATCAAGGGTGAAGCAAGGATGCCCATTATCACTACTATTATTCAATATTGCACCAGAAATATTAGTTTAGGAATAAGAGAAGAAAAAAGAATTTGAAGGAAAATAAACTCATATAAATCATCTGCATTTCTATCTATTACCAACAAAGCTCAGCAACAAGAGATAGAAAGAAAGAGATCTCATTTAAAATAATTGTAGACAATATAATATATATGGGAGTCTACCTGCCAAGACAAACTCAGGAACTATATAAACACAATTACAAAATGCTTTTGACACAAAGTCAAATCTAAACAATTGGAAAAATACTAATTGTTCATGGGTTGGCCAAGATAATATAATAAAAATGGAAACATTAGTCTACTTATTCAATACCATACTATTCAAACTACTAAAAATATTTTATAGAGCTAGAAAAAATAGTAACAAAATTCACAAAAAGTCAAGAATATCAAGGGAATTAATGAAAAACAAAATGCAAAGGAAGGTGACCTAACCATACCAAACCTAAAACTGGCAATAAAGTATCAATCCTCCAAAATGTTTGTCACTGGCTGAGAAATAGAATGGTGGATCAGCAAAATAGGTTATGAATACAATATATAATAGTCAATAATTATAGTAATCTGATAAATACAAAGACTCTAGCTGCTAGGATAAGAACTCACGATCACAAATTGCCAGGAAAATTGGAAAATAATATGGCAGAAACTAGGCATTGACCAATAATAAGGTCTAAAAAAGTAAAATGGGTTCATGACTTAGACACAAAGGATGATACTATAAGCAAATTAGGAGAGCAAGGGATAATCTACCCATTAGATCTGTAGAGAAGGGAGGAATTTGTGGCCAAAGAAGAACTAGAAAACATTATGAAATTCAAAATGGACAATTTTAATTACATTAAATTAAGAAGGCTTTGCATAAAGAAAACCAGTGCAGCCAAGATTAGAAGGGAAGCAGGAAGCTGGGAAACAATTTACAGGTAGTGTTTCTAATAAAAGCCTCATTTCTAAAATATATAGAGAATGCAGTCAAATTTATAAGGATATAAATCATTCCCTATTTGATAAATGGTCAAAGGATATGAAGTGACAATTTTCAGATTAAAAAATTAAAATCATTTATAGCCATATTGAAAAAAAATGCTTTCTAGAAAGAGGACTGTGGGGACTGAATATAGATCATAACAGTATTTTCACCTTTTTATTGCTGTTTGCTTGTTTTTGGTTCTTAATTTTTTTTTCCTTTTTGATCTGATTTTTCTCATGCAGCATGGCAATTGTGGAAATATGAATCGAAGAATTGCACATGTTTAACATATTACTTGCTGCCTAGGGGAAGGGGGGAAGGAGAGAGAAAATTTTGGGACACAAGGTTTTGCAGGGGTGAATGTAAAAACTATCCTTGCATATATTTTGAAAATAAAAAGATATGGGGAGATGGTGTAGTATGTTGATAAATTTCAAGCTCTCCTGATTTCCCCCACGAATTACTAAGCTACCAAAAAATTTCCAAAAATTTGCACCTCAGGACAAACATAGACTGATGAAAAATCAAGGAGACTTAGGCTAGAACAGGGTTTCTCCTGATACAACCAAAGATCCGAAGAAAGACCCAAGGCTGGGATTAACCTGTGTGAAATGAAAACACCTCCAGACTAGCTCTGAAAGACCAAGTAGGGTGCCCTGGGACCAGCTGGGTGTGTCTGGAGCCTCAACAGGAAGCACAGAGACTTTTACCTCCTGGACAGCTTGAGTAGATTGGTCTGAGTCTGGGAAGACTGAAGAAACCTCAACTGATTAGAAACAACAGGCCCAGCTGTGTTGCAGAGACACCAACCAGTATGAGAAGGAACCAGCACACCGGGAGTGCAGAGGCAGGGGGCAGAGATGTTGCTAGCTGTGGCCACTTGCTGGAGTGTGGAGTTCTTGGTTTGGAGTTGCTGGTCAGAGGGGAGTACTAAAGCGAAGTTAGAGGCACCATCCCCCCACCCCAAAATTAGAGATGTTTTCACTGATAACTCTTATTTTAAAAAAAGATTGAACCAGAAAAGAAAGAACACCACCAATTGTGAACGAATCCAACCATTCTGGAGAGCAATTTAGAACTATGCTCAAAAAGTTATCAAACTGTACATACCCTTTGATCCAGCAGTGCTACTCCTGGGCTTATATCCCAAAGAGATCTTAAAGGAAGGAAAGGGATCCATAATGTGCCATAATGTTTGTGGCAGCCCTTTTTGTAGTGGCTCTAAACAGGAAATTTATAAATGCCCATCAATGGGAGAATGGCTGAATAAATTGTGCTATATGAATGTTATGGAATATTATTGTTCTATAAGAAATTACCAACAGGATGATTTCAGAAAGGCCTAGAGACTTACATGAACTGATGATGAGTGAAATGAGCAGGACCAGGAGGTCATTATATATGTCAACAACAATAATATATTATGATCAATTGTGATGGACATGGCTCTCTTCAACAATGAGATGAACCAAATCCATTCCATTTGTTCAATAATGAAGAGAACCATCTACACCCAGAGAAAGAACTATGGGAAATGAGTGTGAATCACTACATAGCATTTCCACTCCCTCTGTTTTTGTCCTCTTGAGTTTTTAATTTCCTACTCAGATTATTTTTACCTTATGTCTAATTCCAGTTTTTCTTCTGCAGCAAAATAATTGTATGGATATGGGTACATATATTGTATTTAACATATACTTGAACATATTTAACATATATGGGTCTACCTGCCATCTAGGGGAGGGAATGGGGGGAAGGAGGGGAAAAGTTGGAACAGAAGGTTTTGCAAGGGTTAATGCTGAAAAAAATTATGCATGCATACATCTTCTAAATAAAAAGCTATAAAAAAAGAACACCACCATAGAAACATACTATGAGAAGAGGGAAGGCTAGGGTTCATCTTCAGAGGAGGACAATGAAGTAAAAAGAGTTTCTTCTACCCCAAAGAGTAATGTGAAATGTCTCCCTGCCCAGAGAGAATGTATAAAAGAACTCAAAAAAGAATTTTAAAATTAAATGAGAGACATTGAGGAAAAACTAAAAAATATAAACATGAAAACCATCCAAGAAAAACAAGAAGTTTGTGAAAAAAAAGTTAACCAACTAGAAAAGTAGATAGAGTCTCGAAGATGAAAATAACTCTTTGAAAATTAGAATTGGACAAGGGGAAGCCAGTGAAATAGATAGACCAAGAAATAACAAAACATTATAAAGAATGAAAAAATAGAACACAATGTGAAACATCTTATAAGAAAAATGGCAGATTTGGAGAATGGATCAAGAAAAGAAAATGTAAGAATAATTGGACTGCCTGAAAGTGGTGACCAAAAAAATGACCTTGACAAAATAATGCAAGAAATAATCCAAGAAAATTGTCCTGGAGTGACAGAACATAAGGGAAAAGTAGAAACAAGAAAAAATCCACAGATCACCACCTCAATAAGATCCTTTGTGGAAAACACATAGGAACATTATTGCCAAATTTTGAAACCCCTAAATCAAAGGGAACATTTTGCAAGAAACAAGAAAAAAAAAAAAAAAGAAAATTCAAATACATTGGAGATACAATTAGAATTGTAAAGGACTTAGCAGCCACAATAAAAGACTGCAGGTCCTGGAATCATATCTACCAACAATCAAAAGAAGTAAGACTGTGGCCAAAAATATCATATCCAGCAAAATTATCTATAATATTGAACCAAAAAATGGACATTCAATGAATTCGCAGATTTTCAGGGCTTTCTCTCAAGAGAGAGTAACTCATTTTCTAGCTGAAATGGGGATATTAGGAAAAGATTCTTCCCCACCCCCACACTCACTCCCACCCCGTGGAAGCTCTACAGAAAGCATACTCAGACTGATCAAGAGACAAGGTTTGCTTGTAACTTGGGAGCAGATTGGTGGACTCTTGGATACATTAGAATGTACATCCCCTTGGTTCTTCAAGAAAGAAGAAATAGAGACAGATAATTGGAAGCTTGTAGGACATAAACTATGTGAATATTACAATGATAAAGGTCCTGATTCAATTTCTAAGGAAACATCCTATATATAGAACATAATACAATTGGCCTTAAAGAATCCTGCAAGTTATAGAAAAAAGAAAAGTTTTAAGAACAGCCAAATGAGGAAGTGTGAGGAAAAAGAGGAAGACAAAGGACAGATTAATGGCAATATTGCCAGAGGACATGAGGAGTTAAGTGAACTTGAAGGCCTGGTGATTCTCACTCTCAAGCCCAGTTTCAACTCCCCCTATAGCCAAGCAGGTCATTGACACACCCCCATCAACTTCACCTTCTGGGATGGAGGGAGGAGGAGGAGGAGGGGCAGTGATACCACATCAGTACCTCCCCCCCAGTAATCACCCCTTCCTATGACTAGATTACAAAGACACTACTACTTAAAGCCAAAGAGGAAGGGTAGAATACCGGTGATTGAGAATAGAAATGTATCCTGTGATTCAACAGCTTAACTCTTCAGGTCAAGAAAGTAGAAGATACGTTCCTTTTGATCCAGAAATTCTCAAAGACCTGAAAAAGGCTTGCACTCTTTATGGGGCTACATCAGCTTATGTTAAGATGTTACCTCTTCTTTCTTTTTTTTTTTTTTTTTTTTTTTTTGAGGCTGGGGTGAAGTGACTTGCCCAGGGTCACACAGCTAGGAAGTGTTAAGTGTCTGAGACCAGATTTGAACTCGGGTCCTCCTGAATTCAAGGCTGGTACTCTATCCACTGCGCCCCCTAGCTGCCCCCTGTTAAGATGTTACTACAGAATTTGGCTTATGAAATTTTAACCCATAGTTACTGGAAATCTATAGCAAGGACATGCTTAGAACCTGGACAAAACTTGTTGTGGCTTTCTGAATATACTGAACTCTGTAGTATATAAGCCCAGCAAAATCGTCAAAGTGGAGTTTATACTTCAATCACCTGTGACCAACTAACAGATGTAGGTTATTATGCAGACATTTCTGCACAGATTAATTAATCCATAGCCGCATATGAGCAAATGGATGCTGCTGCTATCAAAACATGGGGTTTTATCCCAGGTAAAGAGGACAAGAGAGAACCCTTCACAAAAATAGTACAAGGGCCAAATGAACCCTTTGCTGATTTTTGTGGGACATTTGCAGACAGCTGTCATACGAACTATTGGTGAAAATGCAGCAACAGAAATTATGATAAGGCAACTTGCTAAAGAAAATGCTAACAAGGTTTGCAGAAGAATTATACTAGGACTACAACAAGGATTCTCCTTTAGAGGAGATCATAAGACGCTGTGCCACAGTGGGCACAAATACCTTTTATAGCCAGGCTACAAGGCAGACTTCCCAAGATCCCAACATGGGAAGACAGGGTCCCTTTTGGCAAGGGACTTCCAGAGAAACTCATCAATGCTTTAAATGTGGTAAAGTAGGGATCTGAAAGCTCAATGTTGGCATAGAGACAGAGTGAGAAAACAGGGTGGGAGAATAAGACCCAAAACCCCATGTCCAAAATGCAACAGAGGCTTCCATTGGGCATCAAAGTGTAGACTGATTCAGGGAAACGGGATTTGGGGCCCAGCCCCAGGGCCCAAGGCAAAAAAATACTTGGGGCATGATGGCAGCCGATGCCACACCCAGAGAGTGCCTAGAAGTCCAATACCCAGACATGACCAATCAGCCAGGAAGAAAATTGATGGGAGAAAGGGATTACAATTGGAAAAAATAGAGCTGTATGCAGCTGGGACAATTGGGAGAAGCTGGGACAACCTGGAGAGGTGAAATCTGTTCCTGTCCAGCCTATGGATCCCTTGCCTCCAGGCACAGTAGGCTTGACCATCTCATCTCCTGAGAGTACTTGTAAAATAGTGTCCATCCATACACTGATATGGGAAACTGAGGAATGTGTAGATAACATCCCAATTACTCATACAGGTAGGCAATGTGTGACTTATCAACCAGGGGAATTAGTAGCATCAGGTTTACTGATAGACTCCTAATAAGCAGTCTGGTGATAGTTGCCCAGATTCTGACTCCAAGCAACAGAATCCAGTAATATTCTAGACTGCAGCAGTTACAGCTGACTCACCTATGCTCACTATCTATATAAATGGCATATCATTAGAAGGATTGGTAGACACGGGTGCAGATCACACAGTCATTAGAGGTGCCAACTGGCCCAGTCACTGGCCAGAGATGAAGGGAGACACCTACATGTCTGGCGTAGGAGGATCAATAGCAGCTGAAGTTAGTGCTATCCCTTTGAGATGGACTTTAGAAGGTGAAACAGGAGATTTACTTCTTTTATAGTTGAAAAAATCCCCACCAATTTGTGGGGAAGAGACATTTTACAACAATTAGGATTACAAGTGAGTACTTCAGTTTTTTAGGCAGGGGCCTACCTGCACTCTCACCGGTTCCTATTCAGTGGAAAACTGATGTACCAGTGTGGGTAGAACAGTGGCCCTTAGGTAGTGATAAAATTCAGGCCTTATTAGACATAGTACAGGAACAACTTGACCAAGGACACTTGCGGCCTTCTCTAAGTCCTTGGAATTCCCCAGTATTTGTTGTAAAAATGAAATCTGGAAAATGGAGGATGTTGACTGATTTAAGAAGAGTAAATGAACAGATGGAAACTATGGGAACTCTTCAGCCTGGACTTCCATCTCCTACTCAATTGCCTAGAGAATGGCCTCTTTGGGTTATAGACATTAAGGATTGTTTCTATTCTATCCCTCTAGATAAGGAGGATATGAAAAGATTTGCCTTTTCAGTGCCTAGTGTTAACTGAGCCTTATAAAATATATGAATGGACAGTTTTGCCACAGGGAATGAAAAACAGCCCTACTATGTGTCAAATGTATGTTGCTGCTGCTCTTATTCCAGTAAGAAAAGCATTTCCAAAATTAATGTTATTACATTACATGGATGATATATTGGGATGTGCACCTGAGGAACAAATGTTAGAAGCATGTCTACAAAAAACCATAGAAACACTAAGGAATTACAAATTGCACATAGCTTCAGAAAAGATTCAAAGACATGTTCCTTTTCAATATTTAGGATACGAAGTATATCCTAAGACGCTCACAGTACAAAAGCTTTCCTTAAGAACAGAGAAGCTAAACACCTTAAATGACTTTCAGAAATTGATAGGAGATATCCAATAGATGCATCCCATACTAGGCTTGACTACCTGTCAGTTGCAACCATTATATGATATTTTAAGGATAGACATTGCTTTAAATTCACCACACAGGCTTACAAAAGAAGCTCAAGAGGCTTGGAGAGAAGTTGAACTGGCTTTATCCAATGTGGTTGAAAGAGTCACTCAAAAACCCTTGGAAATATCAGTTTTTGCTACATAAGAGGCACCTACAGCAGTCCTTCATCAAGGAGACAGTGTGACAGAGTGGGTGATCCTCCCAGCACAACCAGAAGAAAGTCTTACTCCTTACCCAGTGCTTGTGGCTAGAATTTTATTAAAGGCCATTAAGCGAGCAGTACAGTTATCTGAGATAAGACCTGACAAGATATACACCTTTTATACTAATGCACAAGTTAATGTGTGCTGTGAAACCATCCCAGAGTGGCAAATTTTATGAGCCTTGGCTCCAAATTTTACACATGGGTCTCCATTAAAGATAACCAGACTATTACATAATTGGCAATGGATTCTTGAAGAAAAGGTTTCTAAAGTTCCTCTTAAAGGACCAACTACCTTTACAGATGCATCCAAAAATAATATTTGTGCTGTTACTCTCGTGACTTAACTATAAAGAGAGTAATCAGAACTCCTTTTCAGTTCACTCAACAGAATGAATTTTATGCAATCATTCTAGCTCTTACTTATTATCCAGGAGACATAAATATAATATCTGATTTGGCCTATTCAGTAGGTGTGGTACAAAGAATTGCCACAGCCAAAATAAAATCTGTAGCTTCTAATATATATCAGCTCTTTAAGGAACTTCAAGAGCAAGTGAGAAAACATCCAGGTAAGATTTACATTTTGCATGTCCACTCCCATAGTGGACTTCCAGGTGCTATTTTTGATGGTAATTCAAAGGCAGATAGCCTTCTAACCATGCTGGCCAGTACTCCTTTATTTCAAGAAGCCCAAGAATCTCATTCTAAATATCATTAGGCTGCCTGAGCTTTACGTTTACAATTTGGAATAAGAAGAGAAGAAGCTAGGAGCATAGTAAAAGCCTGTACAGCTTGCCTTCCTTTCCATGCTCCTACACTCCTACACTCCCTCCAGGGAAGAAACCTAATGAGACCCAATGAAATTTGGCAAATGGATATGACTCATTATAAATCTTTTGGTCGTCTATCTTTTATCCACGTTGTGGTAGACATCTTTTCAGGATTCACTTTTGCAACGTCAGAAGCAATAGAGACAGCCCGAGTGGTCACTGAATTCCTTATACAAGCATTTGCAATTATGGGTGTGCCACAAGCAATAAAAACAGACAATGGACCTGCATATATGTCTAAACATTTTACACACTTTTGTGCACAGTATAAGATTTTACATATCACTGGCATACCTTTTGATCTTCAAGGGCAGGCAATAGTAGAGAGAAGAAACAGAGATATTAAGACACTCCTCCAAAAACAAAAGAAAGGGGGAGCCACGGGTAACCCTAGAGAACTTCTAAATTTAGTTCTCTATACCATTAATTTTTAAATTTTTGACAAAGATGCACTGGCTCCGGCAGACAGGTTTTATAACCCACCGGAAGGGCAGTGTCCAGTGCGAGCAGCTCCACTGCCTTTAGATAATCGCCAGGTGATGTGCAGAGACCCAGAAAGTGGTGAATGGAAGGAACCAGATAGGTTAACTGCTTGGAGGAGAGGGTTTGCTTGTATTTCTTCAGCAGGAGAAGGAATCAGATGGGTGGCAACAAGTCATATTCGCCTTGTCTATTGGAGAGAGACAGAACAGACCCTTGAAACGAAGGAGAAGATCCAAGAAACATCAGGTGGTTCCATTGCTGACTGTGCCCACCACTGAAAGAACCTGGCAGTGATGACGTTTGATTCATGGACATCAAAAATTGTAGGACTTGAAAACCCTCAGGAATCATTGGATTCTCTGAGGCATCCTAAGACTTTTGTAGGACTTCAAAACCTGTAGGAATCATTGGATTCCGTACCATACAAAAAGACTGTTGTGGGACTTCAAAAACCTGTAAGGATCATTGGATTCCCTAACACGTGAAGCAATGGACAATAGATTGGTTTTGGACTATCTCTTGGTTGCTGAAGAAGGCGCATGTGTGACTGATGTTTACATACCCTCCTTCTAGGACTTCTGGAAATCTTTTGCAAAACTGTGTTGATTTATATTGTTTGTTATATCACTACTTGCATGTACAATTCATGTTTGTTACACCTCATTGAGCCTGCACTGACTGTGGGGAGAGTCACCACTAATAGCCTCTGCGTTATTGCTATGTGCTTGTGTAATACCTCCAATGCTGATGGGTTTGTGCATATTTGTCTCTAATAAGACCTTTCAACGCAGAAACCCGCTAGCAATATCTGCCTTGATTCCCCACTTTACTTTGGTGTTTTTCATCTCTCTTCTTGAGAAGTCAAGGAGAGCATGATCATCTCCTTTTTGTGCTTTCACCTCCCTTCCTGAGAAGTCAGGGGGGGTGTAATCACCTCCTTTTTGGGGTTCTCACCTCCCTGAGAAGTCAGGGAGAGCATGACCACCTATGTTCTAAAACAAAAGAAAGCAGGAGATGTAGAGGACTGAAACTCCAAAAAGGTGTGCTTGAATCAGACAACCAAGAATTTAAGGATAATTACCTATTCAATGTGAGACAAATACTCTACTAACATATAGTTTGGATAATGGCTCTTCTCACCATTGGTGCTTGCTGAATGTTTGGTGTTAAGATAATTGTAGGCAAGGATTGGGGCGGGGGGAGGGAGAGAAGCAGAGTCACTTGGCGGCAGGATGAGGAGAGAGGTTAGATTCTGGACCCCAGAATCCAGGACAGATCTTTGACAAGCCTTGTGGCAGCTTGCCTGTCTCCCCCTAAAGACAAAAAACTTTGATTTATCCTGACTCTAGCTGATCCTGAGGCCTCTAGGGAGTTAGGCCATATGTTACAGAGGAGGTCTTGTACTTCTGAAAACCACATCAGGAATGGGTTAAATAAGCAACTGCATATATACTATGAAGAGTATAGCACCCTCCAAAATCTATAATGAAATAAAGGGAGAAGGATAGGTGGACAGGGAAGCAGAGTAAAGAAGATAAGGTAAAGATCTGTGGGTGGGGGGAGGTTCAATAATAGCAAGGCAAGTTAGGATCATAATTAAAGCAGAGTAAGCAGGGATAGGAAAAATATGTGTGTGTTATGTGTGTGGGGGTGTATTTATATTTCTACATATGTATATATAAATATATCCTTTCTTAACTATAGCCTGCTGGGGGGGGCAGTGAAGATGAAAGGGGGAAAAATAAAATATAAATGGTGCACAGAAGGGAACAAAAGAACATTTCTTTTGTTCCCCTCTGTGCACCTTTTATATTTTATTTTTTATACTTTTTATAATTTATTATATATATGTATAAATTAATATATTCATGAGTGTCATGATCAATGAACAAATACAAGTTCATATATATTTCTTGAACTTGTCTTTCTTGTTATATATTTTGAATCCTCCATAATGATCTGCTGGGCACATGACAATGTTCTCTTTTGTTTTGCATTTCTTTTGGTTTTGTTTTTCTTATTCTGTTTCTTTAAATAAAATAAATTTGTGGAAAAATTTAAAAAAAGAAAAGAAAAAGCAATAAGAGTGAAGAAAGAGATTAAAGGAATTAGAGTAGGTAATGAGGAAACCAAATTATCACTCTTTGCTGGTGATATGATGGTATACTTAGAGAACCCCAAAGATTCTACTAAAAAGCTATTAGAAATAATTCATAACTTTAGCAAAGTTGCAGGATACAAAATAAACCCACATAAATCATCAACATTTTTATATATCACCAACAAAATCCAACAGTTAGAGTTACAAAGAGAAATTCCATTTAAAGTAACTACCGATAGTATAAAATATTTGGGAATCTATCTGCCAAGGGAAAATCAGAAACTATATGAGCAAAACTACAAAACACTTTCCACACAAATTAAATCTGATCTAACCAATTGGAAAAATATTAAATGCTCTTGGATAGGGTGAGCAAATGTAATAAAGAGGACAATACTACCTAAACAAATTTATTTATTTAGCGCTATACCAATCAGATTCCCAAAAAATTATTGTAATGACCTAGAAAATATAACAACAAAGTTCATATGGAAAAACAAAAGGTCAAGAATTTCAAGGGAATTAATAGAAAAAAAAATCAAATGAAGGTGGCCTAGCTGTACCAAATCTAAAACTATATTATAAAGCAGCAGTTACAAAAACCATTTGGTATTGGCTGAGAAATAGACTAGTTGATCAGTGGAATAGGTTAGGTTCAAAGGATAAAATAATCAATAACTTTAATAATCTAGTGTTTGACAAACCCAAGGACCCCAGCTTTTGGGATAAGAACTCAATGTTTGACAAAAATTGCTGAGAAAATTGGAAATTAATATGGCAGAAACTAGGCATTGACCCACACTTAACACCATACACCAAAATCAGGTCAAAATGGGTTCATGACCTAGGCATAAAGAATGAGATTATAAATAAATTAGAGAGGGCAGCTAGGTGGTGCAGTGGATAGAGCACCAGCTTTGAATTCAGGAGGACCCGAGTTCAAATGTGGTCTCAGACATTTAACACTTCCTAGCTGGGCAAGTCACTTAACCTCAGCCTTAGGAAAAATAGATAAATAAATAAATTAGAGGAACATAAGATAGTTTACCTCTCAGACCTGTGGAAGAAAAATGAATTTATGTCCAAAGAAGAACTAGAGATCATTATTGATCACAAAGTAGAAAATTTTGATTATATCAAATTGAAAAGTTTTTGTACAAACAAAACTAATGCAGATAAGATTAGAAGGGAAACAATAAACTGGGAAAACATTTTTACAGTCAAATGTTCAGAAAAAGGCCTCATTTCCAAAATATATAGAGAATTGACTCTAATTTATAAGAAATCAAGCCAATCTCCAATTGATAAATGATCAAAAGATATGAACAGACAATTCTCAGATGAAGAAATTGAAACAATTTCTAGCCATATGAAAAGATGCTCCAAGTCATTATTAATCAGAGAAATGCAAATTAAGACAGCTCTGAGATACCACTACACACCTGTCAGATTGGCTAGAATGACAAGGAAAGATAATGTGCAATGTTGGAGCGGATGTGGGAAAACAGGGACATTGTTGGTGGAATTGTGAATACATCCAGCCATTCTGGAGAGCTCTTTGGAACTATGCTCAAAAAGTTATCCAACGGTGCATACCCTTTGACCCAGCAGTGTTTCTACTGGGCTTATATCCCAAAGAGAGCTTAAAGAAGGGAAAGGGACCTGTATGTGCAAGAATGTTTGTGGCAGCCCTCTTTGTAGTGGCCAGAAACTGGAACCTGAGTGGATGCCCATCAATTGGAGAATGGCTGAATAAATTGTGGGATATGAATATTATGGAATATTATTGTTCTGTAAGAAATGACCAGCAGGATGATTTCAGAAAGGCCTGGAGAGACTTACAGGAACTGATGCTGAGTGAAATGAGCAGGACCAGGAGATCGTTGTATACTTCAACAACAATACTATATGAGGATCAATTCTGATGGATGTGGCCATTTTCAACAATGAGATGAACCAAATCAATTCCAATAAAGCAGTAATGAACTGAACCAGTTACACCCATCGAAAGAACTCTGGGAGATGACTATGAACCACTACATAGAATTCCCAATCCCTCTGTTTTTGTCCACCTGCATTTTGGATTTCCTTCACAGGCTAATTGTACACTATTTCAAAGTCTGATTCCTTTTGTACAGCAAAATAACTGTTTAGACATGTATACATATATTGTATTTAACTTATACTTTAACATATTTATGTATTGGTCAACCTGCCATGGGGGGGAAGGAGGGGAAAAATTAGAACAAAAGGTTTGGCAATTGTCAGTGTTGTAAAATTACCCATGCATACATCTGGTAAATAAAAACTATTAATAAAATTTTTTTAAAAAAGAAAAAAATGCTCTAAATCATTATTGATTAAAAAAATGCTAATCAAAACAACTCTGAGGTACCATCTCACACCTATCAAATTGGCTAAGATGACAGGAAAAGATGGTGATAAATGTTGGTGGGAATGTGGGAAAACTGGAACACCGATACATTGTTGGTAGAGTTGTAAACTGATTCAGCCATCTGAAAAGCAATTTAGAACTATGCCCAAAGGGTTATAAAACTATGCATATGTTTTGATCCAGCAGAATCACTGCTGGTTCTGTATCCCAAAGAGACCTAAAGAGAAAAAAGGACCCGCATATGCAAAAATGCTTGTAAGTGGTTCTTTTTGCAATGGCAAGGAATTAGAAATCGAGTGAATGTACATCAATTGGGGAATGGCTGAATAACTTATGGTATATGAATGTTATTGTGTCTTGAGAGACATGAATTGATGCTTAGCAAAGTGAGTGGAACCAAAAGAACATTGTGATGACAAATCTTATTAAAATGTAGGTTGTGACCCCATCATGTAACAATGTGGGGGTCATGAAAAAGTTGGTAGCAGTAGAAATTATCAAATATTCTGCCAAGTTTTAATTCTTTATGTAAAAACAAACAAGCACAAAAATAAACAATCAGAAAAAAAAAAAGATTGTGATGATTAATTGTGATGGCCTTGGCTCTTCAACAATGAAATGATTCACGGCAATTCCAATAGACTTGGGAGGGAAAGTGCCATCCAGAGAGAACTATGGAGACTAAATGTGGCTAAAAGCATATTATTTTTACCTTTTTGTTGTTATTTCTTTGCTTGCTTCCTCTCTTCCCTCCCCCCCCCGTTTTTATATTTTTCCCCATTTCGATCTGATTTTTTTTCTTCAACATGATGAATATGGAAATATGTTTAGAAAAATCGCATATCTTTAACCTATATCAGATTGCTTGCTATCTTGGGGAGGGGACAGGGAGTAAGAGAGGGAGAAAAAAAATGGGACACAAGGTTTTGCAAAGATGAATGTTAAAAACTATCTTTAAATGTATTTGGAAAAATAGAATATTATTACAGTTTTAAAAAATAAGATTAAAATGTCTTCCCTCCCCCTCCCCCCCAAAAAGCTAATGATCAAGCTAATTTCAGAAAACCTTGCTGAGTGAAGTATGTAGAACTGTGAAGTCTGTATTAGCTTCCTGGAGGCCTCAGGATCAGCCAGAGTCAGGATCAGCAAAAGTCCTTGGTCTTTAGGGTGAGAAGTAAAGGAAACAGACAAACCTCCACAAGGCTTGCCACCAGCCTCCTTTCTCCTTGTGGTCCTCCACCAAAGTGACTCTGGCTTGTCTCACTCCACCCCCTCCCTAATCCCTCCTACAATTATCTGTATACACCAAAAGATTGAGCCAGCATGAAATAGTGAGAAGGGCCATTTTTCCAAGCATATGCTAATAGAGTTATTGTCCAATAAGGTCCAATTAGCCTTAAATCCTCGGTTGTCTGATTCCAGTGCACCTATTCAGAGTTTCAGCCCTTTACACAGATCCAACAGTTTTGTTGTTGTTTTTTGTTCTGTGTAAAGGTCTTAATCTCAGGGTCGTGGATTCGGTCCCCACATTGGGCGCCAAATGTAGCGTGCTGTCGTCTCCAGAAGCTGCCAGATCGCTCTCTGGGAAGAGATCTGCTGTGTCTACTCAAATCTCTCAGACAGATTCTTCTTCCTGTAGTGAACCGTTGTCTCCAGGCAGTTGCTGTTAACTCTTGTCCAGAGAAGTGACTTCCCTTCCTGCAGAGAGCCCTGTCAGGCCTGATTAATGCAGAGACTTCTCTTATCTCTGGAGTGCTGTCCTCTTTTATCCTCCCAGAGAATGGGCGTGGGATAATGCAAGGGCTTCTGGGAAGAACCACTTCAACCAATGAGCTTGCTCCTTCTAGGATTCCTAAGGTGTAAACTCCCTTTACAGGTCTGAGCCAGAGAACTGTCAAGTCAACCTGAATTCTCACCTTGTCACTGTCCAGACAACCTGAGTTCTCACCTAGTAATCCTAACACAAAACTTTGTACACAGTAACAGAAAGATTGTGTGGTGGTGATCAACTATGATAGACTTAACTCTTCTCAGAAATACAATGATCCAAAACAATTCCAAAGGACTTGGGATAGAAAATGTCATTTGCATCAAAGGAAACTGAATGTGGATGGAAACATTATTTTCACCATTCGTTTGTTTTTTCTTTTTTGTATTTTTTTTCTTATTGTCCTTTCACAAGACAAGCATGGCAATATATTTTAAATGATTGTACATGTATAATTTATATCAAATTGCCTGTTGTCTTGGGGAAGGAAAAAAATTTGGAACTAGAAATCTTACAGAAATGAATGTTGAAAACTATTTTCACATGTAATAAAAAATACTATTGAAGAAACAAAAAAAGAAACAATGGGCTTTTTAAAAGCCCTGTTTTTTCAGAGCTGTATTTCAAGAAATCATAAGTGAAAATAGCACAGGAAAGAAGAAGAAGAAGAAGAAGAAGAAGAAGAAGAAGAAGAAGAAGAAGAAGAAGAAGAAGAAGAAGAAGAAGAAGAAGAAGAAGAAGAAGAAGAAGAAGAAGAAGAAGAAGAAGAAGAAGAAGAAGAAGAAGAAGAAGAAGAAGAAGAAGAAGGATGAATGGCTTTTTTGAGGTTTTTAATTCATTTAAGTGATTACTTAATTAGTTCGTTTTGGATTTTTATCACCTAGACTAATCTTAAATGTTTTAGTTTATGATAATCAAAAGTTTCAAAGTAAGGCCAGAATTTATTTTTTACCAGATTTATATTTCCCTGTTTTAGAACAGATATTACAAAACCTAATTGCTTTTTTGTCACCCCTGTTTCAGTTGGAAATTCTCCCTTATGCTATTCTATAAGGAGTTTGTCTAAAGGAGTTTCTTTTCACATTTTCTTTTTGCTAGTTTTGGCTCTCATTTCATATATATATTTTTTAATTCTTAAATATGACCTAGGAAAATCCATGAGATACACACACACATAAACAATGTAAATTCTTCCCACCAATCGCTATATATTTAAGATATGAGAGCAAGACACTGTATAAATAGAGATTAGAGAACAATTTAATATTTTATTTGAAAGGGAGAGATTTACTGGGACCAAATGGATCTATGGTTTGGTCCCAGGGCTGAATGAGACTATCATCTCCAAGAATCCAGCAGGAATGTCCGATACAAGACCCTTTTATAGGGTAACAAGAACAGTGACATAATGGGGGAGGTACCTGGATGGGAATGATCAAATGAAGATGACCTAATGGGGGGGAGGCACCTAGGATGACATAATGGAGGGAGGTACTGGGGAGGCTCCTGATATTCTAATGATGTCTAAAATGGATAGACTTTTATCCCATCAAACATTAAGAAGGAATAGCCTGAGGTTTGGGGGCAGAGTAACTGAGGACAATTAGGGAAACTGGATCAGGACATTAAAAGAGAACTGTGGCACAACAGTTTTATTTGTACAAAAACAGTCTTAATTTATTTAATGTAATCAAAATTATAAATTTATTTTCATTTATTATAAATATATATAAATATACACAAATATTATTTATTATAAATTCTCCTATTCCCTAGGTTGCATGTTCTAATTTTCTTGTGATAGCTCCTTTTATATCTAATCCAGGTATTCTTAAAATTTTCCCACTCATAACCCCTTTTTGACTGAGTTTTTATGTGATAATAGGTACATAGGTATATGAAATAGACATACAAATCAAACATAATTTTGTGACCCCCCCCCGCACATTCACTTACGAGACCCCATATAGGATCATAACCCACAGTTTAAGAAACTGGGTGATTATAGGTCATGCATCCATTTTGATCTATGATCAATTTCTGACAGATTGTTTTCCATTTTTCTCATCAATTTTATTTTATTTTTTTACCATGTAGTTAATTCTTATCCCAAAAGTTTAAATCTTTACATTTGTTAAATAAAAGGTTGCTATCATCATTTATTACTATGCATAGTATATCTACTCTGTTCCATTGATTCAGTTTTCTATTTCTTAGCCAGTGCCAGAAAGTGTTGATAATTACTGCCATATATAATATAGGTTAAGATCTGATACTGCTAAACCTCCTTCCTTTACATTCCCTCCCATAAATTCCTTTGATATTCTTGACCTTTTGTTCTTCCAAATAAATTTTGGAATTTTTTCTAGCTCAACAAAATAATTTTTAATAATTTAACTCTCAGGTGTTATTTGCTTTTTTCTTTTTTTAATTTTGAAAACAGAAAAACAAAATCATAAAAGGAAAAAATATATTGCCATGTGCATAGAAGAACATAAGAGAAGATTCAAAATATGAGACAAAAATCAATTAACTCATCATTTCCTACACCACAGCAATATTCTAATCTTAGATTATTTTAAATAATTTAAAATAATATTGATTAAGATGGCTGGTATATAGTATAGCTTCCCTATTTTTCTTTGTTTGATTAAATCTATTTTAACTTTAACTTTGTCTGAAATCAAGAATTACTACCCTACCTTTTCTTTCTAAATTCTACTCCTGATCATTGTTATAATGTTTGTGTGTATCTTTTATTTCATGTTCTTACTGATTCCTCTGCTTTATTTCTACTTGCTACTCTGTCTTACTATTACTTATCTACCTCCCCTCTAAAGAGGTATCCCTTATTCTCTTCCCTCCACCCTTTCTCTCTCTCTTTATCTCATCCCCATTAATCTATACATTATAAAAAAAGATCATATCTATTTTATTGTTTTTCCATAAAACCAACTTCTGGTTTCATTTATTAATACAGTGATATCTTACATCCAGTTTTATTAATCTCACCTTTTTTTTGAGTATTTAATTGGGGATTTAAAATTTTCTTTTCTAAATTTATTATTGATGTATACATTTTTCTCTGATTATTGCTTCTGATGTATCCCATAAATTTTGGTATGTTGTCTCATTATTGTAATTTTTTGTAATAAAGCTATTTATGATTTATATGACTTGTTCCTTAATCCTCCCATTATTCAAGATTAGATTGTTTAGTCCACAATTAATTTTAATCTGTGTTTCTATTTCCCTTATTAAATATAATTTTTGTTGCATTATGATCTGAAAAGGATGCATTTTCTACTTTTCTGCATATTAGGGCATCTATATGATCAGTTTAGGAGCAGTCTAGAACTATCCTTAAAGGACTACAAAACTGTGCATACTCTTTGATCCCAAAGAGATCATAAAAGAAGGAAAAAGACCCACATGTGCCAAAATGTTTGTAGCAGCCCTTTTTGTAGTGGCAAGGAAATGGAAATTTGTTGAATGTCCATCTATTGGGGAATGGCTGAATAAGTTATGGTATATGAATGCAATGGAATATTATTGTTCTGTAAGAAATGATGAGCAGACTGATTTCAGAAAAGCCTGGAAAGATTTACATGATGCTGAATGAAGTGAGAAAATCCAAGAGAATTTTGTACATAGTAACAGCAAGATTATGGGATGCTCAACAATGCAGTGATTCAAGGTAGTTCCAATAGACTTGGGATGGAAAATGCCATCCACAACCAGACAGAGGAATATGGAGACTGATGTGGATCTAAGCATAGTATTTTCAGCTTTTGTTTGTTTCTCATGATTTTTCCCCTTTTGGTCTGATTTTTTCTTGCACAACATGACAAATATGGAAATTTATTTAATAAAACCACACATATTTAACCTCTATCAGACTGCTTGCTCTCTTGGGGAGGGGGAAGGGAAGAGGGAAAGAAAATTTATCATACAAAATCTTACAAAAACGAATGTTGAAAACTATCTTTAAATGTATTTGGAAAAATAAAATACTATGGGAAATAAATATATGTGTATACATAAATACATGTGATCAGTTTTAGTAAAGGTACCATGTACTGTTGAAAAAAGGTATATTCTTTTCTATTCCTATTTAATTCTCTCCATATTAATTATCATATCTTGCTTATCTAAGATTCTATTCATCTTCTTGACTTCTTTTATGTATATATTTTTTGGTTGGATTAATCTAGTTCTGAGAGGAAAAGGTTAAAGTCCCCTAGTACCATAGTTTTGTTATCTCCATTGTAATTCATGTATCCTTTTCCCTTAAAAATCTGGATGCTATAGCATTGACTGCATATAGGTTTAGTATTGATATTATTTCATTATCTATGTTACCTTTTTGATATTATTTCATTATTTGTGGTATGTTTTATCATATTGTAATTTCCCTGCTTATTTCTTTTAATTAAATATATTAATTTAATAAGTATATTAAATATATTATATTACATATATATATATATTAAATAGCTTTAACTTTGTCTGAGATCATGATTACTACCCCCACTTTTTTTCCCTTGCATCAGCTGAAGCCTAATAAATTCTTTTCCAGTCTTTTATTCTATATGTATCTCACATTTTTAAATGTGTTTGTTATAAACAACATATTGTTGGTTTCTGGTTTTAATCCCTTTTTCCCTTTTATAAGCAAGCTCATACTATTCATATTCAAAATTATAATGACTAGCTGTGCATTTCCTCCCATCCTATTTTTTGACTGTTTATTCTTCTCTCCTCTCTTTTTACCCTTTCCCTGCTAATCTGTACTCTTCATCTTTCCTTATCCTCCTATTTCTTAATATTACACCCTTCTAAGGGAATCTTCCTTATCCCATTCTCTCATCCTCTACTTTGTAAACTAAAATGCATGTTATCCCCTCTGAGAATAAGCTTCTAGCATCATTGTAACAACTTTTTGCACTCATGCCTCATTTGTTTGAAATAATTGCTCTATTTTACTTCTCTCTACCCAATTCTAATTTTTAGAATTATCCCATTGCAATGCTGGAGAAACTGAGCAAGATAGGGATTAGAGAACAATTCAATAATTTATTAAATGGGAGAGATTTACTGGGACCAAATAGATCCATGGTCTGGTCCCAGGGCTGAACGAGACTATCATCTCAAAGAATCCAGCCCTGAATGTCAAATACAAGATTCTTTTATAGTGTAACAAGAACAATGATATAATGGGGGAGGTACCTGGATGGGGATGACCCAATGGGGGGAGGAACCTAGGATGAGGATGGCATAATGGAGGCAGGCATAATGGAGAGAAATTCTGGAGAGGCTCCAGATATTCTAATGATGTCTAATAATGGATAAAGACCTTTATCCTATCAAACATTAAGAGGGAATGATTATAGCCTAAGGTCTAAGATACAAGACCTTTATCCTAACATTAAAAGGGAATGGTTATTAACCTGAGGCAGAGTAACTGAATAGGACAATTAGGGAAACTGAATTAATATGAAAACATTAAAAGAGAACTGTGGTACAACACCATCATACACATTTCAACCCTAAGTCTTCTATATATGCCCTTTCAGATTGGTTTTTAATATTTACCTTATGTTTCTCCTGATTCTTGTAGGTCAAATTTTCTATTCAGTTCTGATCTTTTCCTCACAAATATCAGAAAGTCCTTTAGTTCACTAAATATTTTCCCCCATGCAGGATTAAAGTCAACTTTGTGGAGTAAGTTATTATTGTTGTAAACACAGTTCCTTTGTTCTTTGGAATATAATGTTCTATACCTCTAGTCTTTTAATGTATAAGCTGCTAAATCTTGCTTTATCTTGACTGTAACTCTACAGTATTTGACTTTTTTTTTCTATTACTTATAGTATTTTTTCCTTGACCTCAGAGTTTCAAAACTTAACTATTACTCTTCTGGGTGGGGATTGCTGGTTTCTTAAATTTCTATTTTCCCCTCTACTTCTAAAAATTCAGGGCAATTTTCCTTAATGATTGCTTGAAATATAGTTTCTAGACTCTTATATTGTCTTTTCTTGATTTGTTTTCTAAGTCAGTTGTTTTCCTAATGATATTTTGCACATTCTCTTCTATTTTTACATTCTTTTGATTTTATTTCATTATTTCTTGGTGTCGAGGAAGTCATTAGCTTTCCCTTTTTCAAATTCTAATTTTTAAGGAGTTATTTTCTTTTGTAAGCTTTCTGGATCTCATTTTCCAATGAGTTAACTTTTTTCTCATAATTTTCTTGATTTTTTTTTTTTTTTGCATTACTCTTAATTTTTCCCTAATTTTTTTCAACCTCTCTTATTTTGTACAATCCCTTTTAAGCTCTTACTCTTTTTTGGACTTTTGACATATGTGCTTTTTTTCTTTGAAGTAGAAGTAATTGTTTTAACTTCACTATCTTCTTCCAAGTTTGAATATAGACCTTCTCTATCCCATAGTAGCTATTGATGGTTGGGTTCTTTCTTTTTTGTATACTCATTTTTTTTGGCAATCTATTTCTTGACTGTTAACTACTAGTTAGAGTTGGGCTCTATTCTTGAAGTGTGGGGGATGATGTCTGAGACTTCAGATTTTTCATACTTTTTTTTCTGAGTTCTATCTAGGAGGCTGATCTCTATGTCCCTAAGCCATGACCAGGACCCCCCGCCATTACTACAGACATTTTTACTCCTTATGGTCTTTTCTGTGGCTGTAAGCATCAGTTTCCCTGCTGTGGACATTTGCAGAAAAGCAGAATTTCTGGCTTTGGTTAAGACAGAGGGGGAAATTGGTGCTTAGAGCCCTGAAATCTTCCCTTCATCAGCTGACCAAACTTCATAACATTTATGGGGTGCAAGTTCCTGAAAGGGAGGCTACTGTCCTGACACAGCTGCCCCCAGGGCTTTGTTGATTCAGTGAAAGTATCTGCTCAGAGTTTTCTGCAGTTCAATTAGGTGGACCACCATCCCAGGAAGTTGGGTTTTTCCTAATGCCTTCACAAATTGTTTTAGGCTCAACAACTGACTTTCCCTGACTTTTAATTCTTTCTGCCACTCAAAAGTTCAGTTTGGGAAGATATTTTAAATTGTTAGGGGGGGAATTTGGGAGAGCCAGGTAATTTCCTACCTTATTCCACTATCTTCCAGAATCTCTTGTGTGTGTTGTACATAACTGAGCTCCTTGAGGACAGGAACTATTTTTTTCCTCTTTGTTTCCCTGGGACTGGGTATATAGTTGGTGCCTAATAAATGTTTATTGATGGACTGAAATAGTTTTTATTCTTGGAGTTCTTTGTGAGTATATCAGTGTGAGGAGTATGAGAAGTTAGGTTTCCATTGTCACAACAGGATGAAGGGTAGGATGAAATATTTTGTTAATATATCTCCAACCAATCACCGTATGAGTCAAGGAACTGGCTACACAACAAAAGTTCCTGACAAAAGGGCCCAAGCATAAACCAACCCAAACAGAGTGTGACAGAGCATAAACCTTTTGACATACTGAATGAGTGAATAAAGAGAATTATAAATCCAACCAATTGTATGTCTGTAAATCCAATCAATTCTAACTCTGACTGTAAATCCGACCAATTGTAACTGATTGTAAAGGCCACCAATCCTAACCTTGAAGGGAGAGGTAAGGAACAAACTAAGTATAAAGCTTGCTCTGCTTCTGTATTCAGGATACCTCATCTGTGAGCACCTGCTTCTCAAGATAATCTCTCAATAAAGGATTCTTCTCTCATTCTAAAAGTATTGGTTATAACACTACTAAAGTAGCTTCAAATGGGGAAGCAGTGGGCAGCGGCAGTTCATCCCAAGCTTACTCCACAACCTTGTTGAGTTCCATGGGGTCTTTTGACAACAACAGTACTCCCTGGTACCTTTCTGATCACTGGATCAAAGAAGGAAATAAAGGGCCCACATACCAAAATCTTAATAGTAGCTCTTTTTGCAGGAACAAAAGAAGTGGAAAGAAATTAAATGCCATCAATTGGGGAGGAGGGCACTGAATAAACTGCCTTGTGAGAATAATGAAATAATATTGAACTCTAAGAAAAAGCAAATAAGGGAAAATTGGAAAGAAATGGGAAGACTTGAACCGTTCAAGGAAGGCAGAACCAGGAGAACTTTTAAACAACAGCTACAATAATGTAAAGCAAGGCAACACTAAGTTGAACCCAGATTAAAGACAATCGTTTGTATGTCATAATGGAAGTAGAGGACATTTCCATCCCCTGCCCTTCCCCACCCTTTTGCCTGGAATATTCTGAAATAGTTGCTCTGTTGTCTATTTTAGGGTGCTGGAAGTTTGTGTTTGTTTATAACCCTTTATTTTTAGGGCCAGCTGACAGGATGTCTGGGACCTCAGCTTCCACTTGTCATTAGTCTAATAGTCAATGACTTCCTGTCTGGGAAACTCCCTTAAATACTTCCTTTAGAGCATAGGGACACCTAAATGTTCCAGTATCCTATTTCCACACACAAAACTCAGAAAGGTCCAGATCTGCAGGCTCCCATCCTGTTTTATTACCATCTTTCCTATCGTGAGCAAGAAACAGCAGCCCAAAGGCACAGTTAGTGTTCAGTGATGAATTTGGAGTAATAATGGAGCCACAGGCTTCTTGCCTCCTGGCAGAGGTGGTGGATGTGGGTGCAGAATTGGGTACATTTTAAGACATGGCCAATGACCTTATTCTGTTTGTTTTTTTATTTTATTTTCTTGTTTCTTTTAACAAATCCAGCACTTGATAGAGTGGTACACTGTACCAACTAGCTATTTAATCCTTCAGGTTAATTCACATGACCCATATGCTCCAGAGGGGCCTGGAAAGACAGTACTATCTAGCCTTCACTACAGCATGGGAAAATATAGGCTCATTTGAATATTAAGTGAGTCCAATAGACTGTAAGTTCCTTGAGGACCAGAAGGTCTTCAACTTTGCATCTCCAGGCTTTAGTACAGTGTCCACTGCAGAGAAGACACTTAGTGGGTATGATGAACTGGTGACAAACATGTTGGCAGAGGCTGACAGTGTGGGGAGGGAGAAGGGAAATGGTGACTAATGAAAAGAGGGAAGGACTATGGACAAGGCCCAGAGACTCATTTTTCTCAGTATTCCTAAAAATGTTTTCCCCAAATAGGTCTCAAAGAGGTTTCATATTGACCAAGAGTTCCCTGGTCTGTGGGAGAATGACGACTTTCCATGGAAATTAAGTGGGCAGTTCACCCACATGGGGTGATTCTAGGGGAAATGGGAATCTCCTTTGCCCGAGCTTTGGCCAGCTTCCTTACCATTAGAGCTGGATTCATTTGATTGAAGACTTAGTTCTCATTATACTGCCCATTCTTCTAGAAGGGTGTGAAAGCTTACCCTCTCCTAACGTCAGGAGGCCTAACTTTAGAAGGCAGCCATGCAATTATTCCAATTCCCAGAATTCATTTCAAAATTGTGCTCTCAGCCTGTGCCTGAATTAGGGAGCTGGGCAAGACTCCTATGTGTATAGAGAGGGCAGGTAGGGGAGGTTGGCTTATGATGACCTCATGGTACACTGTCTTCTGTGTATGTGTGACCCTGAACAAATCATTGTCCTCTGGGCCTCAAATTTCCTTTAGTGGAAAAGATCAGGGTGGACTAGATGGCCTTTGAGGTCCTTTCTAGCTCTACATCTATGGGTTTGGCAATGGACATATCACAAAAAACATTGGTTTCCTCCAATGTAAAATGAGGAGATTGAACTAGATAGCTTCTAGTCCAACTCCCTGGTTTTACAGTTGAAAAAACTGAGACTCTGAGTTGAAGTGACACTCTTGGTCACACAGCTAGAAAACTCAGGCCCTTGACCTCCACTGACCACCCAATTTGTCTCACTTTACACTTCCGAGAACAGTATGCTAAGTAGATGGGCCATGGGCTAAACTGGGGGAGGGAAGTCTAGAATGTCTGGGAAGGAATGGGGAGGCCCCAAGGAAGGGCTGGATCTGTATTGAGGGGCATGAGAGGAGAGGGGCAAGATGGCAAGAGGTTTGCTTTAATCCAATCCTGAGGGGAGGAGACCAAGCTGGGCTCAACCCTGCAGCTACAAATCAGGGCAAAGTTAAGGGTTGGGATTGTCAATGAGTACACATGTGCACTGTGAGGTTCTGGGACTGCTTGGGTGTCACTGGAAGAGAAGCCAAGTCAAACCTGGGGCTCAGGAGCCCACCCCTGGCCCACCTCCCAGCCATGCCTGCAACCAGAAGAGTAAGTTTCCCTACACATGGGACCCCAGTGTGAAATATGCATGTTTTTTGCTTTTGCTTTTGTCTTGGAAATGATTGGAAAAAAAATGAGGCAAACGCAGAAGTATCTTTTGACTTTTTATTTAGCTCCATAAATATTTTCATAAGGCTCAGTGTCTTCAGAACACTTCTCTCTCTCTCTCTTTCTCTCTCTCTCTCTCTCTCTCTTTCTCTCTCTCTCTTTGTTAAACATATTTTATTTTTGTTTTTACACACAATTTGGACATTTGTTGGATAGGGTCAAACAGTCAGATATAAACAGAAGAATGAAACTGGCAGATGTACACAGCTGGGGAGGCCCAAAACAGTGTCGCCCACCCAGCCCAGCCCACCCAAGAGCACAGAAATGTCACTGTTAGGCTCCATCCTAGGCCCAGCCAACCTCCTCCTCTTGGAAGCAGTGACATGTACCTTCAAGATGGAGCCTTAGGTAGGTGTTTTGGAGTTACGGCTATAGGCCCCCACCCTCCCACCCAAACCCCCCCACTCCCTCCCCCCACCCACCCACCTAGCCAGAGTGCCCTACTGAAAAAAAGAAAAGAAACAAAACCCAACCGGACCTAGCTCAGGGACTCTCTCTCTTCCTGTCTCCTCAGGAAAAAGCTACAATCAACTGATGCCATGCAGGAACTGACAGTTAAGTGGGCTGAGGAATGTGGCAACACTGGGGAAATTGGGAGAGAGAGCTTCCTGAAGACCATTCTCAACATAGCAGTTGGTCCAGCCCAGCCCATTTGCAGCCAGGCTGCTTAGCCCAACCCACTTTGGTTCAGTGGCTGGCCCACTTCCATCACTATGGGCCCAGGGGCCTTCCCTAGAGTGCAAAAGAAAGAAAAAAAAAAAAAAAAAAGCCAAATCAATACTGTCAGTGAGTTGCTAGAACAGGTGGACATACCTGGGGAGCAGGGGAGGAGATGAGTAGGATGGCAGGGCTGATAATCCCTGACCCAGAAGCCTGAAGAGCAGGCAATGTGGGTGGGAGGCTGCTCAGTAGGTACTCATTCTCATTTCCAAAGGGAAGTGAGGTGGGTATCTCCTGAAGTGCACAATCTACCTGAAGGAATAAACGCCATTTGCCCAGATCACATGAGTGAATTGGGCATCCATCCCTTGTCCCCTGCCCAGGATATGGCACCCAACCCTCAACCCTCGGTGGCTCTGTTGGCCAGGCCTGAGGCTTTTAAGGCTAGACAAGGCTGCCTCATTAAGGGGATACAAAAACTTGCAACCCCTCTTTTTTATGCTAATCCCCCCCTCCTTCCTCAGTGGCTTGCCTTCTGCTTTGGCCCAGTCTGGCTTGGTTGTGTCTACAACAAGGAGCTACAGGTCTGTCAAACTATGCTCTCCAAGGGCACTCTCAGGAAGGAAGATGCCAGGCTCTGATTGATTGTGGGTGGCCTGGTCAGGCTCGCTACTTTCATCATGTGAACCAGAGATGTGACAAGCATCCACTTCACCAACAAATATTCTATTCTTGCTCTTTCAAGGCACAGAACAGTTGAACCAGGGAAGCTCCGCCAGCTCCAGCTTAGCTATTGTGTAGCAGGCTAATTCCTGGTTCAAATCCTATCAATTGTGTGACCTTTGGTACTCTCTTGGCTTCAGTTTCCCCCTCTGTAAAATGCAGAAGGGAGAGGAACAATTAAGGTTCACTCCAGATCAAAACCTCATGTTTCCCTCTTAGCTACCATGAAGTTTGGGAAACTACCTCCTTAGCCTTGGTAACGCTAGCTTGTGGTACGGTCTTCCCACTTCCCAACATCTTTACTGGCTTACAATGTCCTGCTGCATTCCCAGTGGGAAACCTAAGGCAAGAGAACCCGGGGCCTTCCAAACTGAAAGAACTGGACAAATGAAGCCAGGTCAGGCATCTGTTCCTGACCTTCCAGACCAGCATAGACCGTGGACTTCCTCTTCCTCTGCCCCAGAATCTAATAGGACCCTTCCTGTTCTCTCTCCTCCTCTACCAACTAGATTGGAAGTTCCCTGAGGACATGGACCAGATCTTATTTGCCTCAGTTTTCCTGAACGCTCAGCATAGGCCTAGGCACACAGGTGCTCAGTAAAGATTCACTATGTTAGCTGATGGAAACTTCCTGAAAGAGAAAGGGATATTGGTGAGAGAGAGAAAAAGAAAGGGAAGTAAAATAGAGGGAGAGAGGAGAGGAGAGAGCAGGCAGAGAGAAGGAAAAAGGGAGGGAAAAAAAGAAAGTGAGGGAAGGGAAGGAGGGAGGAAGGAGGAAGGTGTCCATTTGCAGCTCCTCTCCCTCCAGATGGGTTTTTGCGACCAATTTGCTTTAGCCAAGGCCTGTCCAGATAGGTTTCTGATCTTTCTCAACTGGCAGCTTTTCATTTCGGGCCCTTCCCAGGACAGTGAGCATCAGGCTAGATGCCTAGAAGTCACTAATTGTCCCTGCCCAGTGGGGGTAGGGTAACCAGGTTAGCCTCCCAAAGGGCCTAGAGCTGCCCCCCCCACAGCCCACAAATGGGGGAAAGTCACAGCTGGACTCTTTCCTCAGTCTAACATCAGACATTATCCTTCTTAATTAGGCTGAATGAGGAGCTGAAGCCACACAATCCAATAGCCATACCCCCAGAGGGCAAAGCCTAGAAACCTTACAGAAAAAAAGATTTTGCATTTGGTAGGACTGGAAAGTATCCTACAACCAAACCAGTTTGCCCAAAGAAGAAGACAAGGGGCCAAAGAAGGACTGACCCCACCCCATTCCCCAGTACCTTCTCCATCTGCAACAACCTGGGGTCACCCAACAAGCCCAGAGAGGGGAATCAAAGATACACAGAAGCCAATTTGACAGGAAGCATCTCCCAGATCAGAAAACCCTGATATTCCCCCAGTTTTGGTGGGACAACCTCCCCCCAAACACATAGAAAATAGTAAAAGCAATAGAAATGCCTAGTGGAATGCAACAGGGCACAATAGAGCACATCCTGACTAGCACAATTGAGAACAGAGGATGCTGGGAGAAATGTTGTTAGGGGGGGTGGGTGAGTCTTCAGAAATATTTGCCAGAGGCAGAGGGAGAAGGAAAGGAGCTGACCCCCCCACTTTCCGGTTCAAAAGACAAATTAAAAGGTGAGGAGAGGGGAGACTCTCCAACCCCATCCCCTAAACCCAACTACAGCAAAGAAAATCATCATCATTTATGTCTTAAAAAAAAAAATCAAAACACAAGAACATTCATGATTGTAAAAGACAGATCAGTGAATTAACCACAGGGTAACCAGAAAGTCATTTGGGGGACACAAGAAAAGGCAAGGTTTGTTGTTGTTTGTTTGTTTTTTGTTTTTTTTTTTTTAAGTTAAAGGAAGAGAGTGAGTGAGAGAACAGAAAAAAGGCAAGGTGGGATCACATGGTTAGAAATCATTGGTACATCTTCCTATCTACTAACAGGTTTTCTTGTTCCCCAAAAGATGGGAAAACTCATTTTTGGTCCTTCGGTACATCTTTCTCTCTCTCTCACTCTCTCTATCTCGCTCTCTCCATATATACATACGCAGGGGGTGAGTGTGTGTGTGTGTGTGTGTGTGTGTGTGTGTGTGTGTGTGTGTGTATGCATGTAAATATTAATTGCAACAATGCTTCTCCGAAAAAAGGTCCAACTAGAAATATAATTTTATTTATTCTTAAAATCTGACATTTCCCACTGGACGCTATTTTTTAAAGGGAGTTAACCTGGTGAAATTTTGCCAGAAGGGCGACTGGCTTCGCTTGGGCTCCGAGAACTCGAAGACCTGGGACTGAGTGATGCCATCTGTCACCAAGTACTGTCCCTGATTCACTGGGTCCTGGGGTGGTGGGTAAGCTGGAGGGACAGCCCGGGAGTAGTTGGCACCTAGACAGAGGAAAAAAAAAAGGGTAGGGGAAAACAGCAAGTCAATTTAATCCTCCCCTATCCATAGCTCCATTGTGCCTTTGCCTACAGTACAGAGTGTCTTAGAAGATTACAATGTTGTCCTAATCACTCAACTGGAGACTTGATATAATTCCAAGAACTCAGGTGTAAGTGGCCTTTTTTTGTATTCAATTTAGGTCCCTAACATGTTAGATTTGGGAAGGGACCTGAGAGACCATCTAGCATGCATACCTCTTTTACAGAAGAGTAAAGTGAGGCCATGAGGAAAGTGACTTGCCCTAGATCACAGAGCTAGTGAACAGCAGTGTCTCATCTCCAGTCTGTCATCTTGGGGTAGCACAGTGCCTAGCACATAGTAAACACTAAATAAATGCATATTCCCTCCTTCCCCTAAGGGAAGTGTGTGTGTGGGGGGGGGGACACTCACTTTCAGGCGAGACAACTGAGACCCAGAGAAAAGAGAAGCCATATGGTGAGGTGATAAAATGGCCAAATGAGTCTCCTAGCTCATTCTGAGGCTCTCTATAATAGACTACACTTGTTTCCAGATAATTTGTCCAAGTTACGATGGCCAAGGAGCAAATCATGGCAGATGGATAAAAATACTTGGCTTGTAATCAGAGGGTCCAGGTTCAAATACTAGAACTAACATTGGGCAAGTCACTTTTTCTCCAGGCTTGTTTTCCTCTTTATAAAATGAAAGGGTTAGACTAATTGTTTTATGAAGCTCCTACCAGCTCGAGATCTAGGATTAATAAACATTTATTAAATACCTACTATGTGCCTGGCATTGTGTTAAATGCTGGGAATACAAAAAAAGGCAAAAGACAGTTATTGTCTTCCCTCAAGGAGCTTATAATTTAATGTGGGAGACAACATGCAAACAAATAGATATACAAGAAAGCTAGGTACATTATAAATAGGAAATAATGAACAGAAGGAAGAGACTGGAATTCCAAAGGATTGCTTCCTGTAGACTTTTATCCTGTGAGATTTTAATTGGAACTTGAAGGAAGCCAGGATGGTCAGTTGCCAGTAAAGGAGAGAGAACATTCCAGACATAGGGGATCACCACAGAGAGTGTCTGGAGCCAAAAGATGGAGGATCTCGTTCCTGGAACAGCCAATAGATCAGTGTCACTGGGTCTTGTGTGATCTGGGCAAGTCATTTTCTTTCTCTGGACCTTAGTTTCCTACTCTGTAAAAGTATAGGAGGTTGGGGTGGAGTGAAGGAGGATACAAATTTTGAAAAGGAATGATCACAAAGAGACAGTAAAGCATCTTCAAGAACAACCCATGTCAGACAACTTTTTTTCTTTTTTTTTTTTTTGATAAGGTAAATCAGGAAAATGCTGGTAGACATTTGCTTAGAGTTTCTCAGAACAATTCACAAAATTTGTTGCGAAGAAGGGAGAGCTTAAGGCTACATACATATACTTGGGTAGACTCTGAGACTCTGAACTGGTCAATGGCTAGATCCAAAGATGAATCCTTAATGATCTGATGTCAACTTGAAGTAATGTTCCTCTAGTGCAGGGTCCTATGTCCTTGACTGTTCTCCATGACATTTTTACAAGTGACTTAAAGGCATCTGCAGACAGTACAAAGCTGGGAGGGAGAGCTAACATGCTAGAAGAGTGAGATGAATCTGATGAGGTGAAATTAAAAGGAATAAATGTAGCCTTATGGTTTAGCTTGAAAAATCAACATCACAAGCACAAGATGGGGGAGATAAAGCTAGATAACACTTTATCTGAAAAAGACCTGGGGATTTTAGTGGACTGCAAGCTTAATGAGTCACTAGTGTGATATGGCAGTTGAAAAAGCTAATATAGTTGAGTACAGATCAATGGAGGCAATAATCCTGCTTTACTCAACTGACTGTGTATCTGACCAAATATGGAGAACGGTGTTCAATACTAGGCCCTGCATTTCTGGAAAAATGAAAAATAAACTAAAATAAAAATCTGGAATTAGCCACAAGAGGTTAACCAGGATGGTGAAAATGGCTTTAGGCTCCTACTACATGAAAACTGATGGAAAACATGGGAAGGAATGATTTGAAGTGGACCTGGTAGCTGTGCTCAATTACTGGGATAGATGAGAGGCCAGAGGACTAGATTAGGTTTGCTTGGCGCCAAAGACCACAGCTAGGGGAAATGAGTAGAAGAGTCATACAGGTAAATCGGGGCTTAACGTAAGGGAAAACTTTTTTTTTTTTTATGAATTATTTCAAAATCTGAACTTAAGAAATAAAAAAAAGCATTTTCATGACAATAGAAAAGAGGCTTGAAACAGCAAATCAATTATGTACAATTTGCTTTTCCTCTTACATATATAATAAAGTTATGATATAACTTTCTTTCTCCCTATCCCCACCCTACTTTGTGCTAGAGATGGCTACCATTAGACAGAAAAATTTATATATGTGTGTGTGTGTGTGTGTGTGTGTGTGTGTGTGTGTGTGTGTGTAAATCCATTCTATATATTCTTCTATTTATCAGTTCTTTCTCGGGATGCAAATAGCATCTTCCTTGATAGGTTTCATTAGTTAATTTGGCTATTTATAATAATCAAAATGACTTGATTTCTCAAAGGTGTTCTTAAAACAATATTGATGTTCCTATGTGCAATATTCTCTTGGTTCTGCTCATTTTGCTTATCGCTATTTCATGTGAGTCTTTGCATGTTTTTGTACAATGGTTGAGCTCATCATTTGTTAGAACACAAGGAGTATTCTATCATGATCATATACCACAATTTTTTAAGCCATTCCCCAACTGATGGGCATCCCCTCAATTTCTAATACTTTGCCACAACAAAGATAGCTGCTAGAACTATTTTACAACATATAGGTTCTTTTCCTCTTTCCCTAATCATCTTGGGAAACAGAGGTAATAAACAGTGGTATTGCTGAGTCAAAGGATAATAATAGAAAGCTTTACAATTCTTTAAACAAAATTCTAGAATGTTCTGTAAAATGGTTGGATCAGCTCACAATTTCAATAGTGAATTAGTGTCCCCTCTAATATTTGTGCTTTCCCCTTTTTATCATTTTAGACAATCTGATAGATGTCAAAGCTGTTTTACTTTGCATTCCTTTAATCAATAATGATTTGGAGCATTTTTTTATATGACTACAAATTGTTTTGATTTCACCAGAAAACTGCCTGTTCATATCCCTTGATCATTTATCAATTGAAGAGGGAAAACCTTTTCAATATTATAACTATTTAAAAATGGAACGGCTACCTTGATAGGCAGTATACCTGTTATACCTTATTAGAATACTTCAAGGAGAGGTCAAATCACTTGTTAGTTATGTAAAATAAAGGGGTTTGTTGCTCTTGGTTGAATTAGTTGGTTTCCCTCTCAGTTCTGAGAACTAAGATTTCTTTAAGATATAACATTAAGAGCAGGACCGGAGATCATTATACACTTCAACAACAATACTACATGATGATCATTTCTGATGGACATGGCCCTCTCCAACAATGAGATGAACCAAATCAGCTCCAATAGAGCAGTAATGAACTGAAGCAGCTACACCCAGGGAAAGAACTCTGGGAGATGACTATGAACCACTACATAGAATTCCCAATCCCTCTGACCTTTGTCTACCTGCATTTTGGATTTCCTTCACAGGTTAATTGTACACTATGTCAAAGTCCGATTCTTTTTGTACAGCAAAACAACTGTTTGGACATGTATACATATATTGTATTTAATTTATACTTTAACATATTTAACATGTATTGGTCAACCTTCCATCTGGGGGAAAGAGGGGAAAAGTTGGAACAAAAAGTTTTGCAATTGTCCGTGCTGAAAAATTACCCATGCATATATCTTGTAAATAAAAAGCTATAAATGTTTGTGGCAGCCCTCTTTGTAGTGGCCAGAAACTGGAAACTGCGTGGATGCCCATCCATTGGAGATTGGCTGAATAAATTGTGGTATATGAATATTATGGAATATTATTGTTCTGTAAGAAACGACCAGCAGGATGATTTCAGAGAGGCCTGGAGAGACTTACATCAACTGATGCTGAGTGAAATGAGCAGGACCAGGAGATCATCATATACTTCAACAACAATACTATATGATGATCAATTCTGATGGACATAGCCCTCTTCAACAATGAGATGAACCAAATAAGCTCCAATAGAGCAGTAATGAACCGAACCAGCTACACCCATCGAAAGAACTCTGGGAGATGACTATGAACCACTACATAGAATTCCCAATACGCCTGTTTTTGTCTGCCTGTATTTTTGATTTCCTTCACAGGCTAATTGTACACTATTTCAAAATCTGATTCTTTTTGTACAGCAAAATCACCACTTGGACATGTATATATATATATTGTATTTAACTTATACTTTCACATATTTAACATGTATTGGTTAACCTGCCATCTGGGGGAGAGGGTGGGGGGAAAGAGGGGAACAGTTGAAACAAAAGGTTTTGCAATTGTTAATGCTGGAAAATTACCTATGCATAAAATTTTTGTAAAAATAAACAAAGAATTTTTTAAAATTTAAAAAAATTTTTAAAAAAGCTATAATTTAAAAAAAGGGGGGAAAAAAGAGATTAGATTGTATCCTTAAAAAAAAAAAAAAAAAAAAAAAAGTAACATTACAAGAAACAGCTAGGTGGCGCAGTAGATAGAGTACCAGCCCTGAAGTCAGGAGGAAGTGAGTTCAAATGTGACCTCAGACACTTAACACTTCCTAACTGTGTGACTTAGCCCCAATTGCCTCAGCACACACATACACACACACACACACACACACAAAGTAACATTCCTAGTGGTATGAATGTGCCTCATTGTGTGTGTGTGTGTGTGTTTATGTGTATGTTGTTATTCAGTTGTGTCCAATTCTGTGACTCCATGGATAATATAGTTTCAGTACTCTCCATGGGGTTTTCTTGGCAAAAATACTAGAATGGTGGACCATTTCCTTCTCTACTGGATTGAGACAAATATAGGGCAAGTGACTTACCCAGGGTTACACAGCTAGAAAGTATCTGAAGCTGAATTTGAACTCAGGATTTTCTGGCTCCAGTTCCAGTGCTCTATCTACTGCAGCATCATTGAGCTGCCACACAGAAACATGTATATATGTATGTATGTGTGTGAGTATGCATGTGTGTGTGTGTATATATATATATATATATATATATATATATATATATACACATGCATACATATACATTATAGTACTTACATCACAGTTATTTCTCATCCCTACTTTTGAACCCTCCACACCCACTTGTGAAAAAAAGATAAACATGAAAATAAAATACAATAAAATAAAAACCATTTAAGTTAAAGCACATCTGCCCTAATAACTAACTTCCCATCTCTCTGTAATAAGGGAAGTATGGCTTCACTCTCTTTTCTCCAGGACTTTAATTGGTTTGTCCATTACAAAAGTACAGAATCACCAAAATTTATTGTTCATCTGATCTAACGTAAACATCAAAGAAATCCCTATTATAACATGCCCTATACCATATTATAATGGGTCATCCATTACTCAAACTTCACCTTTCTTCTGATGATCTTTTATTTGGCATTTTGGTTTGTTTTCTCTCTGTATCAGTTCATGTAAATCTTACTTTGCTTCTTTGAATTCCTCACATTCATCATTTCAGATTGTACAATAATATTTTATTATATACACATGCTACAGGTTTTTTTCAGCTGTTCCATAAATGATAGGTACTAATTGTTCTTTTACCACACAAAGAGTATTTTGTTATATATCAAATTTTTGTTTCTGTCTTTGACTTCTTCCAGTCTGTGCCCAGTAGTGGAATTGTAAAGCCAAAGAATATGGACAGTTTAGTCCCTTTTCTTTCCTTTCCACTAAAAGCGCATCAGTATACCTGTCCATCTCCAGCCCCTGCAGCAGGGACTAGTTCTATCTTTTGTTTATCTTTACCAATTGGCAAACTGTGAAGTAGACACTGAGTTGCTTGTATTTGTTTTTTTTTTAACTAGGGGTGATATGGAGCATATTTTCATGGAATCACTTATAGTTTGCAAATCTTCCTTTGAAAATTATTCATATTCTTCAACTTTTTTTATCTTCTAGGAAATGGCTTTTGGTGTTTTTTGTCTGTGTCAATTCCCTGCATGTTATGCACATCAGACTTTAATCAGATATGATTAATACAAAGCATTTTCCCCACTAAACCACTTCTCTTCTTAATCTGTCTTTATTGATTTTATTCATGCAAAAGCTTTTCAATTTTATGTAGCCACAAAATTCTATTAATCCTTTATGTTTATCTCTGTCTCTTGTTCAATTAAGAATTCTTCCCCATCAACTGTATTGCCAAAATGTTTGTTACAGCCCTTTTCATAGTGGCTAGAAACTGGAAAATGAACGGATGCCCATCCATTGGAGAATGGCTGAATAAATTATGGTATATGAAGGTTATGGAATATTCTTGTTCTGTAAGAAATGACCAACAAAAGGAATACAGAGAGGCTTGGAGAGACTGACATGAACTGATGCTGAGGGAAATGAGCAGAACCAGAAGATCGCTGTACACTTCAACAATAGTACTATGTGATGATCAATTTTGATGGAAGTGGATATCTTGGACAAAGAGAAGATCCAATTCAGTTCCAATTGATCAACGTTGGACAGAATCAGCTACACCCAGAGAAGGAACACTGGCAAATGAGTGTAAACTGTTTGCATTTTTGTTTTTCTTTCCAGGTTATTTTTACCTTCTGAATGTAATTCTTCTTGTGCAACAAGAGAACTGTACTTTGACATAACATGTATGAGACTGCCTGCCATCTCGGGGACAGGGTGGAAGGAGGGAAGGGAAAATTCGGAACAGAAGGGAGTGCAAGGGATAATGTTGTAAAAAATTACCCAGGCATATGTTTTGTCAATAAAAAGCTATTTAAAAAAAAAAAAAGAATTCTTCCCCATCCCCTACTTCAACCCCAGCTATAGTTATGAAAGATATTTGATTTTGTTCTTTTCCATTTGTATTTTTTACATTCAGATCCCATATCCATTTTGAGCTCACTGTGGTATATGGTACAAGATCTGATCTAAGTCTAATTTTTGCCAAATTGCTTTCTAGTTTTCCCAGCAGTTCTTTTTTTAAAAAGGGACTCCTTTGCAGGCTACTTTGTACATTTATCAAACACTGGACAATTTCAATTGTTTTGTTGTTGTTGTTACTTGCTTCTCTAGTCAGGTACATTGATCTACTTTTCTATTTTTTTTTAAACTGATACTGTCCTCATATATGAGCTTTGAAGGAAATAAGAGATTCTAAGGGGACAATAAGGAGAAACTGAATATTTTAAACAGGGAAAAGACTTGGCTAAAATTAGGTGCTTTGAGAGTATCATTTTGGCAGAAGTGTGTGAGATGGGCTGGAGGAGACCTGAGATAGGAAGCCCAAGTAGGAGACTGTTATAATGCTCTAGGCAAGAGGTCGTGAGAGCTTGTAAGCTCAACAGTGGTAGTTTTCTAAGTAAGAGTTCAGATATGAGAAATGTTTTAAGGTAGAATTGATATGACATGGCAACTTAATGGATGTCACTGGGTGAGGGGGTTTCAAGACTCAAGGATGACTTTGGGCTAATGAATCTTGAGTAATTAAAATGCTAGTGGTGCCCTTTACAGAAACAGAGAAAGTAAAAGATCTATGTCTATTTTGGACATGTTGAGTCTAAGATGTCTATGGAATTCCAAATGGAAACATCCAATAGAGTGGGTGACTCAGGACTGGAGCTCAGAGATTAGGGTTGGATATACAGATCAGTTATCTAGAGAGAGGTGAGAGACAGAGTGAGAGACGGAAGGAGAGAGAGAAACAGAGAGAGAGACAGAGACAGAGACACAGAGACAGAGAGACACAAGGAGGAGGAGGAGAGGACAGAAAGGGAAAAGGAGGGCAAAAGAGGGGAAAGAAAAAAGGGGAGAATTCAGGAGAGAAAAGAGGAGAGAGGAGACAGAGATAGGGATTCCCCAAATGAAAGTAAGGGGGACCAGACAAAAAGGAAAAGATCCAAGAGAGTGCAGTGTCATGACAACCTTGAGATTAGACAATATCTAGGAGGAGAGAAAAAGAGTGGCTAACAATGTCAGCTGCTGCACAAAGGTCAAGAAAGGTCACTCTTTTTGGATCACTCTTGGCTAAAGGTCAGTAATTCTAGGGGCAGTTTCAGGCCAGATTGTGTCAGGGAAAGCTTCACAGCAAGTCAGAGCTGGAAGTGACACAGAGAACACCTGGTAGATCCTGGAATCCAGTTCCCTCTAGAGAATACAAGGCATCACAGGGAAGAGTAGTTTATCATGCCTGCTGAATAGGGACGGGCGGAGTCACAATGACACATAAGGTAGCTTGGGCTCATAGAGGGTAAGGACTTTATCTAAGGTCACAGAGCCAAGATATGCTAGATTCAAGGTTTGATCCCGAGGTCTTTGAACATTCCAACTGCTGCTATACAGGTGCTGACTTCTGGAGTGGATACTTCTCCTCATCCAGGCCTATATAGGCTGGCCTTGGGAAGCAGTCTGTCCCTAGGACTATCCAGGATGCAATTCTAACGCGACAGAAGCTGCCAGAACTTGGGCTGCACGGGTAGAGGTATGAAGGACCCCTGGCACAATCAAGCAGCATGGCTCAAACACAGACCCTGTGCCAACTATTACAATAACAGTTTATTGTCTTGTCTTTTTCCTGAAACTACCCCAGAAGCTTTTGTGTGGGAATGGGGGTCTGGTCTAAAAACCTTGGCTGTCCCCTCAGCATTCCCATCTCCTCTCAACCACCCAGCACAGTGAGCACAGGAGATGCCTAACCAATTTTGGCAATTGCATGAAAGCCTTTCTTTCCTTGATTAGGAAGAATACTGTGAGAACCAAGGATTTCAAAGCCAAAAAGACTTTCCCTTCAAATTCAAGGGCATTGGACAATACCTCCATCAGACTGTGAAATCCTTGAGGGCAGTGCCTGCTTTTTTCTTTTTTTTCTTCTATCCCCAGTTCTTAGCTGGGTTTATAGTAAGTGGTTCACAAAGGGTAACTGACTGACTGCATTTCTCAAGTTCCTTATAATCACAGCATTTTCTTCACAATCACCGATAAGGTGTAACATATACATGTCATATATGTCTATTATGTATGTATCGGGGGAAGGTGGGAGAAGGTAGTGACATTTCATTGATCTAAGAAACTCATAGCAAGAAAACTCCTTGTTCCAATGCAGATTGGTGGCAACTCTGCAATTTCAAGTCTTGAGAGCTGTCCAAAGTACCAAGAGGTAGACTTCTTGGATAAATGACTTGCCCCACATCACACAACCAGGATGGTCCACAGGTGAGACTTGAACCCAGGGTCTTCTTGACTTAACGTCCATTACTACAGCGGGAAGAATAGGGAACTTGATGCTTGTTGATCTCCCCACTCCCACTGTAGATGAAATCACAGAATGGGGCAGGTACAAAGGCATTACCTACTCGCTGACATTCCTTTACAAAGTATAAAGAAGGTTACCTGATGAAAACGGAGAGGGGTAGCTTGCCGATAGCTGGCTAAAGATTAGCCAAGCCACTGGCAGCTCATTAAAAAGCAAGTTTGCCACCCTTGAGAATAATCATGGCACAGTCAAGGCAGAAAATATCTTTGGGGAGTGTAACTCCTGTATCTGTACCAACTGTATGGGGGGGGGGGAGTAAATCTCTTTTCATCTCCCTTGCTGGATATGACAAGTCAATGGAAATGGTTATGAGGAGTGGGACCCTTGGAAGCAGAGAAGAGAACAAGCTATGGATTCAAGAGAATTATTGTGGGCATTTGAGAGTAGAGCTGTGGAAAAGAGTGGACCCAGAGAGCTCAGTTAAGCAAACTACCCAGGAGACGCTGCACCTAGTAGGGAGTAGAGTGAGAATAGTTTGCATAAGGACATCACCACTCCAAAATCCCAGAGATGTGAGCTGTCTTGATCATATGGACTCCCTACATGTACGCTTCATGACCAATATGTCTACTCTTTCCACTGGCACTGTGGGAGAGGGTATGAGTTAGGGAGCATGGTAGCAACTCAAATAGAGCACTATATTATTAATGCTTATTTTATAGATGAGGGGTTAAGAAGAGAGCAGTGACAAGGCTACTGACAAAGCTTGGATCTGAGCTTGCCGCCAAGTCCAGTGCTCATATCACCATTTAGTCAAGCCTCTCAGTATTGAGGAGATGGGAGGAGCTGATGGCTCTGCCAGAGGAGTTGGTAGGGAGATGAAAATGCTCAGGATAAACAGTAACTACAACGGTTTAAGCAAAAATTGGCTATCCATAGGCATTTAGCCCCCTCAATGAACAGGGTTTGGGAACAATTCAGGGCTTTTTTCCATGGTTGTTGGCATCCCAGTTCCTGGAATCAGAGCATTTTTTTTTTAATAGCAAGCTTGCCAAGAAAGGGAAATCAGATGAGCACTTGAGGAAAGGAAAGTAGTGTTGGCTGATGAAATTGGAAGTCACATGGTCTTGGGAAAGTGGCAGGGGATCTCAATGGTCAAGCTGGGGACAGAAAGGAGGATGTCTTTCCTCTTGCCCTAGCTGAAGTAATGTTGGTTTAATCAATCAATAAACATTTATTAAGTGTCTCAAATGTGCCAGACACTGTGCCAAGCTTTGTCCCCATTTGCCTGTTTAACAGGTTGAGCGAATGTGTAAGTTGAGTCCCAAGTTGAATGAGTTCAAAAGGGTGTTTCTTCTTTCTTTCTTTGATCTGTCCATACTCTTTGCTCCAAAGATAACATTGTTAGGCCTCATATACTCCACAGAAGCTATAAAAGAAAGGCCTCACGTACACCAGAATATTCCCTTTAATCCTTTTTTTTTGTAATAGCAAAGAACAGGAATAAAAGTAGATGTCCATCATTTGGGAACTGGCTAAACAAAGCTGGTCTAAGAACGTAATGGAATCTTATTTACAACAATAAAAATGGAAAGACAACAGGCAGCACAAACCTAGCCTTGGGAAGGACCTGAGAATATGTAGCTCCTTCTTTGCAGACGTGGGGGACTATTGATGCACACTAGTGCAGAAACTCTCAGATTCAGTCAATGTACTGGGTTTGGTTTTAACTGTTTTATTCCCTTTCTTTTTAAACCTCTGTTACAAGAGCAAACACCAAATGGCTGGTCTCTCTCAATACAGGCCAGACAGGAAGCCTCTAGACCCGCTGCTGACCCATCTTTCAAGCCTGGACCAAAGGAGGGTCTTACCTTTTTGCTTACTCACTTTCCTGACAGTCATGGCCGCCTGCCTTTTCTGGTTCTCGGAAATTTCAAAGCCTGCAACAGAGGAAACACACAAGTTGCCTGTGGTGAGATAGTTGCCCTGAGCCATTGGCAACAGAGCAGGAAGCCAAGGATCCTAAGCCTCTAGACACAGCTCCTTCCTCTCCCCAAGCAGTGCCAAGCTTTTGCCCAAAGGTGAGCCACTTTCCTTTTGATGTCAGCGATGGGGTTGAGGCCAGCATAGCAGTTCAGCCATGAAAGTGGAAGCCTTAATTCCAATAGTCTTGGGATGGAAAATGCCAATCACATTTAGAGAGAGAACTATGGAGGCAGAATGGAGATCAAAGTATAGTATTTTCATCTTTTTGCTTCTTTTTTTCTTTCTTGTGGTTTTTTCCTTTCTCCTTTTGGTCTGTTTTTTTTTCTTGCACAAAATGACAAATGTGGAAAAGGATTGTACATATTTAACCTATATCAGATTGCTTGCTGTCTTGGGAAGGGACAGGTAAATCATGAAGTCCACCAGGGAAGCAGCCAGAGGGTTAGGGATCGGGTCCAAATAATTCTCTGGATAGTATCTAGGACCACACCACTTCCTGGCAGTCATTGAATAAAAACTAATCGATAATTGCTACGTTATCGATCCAGCCTGCAACTAGAGGATCAGGTTTTCAGGGTGGCAGCCATTGTGAGCGTTACAAATCCTATACTCCGCTGTTTTTAAGAGGTTCTTCTGCAGCTGTGTGAAGAGAGAATGAGATTCTAAGCACTACTTAAAGAATGGAACATAGTAGTAATTTGGTATCTTCTAATGATTCCCACAATCACCTCTGCCTAAAGGTGGGACAGGAAAGGAGAGAACGCAGGTCACGTTATGTGAGCCATTGCCACCACAACTGCCACAGTACCAGGCACTGAGATGTCAAAACCACAAATGATTCTAAAGGCTCGTGTTCAAGCAGGGCTAAAAACCGGAACATTCTGAAGTCCAGGGGATGAGACTGTACTTGAGATTTGGTACTGGGAGCGTCTATCAATGTAGGCTGGGACCTGTTTTACAACTTATAGTCCAGGATGCTGCCTGGGACCCAGAGAGGTCAGGTTATTTGCCTAAGTCACACAGCCAACACATGCCATCTGAGGTAGGATTTGAAACCAGGAATTTCTGGCTCAGAAGCTACTACTCCATCCATCACATCGAGCAGCTCCCCCTTATCTATTTATATACATATGTCTGTGTTTGTGTATATGTATATGCATAGAGACCGTTGTGCACGGTATGCACATCTTACATGTTAATAATATATACACAAATATTACGAAGTTAAATACAGGAGTTAAAAATGGAGGGCGAGGGCAATGCAGATTGGGGGATTGCTTCCTAGCAAAGTGGTATTTGAGCTGGAAAGAGGCCCAGTCCTCATCACCCCTGGTGACTAAGAAACCACCAAGTTTGAGAACACTTCTCAACAAAGCTAGAGCCAGGATTATTTCTGTTGCTTTTAGATTTCTCTAAAGGGCGTTTCTTACAACACTGGTGAAGTACAAGTATTATTGATTATTTAACAAATGAAGAAACTGAGGCTCAGAGAAATGAAGTAAGTTACCCCAAACCACCCAGCTTGTATCAAGAGGAAGAATCTACCCAGGTTTCTGCTAACTCATGCTTTGTTACCTGTTAGGATTCTTACAAGGTGCTAAGTCACTGGAATGAGTAGAGGCAATAATTATCTAATTCAGTAGGATTGATCTGATCTTACAAGATGTTATGGGCCAGAACTTGAGGCAAGGTAATGTACTTAGTTCACACCTTTAAAGGAGTTCACTCACTGGTTCACACATTAGACTTCACACCTTTAGAGAGATATATAAGGAGGAAAGGCCAAGCCTGCTCTTAGACTTTGAGAGATTCACGACTAGGATTGACTTCTGGGAGATTCACAAGGCAGAAGCCCACACTCTGAGATTCAGAGTCAAGATTCATTTCCAACTTCCACCTTTGTGCTGGCTGGAGACATTAGGACGAGAGCTCTCGGGGAACCAAGGAGAGAGGAAGGCCTCTAAGAAAGCTAACCAGGCCCAAGGAAGGAGACGAGACTTTGAAGGAGAAAACAAAGGATCTGCACTTTAACTCCTGGCTGCATTCGGGGTGATTATTGGAACTGAACTGAAACTAAGGCTGCTC